>NC_051155.1:14404066-14747870 GCF_013339745.2 Dermacentor silvarum | reverse complement strand
AGAGAGACAGTCAACTGGACGCAAAGGATGGAAACAAGAAAGAGCGTGCGTATTTACAAATTAGGTAGAAGGAAATCACGAGGCGAAATATGTAGGATAACACAATAAACAAGGTAACCAGGCAAACCGCAACCCGGTAAACTGCAACGAGCTAACCATGCAAACGCAAAATGTAAGAGGTTTGTGTACAAGGAAGAACACTCTATTTACTGTACACTGAAGGTTGTGTTGATAAGATTCGCAAAAGACATAAATTCACGCCAAACATATTCTGTAACAATGTGAGAGCTCTAGGAGCACCAACTAAAAGTTCAGCAGCCTTTTACGCGGGATGATAACGTTAACGTTTTCGAAGGAGGCGACGCGCTGGGGTAAATGAGGCAACTTTTTAGGTACGAAGAGAAAGAAAGCGCAGTACAGACTCAGCCACATCCAGCAACCTAGCAGCCTGAGAGCACAAAATTGTACGTAGACAACTGTAAATGAAAAACAAGTCGCAGTTTCGCCCGCAAGGCGAAGCATCGATTGCGAGAGCAAATTAGTGGACAGCTATACAAAGTAAGGATAGTTGGCCTATGAGCCGTATAAATTATAAACATAGGTATGCTAACTAAATTACCAACCATGGTATTACGCGCGCACAAGCAAACATGAACACATCTTATGTGATGACCACGGAAACTGGCTGTCCAAACGCTGGAGCGCAGCAGCAGCAGCGAGCGAATTACGCTTCGCGCCGGCGCTCGCAGCAACGCTATCTTAGCCGCGAAAACACAGGGAGGGCCACTTGTGAGGGTGGACTCTGCCCCGCCGCAGATAGCTTTCAAGATACAGCCGCGCGGGCGGCAGCTCGCGGCGCAGAACGCCCCCCCCCCTGCTCCTCCTCCGGGAGACTTCCGGCGCGGCGGGAACACGCGGCCGCAGTAAGGCGCGGCCCCTCCACCTCCACCTCCACCAAAGTGCGCGACTGGAAGAGTGCGCTTCCTTCCCGCTTCCCGCCCTTATGTGCACGAGCCGCCATTGCCGTTTCACCATCGCATGCTTTCACTCGCACATACAGCGTATGGCGTGCGGCGACGATTTTATCGCCCGTGGACTTTAATGGCAACCTCACGGCGACGACGACGGCAGAATTTCGCTTAGAGTGTCCATATAATTGCTATCACAAGAAAAAAACATGGAGGGCAATGCCCCAATAACACGGAAGGAAGACGATATGAAATCCCACACGTCGGTGCGTTTCAGATGGCAGACATACACCCCCGCACACACACATGTATATATGTAACGGTGCACAGATGGTCCGTGCATGGTAGGAGAGGAAAATGACGAATAAAGGCAGTGTTCGGGCAACCATGTTGTGCTACGTCTGCAACCTCCTGCTCGCGTCACACTAGTCGACAGGATGACGTTGCAGCCACCGCATCGCGCTCACATTATCATGCAAGTATTAAACACCACGCCGTGAACCCGAAGCGCAGAGACCTACCACCGACGCCGACCAGCATCATGACCACAACTACGGAAGCCTCGGACGTCCCCAAGTACGCTGGATCAGCGGACGATGGGCCCGTGGAAGACTGGTTCCCCTTCAACGAGGTCCACGCAACCATTGCATCATGGTCGGAACGGGAGATGGTCGCCAGCTTCGATGAATACCTGACCGGTGAGGCATTTCGGTTCTACCTGACCCACGTATTTGAATATAAAGAATCACGGAAAGAAATCAAAGATGAAATGATCAGTCGCTTCAAAGAATATGATGAAGAGCCCTGCATCATTCACCAGCAGCAGGAATTTGAATGCAGTTACGCACAGTCGCAACGTTGAACTAATGAACAGGCTCATATGAGAAGATCGTCGGCGAGTTTTCCTTGTCGTGATTCTCCCGCGAAGAGGACATGCAATCGCACGCATAGCACTTGACATTACCAGTAAACTAAAAGCCATTGCGCACTAAGCGAAATGCACGCTAATTCGTTGCTTCGAAACCCAACTCTGAACCAGGTTTGAAAACGGCACATCATTCAACCATACGTACGCCTTCAGCACGCTGCAGTGCTCATGTCGCCATTGAAGATTCTGGCGCATTCTATCAGTCATATCGAATGCGCTGGCCACTACGCACTTTCAAGTCACACGACTCTTCTATGAACCTCAGGCCGCAGTACATGCTCTACGCAATTGAGCATGACGTCAGGCCATCGCAGACAGACGACCTTTCTTTGGAAGAACATGGACAAGCCACACCCGCTGTGACACCACCCAGCAATGCGCCACCAGAAATTCAAACTGCATAGACACAAACTTCTGTATCAGCAACACGAATCGAGAAGATACAACAACAATCACTTCTTCTGGTGAAATGAAGCCAACTTGCTTACCGCCAACACGAAATCAGAATAACAGCAACAGCACCAATGCACGTACCTTTCAAGGCGAAGACAATTTGGAGCCGCATACATTTGAAGATCAAGCTGCTTCGCGATTCTCAAGCTTTCGTGTGCGTACTAACGCTCAACAAACGATTGCCACTGCAGAAGCATCACACCTGCCAAGCAGCATCGCCCCCTGTCAGATTACAGAAGCGCCCAGTCTGAATGACGTCGCAGTAGCCTTTGAAGAGTCTTCTGAGAAGCCTGGCACACTGCACTCGCCAACAGACAAGTATCACAAACAGGAGCAGTGTGTAAGCCACACATTCATCTCCACGTTAATTTGCGCAAGCAATCAAAGGCATGTTCCGATGGATACGCTACCTCAGCAAATGTCGCAACAACACCATCGGCATCAACAACTCCAAGAACAACGGCAGCAACCATGACTTCGAAACAGAAGGCGACAAAGACCGTCACGGAAATTTCCACAGGTGCAATAACAAGAAAGACATCAACGCCAAAGCCTACTCAATCCAAGGCGAACTCAAGGAATACGGTGTTTTGTAAGAAAGGAACGTCGCCAAACGCATGTTCAGCACCATCTATCAGTATTGCCCCCCCTCCAAGGATTCCTGCGACAACGTTGTGCACGACGACGGAAAAGACATGGGCACTTTCTTGGCAAACCAGACCAACAGAGACGTCGCCGCAATGACCCAGTCCACCGCACGTTCGAGCAGGATACACCGTGTGTCTGCAAGTCGCAACGACATCCGAGTTCCCACGGCTGCTTGCTGTGAGTCCAAAGGTTTCTTCATCGGAGCATGGATATGTCGTCCGGAGTGCAACAGCCAGCCTCGGCCACCGGAGCTCTTCTGGACGTCACCGGACTGCCACACTGAAATCGTTCATGTGAGGAGATTAAGAGGGTATCATCCGCCCCTGTATCTACGACTCTCTCGGGGGGAGGGGGAACGTGTAACGGTGCACAGATGGTCCGTGCATGGAAGCAGAGGAAGACGAAGATCAAAGGCAGTGTTCGGGCGACCATGTTTGTCCCCGTCCGCAACCTCCTGCTCGCGTCACACACACACACACACACACACACACACACACACACACACACACACACACACACACACACACACACACACACACACACACACACACACATACATACATATATATATATATATATATATATATATATATTGTTACAGTGCGTCAAATGTAGTGGAGTGGCAGCATCAGCAGCAACAACATTATGAGAGCAGTGAGGAAGAGAAGGACGACGTGTAGTACCGGCACCCACTTGCCCTACGGCTCGCTGCAATAAACGCCTTCTACAAACCCCGTAACAGAGTGGTGGAAGGTGCTGGGTGTCTAAGCATCCAACGAAGGAATCACTACCACCTGAACCTCGTCGCAGTCGTCGACTGGCGGGACTTCCACCATCCTCAACAGCAGGCATGTCCCGAGAAACTGGAGCTCCGAGGCCGACGGGCTCTTCGCAACTTTACAAGGAGCTACCCAGCTTTGCCGGGACTGGCGGTGAGGACGTGGACGAGTGGTTGAAGCAGTACCGACGGCTGAGCAAATATTACGACTGGGACTCCACCGCTCAGCTGTCAAATGTTGTGTTCTCACTCACGAACACTGCGCTCATGCGGTACGACAACCACGAGAACACGCTTACGACATGGGATAGGTTTGTCCAAGAACTGAAAAAGTGCTTTGGGGACTCCGCAGCGAGGAAGAAGCAAGCTGAACAAACTCTGTCCCAAAGGGCCCAACTTTCTGGCGAAACCTGTGCTATGTACACAGAAGAGGTCCTCAAGCTATGTGGACTCGTGGATTCTAGCATGTCCGATGAAGATAAAGTGGGTCATCTTCTTAAGGGCATATCTGAAGATTCTTAATAGCTAAAGAAAACCTGACATCTGTGGCCGACGTCATTCAACATTTACGTACGTTTGAAGCGCTGAAGATGCGTCGCGTGGCACCGAAATTTGGCCGTTTGGCTAATGTGCCGACATCGGCCTGCGTTGACGCGAGCACACCATCCGATCTGTGGTTGGCGATACGACAGATAGTTCGGGAAGAGCTCCTCCGGTGCCACGAAATCGGCCGTTGTGGTAGCGGCCACTAGTGAGACAACGAGCCCGGACTACCACCTGCGTCTTGGCAACCTTCTATTAATGCGGCGAACTTGGACGACTATAGAGCTGTGATTCCATCTGCACCCACCAACCGGCCACGCTTCAACAACGAGCAGCGGCGCCGCACTTCTTATCCGGCGCAACGGTACCGTACCACTTATTCAGGGTACAGAGAATATGACAATCATGAGAGATACCCCATGCTCGCTGGCGGCAATGAAGGCTTTGAGCAGCATCGTGAATGTCGGCCTCCTCGTGTGTGCTATAGTTGCGGTGTCCCTGGCAACATCGCCAGGTTTTGCGACCGCCGCCGACCTTTCCGAGAAGAACCCTCACAAGCGACGTACCAGTCAAATTATCGACCCTTCTCCACGTCATGGTCTCCACGCCCGCCAACCAATCGTGGAATTCGTCAAGGTAGCTTCCGGAACCCGTCGCCAGCCTCCAATCGCAGCTTAACGCCACAGCCTGCTCCACGTACTCGGCGGTTTCCATCGCTGCGGCGTCGCCTGCTATCCCCAACAGCGGAAAACTTGGTAGTGCGGCCGATGGGGGTGAGGTCGCTGGATACCGTTCGCTGCCAACCAACATTCCTCCGCCAGTTCTCATGCTGAAAAATGTCACAGTTTCGCCCTAAGGGCGAAGCAATGAATGCGATAGCAACACAGCAATGTCATACGAAGTAAGGTGAGCGGCTTTGGTAGCAATATGAATTGTAGTAAACATGAGCTGATTAAGTAAGCAGGTGTGCTGTGGCGTAAGGAGACCGACATGAAGAGAGACTGGATGACCACCAGAAGGCGCATGTGAAACGGTGGTGTTGATGAGGAGCGCTTCCCGTGGGCAGCGCGTGCGAAGGGACACACCTGTAGCGCTGCACTGCCGATCCGGGCAGCATTGCATGTGTAGCGTGCGTTGGAAAATGTGGTCCGACTATTACTAACTCAATGAACAAGCGTGGTGTGAGCGCGCACAAACAAACATGAATAGATCACACTGAATGACTGCAGACAACGACTGTCAAAACGCTGGTAGCGAGCGCATACGCCGCCGCGGGCGAAGGTACGTGCGGTCTATCACTGCAACGGAAACTGAGCGGCGAATGCACAGCGCATAAAGGTCAGAGCCGTGTGCAGACAAGAGACGGTGCGGGCGAGCGACGAGCGCGGTTGTTGGCAGAGTAGAAGTGCCCCCCCCCCCGCTCCCTCCGCCGCTAGCTTCACGCTTCCTTGCTCGCGCGTGGGAGATTGAGTGCGTTCGCTCTCCGTGATAGGGCGCGTCCCCGCACGCTTCCGCTCGGGCATATGGCGCGCCTCGAAGATTTTATCTATACGGAACCTCACGGCGACGGCGACCTCAACGGCAGAAATCCGGTTGAAGTGTCCATATAATTGCTATCGCAATAAAACAAAGTTCACGTGCTTGTTGACGATATACCTACAATGGCTCTTGTGGATACTGGGGCAACAATTTCCGTGATGAGCTTAAATTTTAAAGCCCTACTGGGACAAAAAGTGATGTTTTCTTGGAACAATATTTCCACGTTTCGTAGTGTTAGTGGTGACACGTTGTGTCCGATCGGTGTTTGTACTGCGGATGTGTGTTTGCGCGGCAAAGTATTTACCACTGAATTTGCCGTTATTCCTTGATCCACAAAGATGTTATTTTAGGCATCGATTTCTTGCAGGAGTGTGGTGCAACCGTTGACTGTCGAAGTGGGGAGCTTTCGGTACAACACGAGGTTATAACAGGACTCATGGAGAACTCGCCACGTGAAGAAGGTGCTTTTTGTACTTCGGAGGACATCGTCATTCCCCCACTATGCGCTGTATGCGTTCTGGTCTTTGCTCTGGTACCAACCCCGCCACATTTGGTGCCGCAACGGAGCCTCTTCATTCGGCCTGTGTAAAAAAGAACGTTTTGGTTCCGCATTGTTTAGTGTCAGAAGTTGAAGGACACTCTGGATTATGGGCAATGAACTATGCGGCCCAGCCCATACTTCTCCCTTCTGGCATGAAGCTCGCTTTCTTCAAAGAGGAGACACCGGCGTTACTGGCTGTACTCGGAGCTGCAGAAGAGTCCCTCTATCCCTGCCCATCGGACTCGAAACTACTTCAGATGGTGAGCAAGTCACTCAGCATGAGTGAGCGCTACACGTTATTGGATGTTCTATCCAGTCATTCGCAAGTGTTTGACTTTTCCCAGACTGACATGACGTCCCAAATTCCGACATCTCGAATACGCCATCGTATAAATACCGGATCAGCGCACCCTATACGACAGAAGCCGTACAGAGTATCCCCGACTGAGCGCAAGATAATTGGCGAGCAAGTTCAGGAAACGCTGCACAAGGGGATAATTCAGGAGTTCGCGAGTCCCTGGCTGCACCTGTCATTCTCGTTAAAAAGAAAGATGATAGTTAGCGATTCTGTGTCGATTATCGGCGGCTAAACAACGTTACCAAGAAAGATGTCTACCCACTTCCTTGTATAGATGATGCTTTAGACTGCCTTCATTCGGCTTCTTACTTTTCTTCTGTAGACTTGAGATCCCGTTACTGCCAAATCCCGATGCATGCCGAGGATAAGGAAAAAACGGCGTTCGTAACATCCGATGGACTTCTTGAATTCAACGTCATGCCATTCGGCTTGTGCAACGCACCCGCCACCTTCGATCGATTCATGGATACCATTCTGCGAGATCTAAAGTGGGAGATATGCATGTGCTACCTCGACGATGTTATTATCTTTGGGCGCACATTTCACGAGCACAACACACGTCTCGGTATTGTACTCAGCTGCATACAGAAATCTTGTCTTGTGCTCAACTCTAAAAAGTGCCATTTTGGTGAGCGCGAAGCCTTGGTGTTGGGACATCTTGTGGACAAAGACGGCGTCAGGCCTGACTCTGCGATGACAGAGGCTGTTGAAGCATTTGAACCACCTCAGTCTGTGAAACAACTACGCAGCTTTCTAGGGCTCTGCTCCTACTTTCGGCGGTTCATTCCTCGATTTGCTGACGTCGCTTATCCCTTGACAAGCCTCCTGCACAAGAACGCCGCTTTCGAGTGGACGCCTGATTGTTCAGCTTCCTTTCGACAGCTAAAGTTTCTGCTGACGTCGCGGCCGATCCTCCGACACTTTAATCCGTCCGCGCCAACAGACGTCCACACAGATGCGAGTGGTGTAGGCCTTGGTGCTGTTCTGATTCAGTGCTTGGATGACAAACAACACGTCATCGCCTAGGCAAGTCGGCCATTAAGCAATCCGAGCGTAACTACACAGTGACTGAGCAGGAATGTTTTGCTGTTATTTTTGCGGTGCAGAGATTTCGGCCGTACCTGTATGGGCGTCATTTTACGATCGTCACAGATCATCATTATTTGTGCTGGCTCGTGAATCTTCGCGATCCATCTGGACGCCTTGCACGATGGGCCCTGCGTCTGCAAGAGCACAGCTTCACTGTATCCTACAGGAGCGGCCGCCGACATGCTGATGCCGATTGCCTTTCCCGGATGCCTCTTAGTACAACGGATTGGACGCCGGCAGTTTGGACCACCTCATCTCATCCGTACACCGTGATTTCTCTGATGCCACAACCTTCGCAAGAAAACAGCGTGATGACCCGAGTTTATAGCCACTTTTCTCTGCCGCGAAAGAGTCGACATCGTGTAGTTTTAGGGGCGAAGCTCCTTAGGGTGTGGGTCTGTTCCTCCTCTGTAGTATGTAGTAGTAGTAGGTAACCACGTCTACTTTTATGAAAAAAAAAATTCCGAAAGTTGTGTCCGTACATAGCCTCCTCTATAAAGTTATAGAGGAGGCTATGGTCCGTAGCGCGGAATCGAACCAGGGACCCCTCGCTTCCGAACGCGCGACGCTAACCACTACGCCACGAAGCGCGCATGGACGCGCGCACCACGATGACAATAAATACCCAACATTAACGAAAGACTGCGCGTTTCTAACGCGTTTGTGCTAGCGCGTTACGGCCCGTGTAAGAAGCTGGTGTAAGACGCTGTGGCCTCTCCGCCTTACCCCCGTATTCATAAACGCTCCTCGACTTGAACTTGATTTGCCACCGCCTTGGGCAGCGCGTTCGAAACGCGTTGAAGGCGGTGGCAAGTCAAGTTCAAGTCGAGGAGCGTTTATGAATACGGGGGTTATACTCTCTCAGCAGTCATGTGATGGCGTCGGCAAACGCGGTGCACGTTCCGGCATGTGTAAACGGCTGCGTAAGACGCTGTGGCCTCTCCCCCTTACTAGAGAGTACTGCACGTTTCTAACGCGTTTGTGCTAGCGTCCCCTTAAGCGGGAGATGGTGCAATTATAATGAAGGGCGCTGTTATAAAATAGGAATGACGTCACATATGGCGCACGTCATTGGTGGAAGTCAATCGTTCGATTTAGTGCGGCGAGACGGGGCGAATTACACGGAAGATTCACGGCTTACCGATGATTCCCTCCGGAGCTTCGCCCACTCATCATCATTCACCCCGTAGATATGCGGTGTTTTTTTGTGTACGGGATGGACTGTTGTATAAGAAGAATTTCTCCGCTACAGGTGCACGGTTTCTTCTGGTAGTGCCAGAAGCCCTCCGCTCTTCTGTTTTGCGCGTCATGCACGATGATCCAACTTCAGGTCATTTAGGCTCCACGCGGACACTCCATCGTGCCAAAGAAAGGTTTACTGGCCTCAAATGCGCAAGACCACGGAGACGTACGTAGCCACTTGCGCCGAATGTCAAAGTCACAAGAGACCTACTGCAGCCCCAGCCTGTTTCTTACAGTCTGTGGTGCCACCCAGTTCCCCCTTTGAGCAAGTAGGCATCGATCTCATAGGACCGTTCCCACGTTCTTCCACAGGCAACCGCTGGATCATAGTGTGTGCCGACTACCCGAGTCGGTTCTGCGAAACGGCAGCACTACCCTCTGCAACTGCAGGCGAGGTTTCACAGTCTTTGCTGCATTGCATTATACTTCGGCATGGTCCCCCTCGAGTGATCATTAGTGACCGTGGCCGCCAGTCCACAGCTGAGGTTGTTGAAGAACTTCTACGTTTGTGCGCCTCCAACCTGCGACACTCAACACCTTATCACCCGCAAACCAATGGTCTGACAGAACGCACGAACAGAACACTTGTGAACATGATTTCCATGTACGTAAGCTCGGACCACAAGAACTGGGACGAAGTATTGCCATTCGTCACTTACGCATGCATCTTGGCTTTTGGCACTCACGACGACGCTTGTATCGCGGAAACTCTCTGCCGAGCGGAGGAGGCTCGGCGCATCGCTCGATTACGTACTCTAGCTTCACAAAGGCAGTACAAATCCCGATACGATAGTCGACACCGGCAAGTCACTTACGATCCGGGTGACTTAGTGTGGCTATGGACTCCCGTAAACTCGGTTTATGTCAAAAACTGCTCGCTGACTATGTTGGACCGTTTATTGTGCTTGAGCGTCTGAGCGAGGTGAATTATAGAATTGCGCGCCTCACTTCCCATGGAAGACGGTCATCCAAGACCGACATCACGCATGTAGCCCGCCTGAAGCCGTTTATTCAGCGAAAGCCCCACTGACTACTCGCCCGAACGGCTTCGTCTGCGAGAGGAAGCATGTGACAGAGCGTCAAAGGTAGTGGAGTGGCAGCATCAGCAGCAACAACAACATTAGGAGAGCAGTACGGCTCCCTGCAATAAACGCCTTCTACACACCCCGTAACAATATATATATATTACCTTAATGTAAGCATAAATGGTGTTACTGAGGTTGCTCTCGCGGTACAAAATATACCGAATATGCCATCGCACCTGACAAGGTGCGATGGCATATTCGGCATATTTGGACCTGCTTCGGTGCGGCCGACGCAGTGGCTGATGGCTTAGGCGAAAGAAAGAACGAGTGATTTATTGTACGAGATTGTAAAATCACTGTTGGACGCAACCCAATAATATTTGGCTCACGCCGTTCATGAGAGCGTCATCTATAGATTGGGAACTTTTTTTTTATCCATGTTCAAGAATTTCAGGATCCCTTTAGGAGGCAAGTGCCACACGGTACTGAACGTCGTTTGTCTTTTCGCTCCACCATTTCTGCTACTGCTCTACTGCTGTTGTTGGTTCACACTGTAACATTGCTCCTCTCGCAGATGAAGCGCTCGGGGCGAGCACTTAGTTGGACAGCCGCCAGGTAAATGGATTAAGACAGGCTATATGTGTCATCTCGGGCTTGGATAAGCGTCGGCCACTGGCAGAGAGGTGCGCTATCCGCTAATTCATCTCGCTAAGACGATCGATCATAAAGAATGTTCCGACGTAGCTAGCGAGCAGCTCTTGGCGCCGTCCATGTTTGCGCATGGTAGTCTGCAACCAAACTAGGTCGCCTGGAGTGCGAGTGACGTGGCGGCGTACAATATGGTCGTGGGTATTATACTGTTCTTGTTAAACTTGTGAACGTAAACGAGCAAGGTGCCTAACGAAGAGTCTCAGCCCGACGAAGAGACTACGCGATAAAAGGGTGGTCCTGAATACAAAAACATGCGATAGTGTCTAATGCGTACCGCACCGGGTGAGCATAAAGACCAAAAAACGGTCTGTAGCCAGTGGTCTGAAGTTACACAGTGTAACATTTGTAGGGGACGAACAGCAACTTTATGTCCCAAATCTTGTGGCACTGTAGCTAACACACATTGATGTCATGTTGATGAGTGTGATGAGTGATGAAGTTAGGAAATTTGCAGGCACATGTTGGAATCAGCTAGCGTAAGACAGGGTTAACTGGAGATGACAGAGAGAGGCCTTCTTCCTGTAGGGGACTTAAATATAGGCTGATGATGATGATGATGAGTGTTCTGTTGGTGCACTCAGTTAGGCTGTTGATCTGTAGATGATAAGGCGTTGAGTGTCTCCGGTTGGAGGGACACAAGCGAAGAACCTCTTCCACAACATCAGCAGTGAATTCACGGCCACGGTCGCTAATCATCACACGAGGCTACCATGGCAAAGCATATTGGAATGCCGAATAGAGAATAACACCTCTGCTATGGTTGCGAAAGGTCGAGCTGCTGCCTCGCACAACTAAGAAGGGTAGTTGGCTGGCTTTAGGGGAACATAGAAACGGACCAATGAGGTCGACGTCAACTAGTCCAAAGGCAAGCTGGCGGCTACCATGAGCTTTAGCAAATAGGCTAGAGTAGTGGCATCCTAGCAGGTCGCTTGTAACTTACTCAGATCAACTGGCCACGTGTGTATTCGTTTTATTGCGCATGTAAAACCAGTAAGATCTTTTTTAACACGAGGAAAATCCGCGGATCCTAACTGGCCGGAGATTCGGTCGTGGTGCAAAACACGCGAAGTATAACAGCGGGAGAGAGAGAATGAACTTTATTACAATATCGTGGAGACCAGTTGTGCCTCGAAGGTGGAGCCCTTAGTCCGGGGCCCCATAGGTAGCAGCCACCGCCTCGGCACGGTCGACCAGCCATTGCTGGCCAGTCACCGTCGCGTCGGTCAGCCGCTCCTCCCACGAGGTGAGGGTGGGGTTTGGAACGGGAGAGCCAGACCATAAGCAGTAGGGTGAGGCGGTCACCGCAGTGCGGGCATTGAGCTGGACCACGGGAGGGGTAGAGTTACGAATAGAAAAGGGGCGTCGGGAAAGTATTCGTCTGTAGTTGTCGCCAACAGACAGCCTGCCAGCGAGTACGGGCAGGATGAGGTGAGGGGTAGTGTTGCCGAGTTAGGCGTATCGCAGCAAGTTGGGATGCGTACGAGAAAGGTTGCGGTCGGATGATGGCAGAGCGGCTCGGTGTGAGAGTTCTCGGGCCAGCGCATGAGCGCGCTCATTACCGGGGATCGCTGCGTGCCCGGTACCCAGACCAACCGAAAAGTATGCGAGGTGGATGATAGGAAGGACTCTAGTATGGACGTGGTAGTAGGATGTAAAGTGTTGAAAAGAAAACGCCGGCAAGCTGCCTGGGAGTCTGTGAGAATATGATTGGGGGTAGAAGGAGGGAGAGAAGAGGTGGAAAGGATTGCCCTAGCAATCACGCGTTCTTCCAGGAGGGAGACGTCGGTTAATGTACGTTCCGAGGCTGCGAATACGGTCATGAGATCAGAGTCCACTACTACCGTGACTCCCCCGCGTTCATCCGCTGGGTTGGCATCAGTGAAGAGCACACGAACAGCGCTGCAGCCCACGGGATATTCGCGCCGCAAGTAACGCGATCGATGATCCCGGCGGGCAATATGGCGAGTAGGGTGCATATGGCGGGGAATAGGAGATACCGTGAGCTTGGCACGCGCTGCTGGGGAAAGGCCCGTAGATGTAAGGACAGTAGGGCTGGGTGGGTAACCAAGTGAACTTAGAAGATTCCGTCCCTGAGATGTAGAACTCAAGTGCGTCAGCTGGGCGGCCTGATGGGCTTCTATGAGTTCCTCTAAAGTGTTAGTCACCCCATGTAGCTCCAGGTTAAGGGTAGCCGTGTGCATAGGAAGGCCAAGTGCAAGTTTCTGCGCTTTCCGTAGTAGGGTAGACATACGTGCGCGTTCAGTGCAAGTTAGGTTGTGGTAAGATAGGTGGTATAGTAGGCGTGAGTGTATCAAGGCCTGTACAAAGTGTAAGGCATCTAACAGCAAGAAGACTATGTGACCTAGATAAAAATGCGCACCTGTCTTGAAAAATTTGGGATAGAGCAGCCGATCACGAACACACACACACACACACACACACACACACACACACACACACACACAGGCGCACACACAGGCGCACGCACGCACACACAAATCCTGCGGAACTATCGTCACGTGACTGTCGACGTTAATACGGTCACAATTCAAGCAATATAGCGGCATAACCGTATTTCGGACGACACGTAAATAAAAAATCTGTCGTGGTCATGGACATGCCCTTGGCTTCAGCTATATGCGACACCCACTCTATCCGGCATCCGCCCACATTGGATAACACCATCTCTCCGGGGTCGGCCATTACTATTGCATGACTACGACTGTATGACGAGTCGACGACGCACTCCTGGCGATGACATGCTTAAGAAGGAATGACATTAGTGGAAGGACGAAGGTGGTATGACAACGACGGCATGACGGCTGTGATATAACGATATGATGATTATGGTACAACCAAGACAGCGGGATGACAATGGCGCGAGCACAATAGGGCGAAGACGCTGGTATTAGCATGGTGTTGCGACTACGGCGTGACAAGCACGTTATTACGCTCACTGCGACTGTGTCTTTTTATAGATAGTGCTGATCCCAAACGCCCCATTATATTTGGTGGAGGTTGCTAGTTCGCTGCAAACCTGGAACTCCGCAGCCAGACCTTGCCTCCAGTTCCTCTCATGGCCACGGATGAGGAGCATCAGGTTGCCTCCCAGCCTCTGACTGTGGTATATTGAGGCACCGTTCGGCAACGTTACCCTGCTTTAGCGGAGCAGACGACCAGAACGTAGAGGATTGGCTTGTATCATACGACCGGTAAGCAAGCACAACAAATGGAACGACTCGCATAATCTCAACAATCTCATCTTTTACTTGACGGATGCTTCTAGTAAGTGGTTCCGCAACCACGAGACTGACCTTACCACGTGGTTTGCCTTAAGAACGAAACTTGTGGAGCTATTTGGTTGTCCAGCCGTCCGCAAGTTGCGTGCTGAACCGCGCTGGCGAGGACGAGCGCAACAACGTGGTTTCTAACAGCGGAGCTGCTCAAGCCGACCGTCAGTTCGTAACACGTTAACAAAAAAAAAAAAAAAAACTCGCTGAACGATGACGTCACCGCGCTTTGCCTCGCAACCACCTCGCGGAGCGGCATGTGCTTCACCTCCTCTCCGTGCCGTTCACATGGGGCGTTAAGGAGAGGGAAGGAGAGCATGCACGCGGCACGCGTTACGCTCGTGAGAGAGGAAGAAAAATGAGAGCGAGAGAGAGAGTGAGAGAGAGAGAAACTGTAGTAGCACCAACCAGGCAACGCGCAGACCTGCTCGCCGTCCGCGTTTCCGCTTTTCCCTGCGTTCGCGCCGAACGCGCGCGGTGTTCTTGATTGCAGCAGGCGCCTCGGGCGCCGGCTCGGCATGTTTCGACCAGCCACGCCCCGGCAAGTGTGGAGGCGCAGCTTGGCCATGACGTCACCGGGGAGATAAAGCTCGGAGCACGGCGACGGCGGCAGTGCCTAGCAGCACTTGACATTTCCTAGCAAAACTTAGCCAAGCCTAGTAAAACTTGGAAGAAGCTAGGTCCATGCAGTTCCGCTATTGACTCCAGCCTTGCACTAGTGCAAGTTGCCCACGCTTTTTAGGGGCGAAGCACCTTAGGGCCAAGCCTTGTCCCTCGTCGTCCGTTGTCCGTAGTTATGGTTTGCATGGAGACCGCTAGGGGCGCTGCGGTGCGCAAGGGCTACATAAGCACTTTATATACTGTACACATGTACAGTATATATATATATATATATATATATATATATATATATATATATATATATATACGGGGATTCACGGTTACCCGAAGGATCCCATGGTGCTTCGTCCATTCATCATCATTCACTTCGTGGATATGCGGTGATTTTTTGTCCTTTTTACTAGCTACATTGAAGATGTGGTCGGCCTTTTCAATCGTGTCAATCCAGCCATGATAAAGGCCGACCAGATCAAGCACACCTTGAACGGTGTCAATGACGATATATTTCGGATGCCTGCAGCCAAAGACACATAAGCTGTGTGTGTTATGTGTGTCAGAGTTATGACGAGCTGCGGAAACAACGTGACTGCACTCGCAGTGCCTTCTTGCCCGAAAAAACGATTTCGGCCTTAACAACTGCTGGTCTTGTGGGCGACCACTCTTTGTTACTTAATGAAATTAAGCAGTTTATACGCGAGGAGGTTGCGTGCCAGCTGTCCCTTTTACCTTGTACCCTTGGCCCTGACCAATCTACGCTGCCGCCCTTGATACAGCCCTACTTTCAAAAGGAAGTTTCTGAGGTGCTACCGGCATCCCCTGCGATACCGGTGACTGCTCTGCTCACCTACTCCGAATCCATGGTCAGGCCTCGGCCTCCATTCACCTACGCTGAAGTCGTAGTCACGCCCTCAGCCTTTACCCATCGCCAACTCCTACGCTCTAGCACGCACCTTTCTTGCGTCGCCTCAACCTGTGAACCAGGTTGTCCTTCCATTCTCACGACCGGCACCACATTTTCACTGCCCGTGGCGCACTGCTGACAACCGCCTCATATGCTACTCGTGCGGTATCCCACGCCACGTAGCGCGGTGGTACCGCCGGCATGGATTTCTCTCTCGTGAGGACGTATGGCCTAGTAAATATGGTTTTGCACCGACACCACAGAATGCTTGCTCCAGTCCTTCTGCGGACTCCTTCTCTTCCACTCGCTGAAACTCCAACGCATGCCGGTCGCTATCACCAATACTGCGACACCCTCAGCCCGTCCTTGTAGATAACCAGAAGCCGCAGTTCCGAGGGCAAGAACTGCGCCGCTTTCAAGATTTTCAAGACCACGTTTGTACCCCTCTAATATACCCTCTCTAACTAATACCCCTCTCTAACTAATACCCCTCTCTAACTCAAGAGATCAGATAGAATTCGCTGAACTGTCAAAACTGATCAACAAGAAGAAAGTAAGGAATATTCGAAATTATAACGTGGGAAAAATTGAGGAAGCCGTAAAATATGGACGCAGCATGAAATCAGTAAGAAGAAAACTAGGCATAGGACAAGGCAAGATGTATGCACTGAAAGATAAGCATGGTAATATCATCAGCAATTTCGATGACATAGTAAAAGCAGCAGAACAGTTCTACACTGACCTGTACAGTAGCCAAAACAGCCAAGCTTCTTCCACTCGAAATAGTGATGAACCGGATACAGAAGCTCCTTCTATAACTAGCAATGAAGTTAGAAGGGCCTTGAAAGACATGACCAGGGGAAAAGCGCCTGGAGAAGATGGAATAACAGTAGATTTAATCAAAGATGGAGGAGATATCATGCTTGAAAAGCTTGCGGCCCTTTATACGAAATGCCTCATAACTTCAAGTGTACCAGAGAGCTGGAGGAACGCCAACATTATACTTATCCATAAGAAGGGAGACGTTAAAGAATTGAAGAATTACAGACCCATTAGCTTGCTTTCAGTATTGTATAAAATATTCACCAAGATAATTTCCAATAGAATCAGGACAACACTTGACTTCAGTCAACCAAGAGAACAGGCTGGCTTCAGGAAGGGATATTCTACGATGGACCATATCCATGCCATCAATCAGGTAATCGAGAAATCTGCGGAGTACAATCAACCTCTCTATATGGCTTTCATAGATTATGAAAAGGCATTCGATTCAGTAGAGATATCAGCAGTCATAGAGGCATTGCGTAATCAAGGAGTGGAGGAGGCATACGTGAATATCTTGGCAAATATCTACAAGGATTCCACAGCTACCTTGGTTCTCCACAAGAAAAGTAGAAAGATACCTATCAAGAAAGGGGTCAGGCAAGGAGACACAATCTCTCCAATGCTATTCACTGCATGCTTAGAAGAAGTATTCAAGCTCTTAGACTGGGAAGAATTAGGAGTGAGGATCGATGGCGAATATCTCAGCAACCTTCGGTTTGCAGATGACATTGTCCTATTAAGCAACAATGGAGAGGAATTACAACAAATGATTGAGGACCTTCATCGAGAAAGTGCAAGAATTGGGTTGAAGATGAATATGCAGAAGACAAAGATAATGTTCAATAGCCTGGCAAGCGAACAAGAATTCAGGATCGCCAGTCAGCCTCTAGAATCTGTAAAGGAATATGTTTATCTAGGTCAATTACTCACAGGGGACCCTGATCATGAGAAAGAAATTTACAGAAGAATAAAATTAGGTTGGAGTGCATACGGCAGGCATTGCCAAATCCTGACTGGGAGCTTACCACTGTCGTTGAAAAGAAAAGTGTACAATCATTGCATTCTACCGGTGCTAACATACGGGGCAGAAACTTGGAGGTTAACAAAGAAGCTCGAGAACAAGTTAAGGACCGCACAAAGAGCAATGGAACGAAAAATCTTAGGAGTAACGTTAAGAGACAGGAAGAGAGTGGTGTGGATCAGAGAACAAACGGGGGTAGACGATATTCTAGTTGACATTAAGCGGAAGAAATGGAGCTGGGCAGGCCATGTAATGCGTAGGATGGATAACCGATGGACCATTAGGGTTACAGAATGGATACCAAGAGAAGGGAAGCGCAGTCGAGGACGGCAGAAAGTCAGGTGGGATGATGAGGTTAGGAAATTCGCAGGCGCAAGTTGGAATACGCTAGCGCAAGACAGGGGTAATTGGAGATCGCAGGGAGAGGCCTTCGTCCTGCAGTGGACATAAAAAAATATAGGCTGATGATGATGATGATGATGATGAATATTGTTGCCTGGGATATTATTGGCCTTAGACTCTGCAGCAGAGGACTAGAGGCCGCGTCCTCTGAGAGAATCTCTATAAGAGAGAATCTCATAGAGAACCTCTATCATAGTTGACTGACCTCCGCAGCAGCCGCGACCTTTTGGCATGGCCACAGCATGCGACGATACATTCACCACTCTCCGCCACCTACTTACGTCACCTCCGATAGTGCGACATACCGGCCCACTCGCACCGACTGATATTCACACAGACGCTAGCGAGGTTGGCCTCGGCGCTATGCTTGCCCCACGTAAAGAAGGATTTGATGAATACGTCATTGCTTACGCCAGCCTTGCGCTCACTATAGCCGAAGCCAACTATTCAGTTACAGAAAAAGAGTGTCTAGCCATCACATTAGTAATAGTAAAGTTTCGCTCTTACCTTTACGGAGGCCCGCTCGATGTGGTTGCGACCATCATGCGCTATATTAATGGGCTCTCATCCTTGAAAGATCCATCTGGTCGCCTCGCCCGTTGGGCATTACGGCTCCAGGGGTTTGACTCTCCTGTCATTTACCGATCGGGACGCAAACATTCTGATACAGATGCTCTGTCCCGCTCACCTAGTGTGTTACCCCGACTGTGTCCACCTAGGACGTGTCCTCCTCAGCTATCACCGGCATGCTTCTGGAGCAAAGGAAGGACGCCTGGCTTGCTTCCTCTATCGATTTGTTGATTCACTCCACGCTGCGTCCCGTCTCACAGGAAATACGCTGTAAACAGCCCACTTTATCTATCGCGATTGTTGGCACCATCGCAATATATTTCCGAAGGACGCTCTTGGCTATTCGCCGCGATATACCCTCAGATATAACGCCGCCTTCCATGCTGACCCACAGTACGCACATGGTATTGAATACTTACACCCGCCTTCGCTTCCGCTACTATTGGCGCGGAATGTACCGCTTCATTCACTGCTACATGCGTTCTTGTCTCGCTTGCCAGCGCCGTAAGATTCTTCACTGTCCTGCGCGCCCCTATGACCAGGCCGGTATCGACTTGTACGGACCTCTTCCCATCACTCCTGGCAAACGCTGCCATCTATCACCTCACGTGATACGCAGCGACTTCCCCGTTGCCACCTGTAGCGGGAAGTCCCACTGTTGCGTGACGTAAGCAGAAAGCCACCTCGAGGGGCGCGGTTTTTGCTCTCGCTGCTGTCTCCAAGCTTTCGTTTCGCACGCACTGGTAGTGGAAATTCGTCGTACGGGAAATCTATTTTCTTCAGATCCAAAAGTTGATATGGCTGGTACGTAGATCTCGCTTCAAATTCCCAATAACGATGAGCCCACTAAAATAAAAAGAATAAAAGTTAACAAAGATTGCCCGCCAATCCACCCTGTGAAGGTGGTTGGAAAGCGAAGCTTTTTACGCCACCCTCACGGTGACTGCGGCGCACTTGATATTTCACACACTACAACGTAACTTTAACCACGGCCTTTATTATTATTTACTTCACAACAATGTTCACAACTGCTTTATGATCGGTGTGATATACACTAAAATTTTCAGTTTTCACTGTAGTTACATTATTTGCCAAGGTTAAATCAATGCACGTTCCGCGAATGCACATTCTGCCGTCTTTACTTTCCGTGGTCTACCCATAGTGGGGTAGTCTAGAAAATGAACCGAAGGAGTTACTAGGCTGGAAGGGTTTCGAATGACGTCAACCCTCTTTCAAGCAGCTGCATAAGCTTTGCAACAGCTGCAATCTAATCTTACGGACCGCGCCGAGCCTGTTTCCGTTGTTTGCCCGCAGCCCTTATCATCCATCATGTTGGCTCATCACTTTGAAGCTTGTTTTTGTGGTTTTTCTTGCGAAAACGAGTGCTTAGTTGTACGCTGAATGCCTGAATTCAAGTAAGCTATAGTGCTATACCTGCCATTGTTAGCGGTTCGTCGGGATCGTTTTTTGATTACAACGACGGACACGACAGAACCCTTGGCTGGTAGAGGTACAAAGCTTCGCTTTAAAAGCTTTTTATATTCGCGATGGGTTACAACGCATCACCCGTCACTCCATGATAGCTTCAACTGACGGCGTGTCACCGAAGGAACCGTCTTTTTTTTCTTTAAGAACGGATATCTTTAAAGGGACACTAAAGGAAAAATGATATCCTCTGTATACCCTTCCACAATACCGAAAACGCTACTCTTATGCTGAGAAGCCGCTTGGTAAGCCAGAAAGAAACGAAAAACACAGGCGAGGGGCGACGCCACCTTGAAGTTTCCGTACCAGCTCACCGTGATGTCATAAATTTTGACAGCGTGTCCTAGGTCTCAGTTAATTCTTAAGTGGTAAATATTGACTACATTGTGTTGTAGATGAGCCCAAGATTTAATATGGGAAGTTTCGGGATTTTTTATTGAGCCAATGTGGCCCAAATACGAAAAAGTACTTTAGAAGTCGTGACGTCACACTGAAGTGCTGACGTTGGGCTTTCCCCGCGAAATTAAAAAAAAGTTAACTTTGAGCTTAATTTTCTCTTCTAATAATTGACCTATTGCAGTGTAATTAACGATAGCAGAGTTTTCGAAGAGTACTTTATCAGTCTGAGTTGATTTATTATCTGCTTTAGTGTCCCTTTAAATGTTATTAGGGGTCTTCCTAGAAACACCCAGTATTTGATGTCATAAAACGTAGATGTACCACATATAGTAAAATACGCTAGTCTCTTAGCAATAAAATGCGAATAATGTACTCAACAGCTTTCCTGCATTCAGTAAAAAATACCTAAGTAATTTTTCTTAGGAGAGCATGGGGAGTTGATAGTGCTTATAAAACGAGTGCCATCAGTCAGTAACTGAGCCCTTTTAGCATGTTTCGTGATAGGCAATAACTATTTTCACGTAAAACATCGGTAAAACTTTCGCACTTTCTTTTTTTTCCAGGCTGTTTCCTGCGTATACGGTGCCCTGCATGGGCTTCATTTCTGTATTTCTGCATACCAGAATGTAGCAAATACGTCGGGCAATTATTGCAACATCGAAGTAGAATGAGGCTGACAAATAACCAATATGGGGTCAGAAAGGCGGCATTGAATAAACGAGAAAATCTCTATTTTGAAGGCGCCAATTTACAAAAATAACGGCTATAAAACAGGAGAAACCGAAAAACTTGCCTTTTTTGCTGCAACAACATGGCACAAACAAACATTGAAGCCAGGGAAAGAAGAGGAAATGTTCCTATATACTGAAATCCATAATACCGAAAAGCGAAATAAAAGCGAACCACATGACAACTTACCGCAGTTGGGAGCCGAACCCGCATCCTCAACATTACGCGTGCGAGGCTCTCGCATCAAGCTGGCATTTTCCCGTTTTCATGCGGCTTCTGGCGAAGCAGAGCATGCGAAACCATTACATGTCTCAGAGGCAGAAAATCAGGCGTTATTATCCGCAACGGGTGGTACCAAAATTAATTTCCATATTATGGCACATAGCAGAAAATAACCGTGTACTTAGTTAGATGCACGTTAAAGAACACCAGTTGGTCCATATTATTCCGCAGTACCCCACTACGGCGTGCTGCATAATCAGATGATGGTTTTGGCACGTTAGAGCCGCAAATTTAATTTAATTTATTGGCTACAATGGCAGATCGGTGAAGAAGAGTGTCAGCGTTTTGATTATGACAGTGATTTGCATGCTGACATATACCCGCAACGGGAGATGGGTCAAGAACCGTGTCTTCGTCTTGATTATGATGGTGATTTCCATACCATGGCACATACCCGCAACGGGAGATTGATCAAGAACCGTGTCCGCGTTTTGATTATGATGGTGGTTTCCAAACCATGGCATATACCCGCAACGGGAGATGGGTCAAGAACCATAGCCGCGTTTTGATTATGATGGTGATTTCCGTAGTGTGGCACATACCCGCAACAGGAGATCGGTCAATAACCGCGTCCGCACTTTGATTATGATGGTGATTTCCATACGATGGCATATACCCGCAACGGGAGATTGATCAAGAACCGTGTCCACGTTTTGAATATGATGGTGGTTTCCAAACCATGGCATATACCCGCAACGGGAGATTGATCAAGAACCGTGTCCGCGTTTTGATTATGATGGTGGTTTCCAAACCATGGCATATAGCCGCAATGGGAGACGGGGCAAGAACCATGGCCGCGTTTTGATTATGATGGTGATTTCCGTAGTGTGGCACTTACCCGCAACGTAGATCGGTCAAGAACCGCGTCTGCGCTTTGATTATGATGGTGATTTCCATACCATGGCATATACCCGCAACGGGAGATTGATCAAGAACCGTGTCCGCGTTTTGATTATGATGGTGGTTTCCGAACCATGGCATATACCCGCAATTGGAGATGGGTCAAGAACCATGGCCGCGTTTTGATTATGATGGTGATTTCCGTCGTGTGGCACATACCCGCAACGGCATATCGGTCAAGAACCGCGTCCGCGTTTTGATTATGATGGTGATTTCCATACCATGGCATATACCCGCAACGGGAGATTGATCAAGAACCGTGTCCGCGTTTTGATTATGATGGTGATTTCCATACCATGGCATATACCCGCAACGGGAGATTGATCAAGAACCGTGTCCGCGTTTTGATTATCATGGTGGTTTCCAAACCATGGCATATAACCGCAATGGGAGATGGGGCAAGAACCATGGCCGCGTTTCGATTATGATGGTGATTTCCGGAGTGTGGCACTTACCCGCAACGTAGATCGGTCAAGAACCGCGTCCGCGCTTTGATATGATGGTGATTTCCGTAGTATGGCACATACCCGCAACGGGAGATCGGTCAAGAACCGCGTCCGCGCTTTGATTATGATGGTGATTTCCATACCATGGCATATACCCGCAACGGGAGATTGATCAAGAACCGTGTCCGCGTTTTGAATATGATGGTGGTTTCCGAACCATGGCATATACCCGCAATGGGAGATGGGTCAAGAACCATGGCCACGTTTTGATTATGATGGTGATTTCCGTCGTGTGGCACATACCCGCAACGGCATATCGGTCAACAACCGCGTCCGCGTTTTGATTATGATGGTGATTTCCATACCATGGCATATACCCGCAACGAGAGATGAGTCAAGAACCGTGGCCGCGCTTTGATTATGATGGTGATTTCCTTAGTGTGGCACATACCCGCAACGGGATATCAATCAAGAACCGTGTCCGCGTTTTGATTATGATGGTGATTTCCATACCATGGCATATACCCGCAACGGGAGATTGATCAAGAACCGTGTCCGCGTTTTGATTATGATGGTGGTTTCCGAACCATGGCATATACCCGCAATGGGAGATGGGTCAAGAACCGCGTCCGCGTTTTGATTATGATGGTGATTTCCGTAGTATGGCACATACCCGCAACGGGAGATCAGTCAAGAACCGCGTCCGCGTTTTGATTATGATGGTGATTTCCATACCATGGCATATACCCGCAACGAGAGATGAGTCAAGAACCGTGGCCGCGTTTTGATTATGATGGTGATTTCCTTAGTGTGGCACATACCCGCAAGGAGAGATGAGTCAAGAACCGTGGCCGCGTTTTGATTATGATGGTGATTTCCTTAGTGTGGCACATACCCGCAAGGAGAGATGAGTCAAGAACCGTGGCCGCGTTTTGATTATGATGGTGATTTCCATACCATGGCATATACCCGCAACGGGAGATCAGTCAAGAACCGCGTCCGCGTTTTGATTATGATGGTGATTTCCATACCATGGCATATACCCGCAGCGGGAGATGGGTCAAGAACCACGGCCGCGTTTTGATTATGATGGTGATTTCTGTAGTGTGGCACATACCCGCAACGGGAGATCGGTCAAGAACCGTGGCCGCGCTTTGATTATGATGGTGATTTCCTTAGTGTGGCACATACCCGCAACGGGATATCAATCAAGAACCGTGTCCGCGTTTTGATTATGATGGTGATTTCCATACCATGGCATATACCCGCAACGGGAGATTGATCAAGAACCGTGTCCGCGTTTTGATTATGATGGTGATTTCCATACCATGGCATATACCCGCAACGGGAGATTGATCAAGAACCGTGTCCGCGTTTTGATTATGATGGTGGTTTCCAAACCATGGCATATACCCGCAACGGGAGATGGGTCAAGAACCGCGTCCGCGTTTTGATTATGATGGTGATTTCCGTAGTATGGCACATACCCGCAACGGGAGATCAGTCAAGAACCGCGTCCGCGTTTTGATTATGATGGTGATTTCCATACCATGGCATATACCCGCAACGAGAGATGAGTCAAGAACCGTGGCCGCGTTTTGATTATGATGGTGATTTCCTTAGTGTGGCACATACCCGCAAGGAGAGATGAGTCAAGAACCGTGGCCATGCTTTGATTATGATGGTGATTTCCTTAGTGTGGCACATACCCGCAAGGAGAGATGAGTCAAGAACCGTGGCCATGCTTTGATTATGATGGTGATTTCCATACCATGGCATATACCCGCAGCGGGAGATGGGTCAAGAACCACGGCCGCGTTTTGATTATGATGGTGATTTCTGTAGTGTGGCATATACCAGCAACGGAAGATGGGTCAAGAACCATGGCCGCGTTTTGATTATGATGGTGATTTCCGGAGTGTGGCACATACCCGCAACGGGAGATCGGTCAAGAACCGTGTCCGCGTTTTGATTATGATGGTGATTTCCATACCCTGGCATATACCCGCAACGAGAGATGGGTCAAGAACAGTGGCCACGTTTTGATTATGATGGTGATTTCCATACCATGGCATATACCCGCAACGGAAGATTGATCAAGAACCGTGTCCGCGTTTTGATTATGATGGTGGTTTCCGAACCATGGCATATACCCGCAATTGGAGATGGGTCAAGAACCATGGCCGCGTTTTGATTATGATGGTGATTTCCGTCGTGTGGCACATACCCGCAACGGCATATCGGTCAAGAACCGCGTCCGCGTTTTGATTATGATGGTGATTTCCATACCATGGCATATACCCGCAACGGGAGATTGATGAAGAACCGTGTCCGCGTTTTGATTATGATGGTGATTTCCATACCATGGCATATACCCGCAACGGGAGATTGATCAAGAACCATGTCTGCGTTTTGATTATCATGGTGGTTTCCAAACCATGGCATATAGCCGCAATGGGAGATGGGGCAAGAACCATGGCCGCGTTTTGATTATGATGGTGATTTCCGTAGTGTGGCACTTACCCGCAACGTAGATCGGTCAAGAACCGCGTCCGCGCTTTAATTATGATGGTGATTTTGGTAGTATGGCACATACCCGCAACGGGAGATCGGTCAAGAACCGCGTCGCTTTGATTATGATGGTGATTTCCATACCATGGCATATACCCGCAACGGGAGATTGATCAAGAACCGTGTGCGCGTTTTGATTATGATGGTGGTTTCCGAACCATGGCATATACCCGCAATGGGAGATGGGTCAAGAACCATGGCCGCGTTTTGATTATGATGGTGATTTCCGTCGTGTGGCACATACCCGCAACGGGATATCAATCAAGAACCGTGTCCGCGTTTTGATTATGATGGTGATTTCCATACCATGGCATATACCCGCAACGGGAGATTGATCAAGAACCGTGTCCGCGTTTTGATTATGATGGTGATTTCCATACCATGGCATATACCCGCAACGGGAGATTGATCAAGAACCGTGTCCGCGTTTTGATTATGATGGTGGTTTCCAAACCATGGCATATACCCGCAACGGGAGATGGGTCAAGAACCGCGTCCGCGTTTTGATTATGATGGTGATTTCCGTAGTATGGCACATACCCGCAACGGGAGATCAGTCAAGAACCGCATCCGCGTTTTGATTATGATGGTGATTTCCATACCATGGCATATACCCGCAACGAGAGATGAGTCAAGAACCGTGGCCGCGTTTTGATTATGATGGTGATTTCCTTAGTGTGGCACATACCCGCAAGGAGAGATGAGTCAAGAACCGTGGCCGCGCTTTGATTATGATGGTGATTTCCATACCATGGCATATACCCGCAGCGGGAGATGGGTCAAGAACCACGGCCGCGTTTTGATTATGATGGTGATTTCTGTAGTGTGGCATATACCAGCAACGGAAGATGGGTCAAGAACCATGGCCGCGTTTTGATTATGATGGTGATTTCCGGAGTGTGGCACATACCCGCAACGGCATATCGGTCAAGAACCGCGTCCGCGTTTTGATTATGATGGTGATTTCCATATCATGGCATATACCCGCAACGGGAGATTGATCAAGAACCGTGTCCGCGTTTTGATTATGATGGTGATTTCCATACCATGGCATATACCCGCAACGGGAGATTGATCAAGAACCATGTCCGCGTTTTGATTATCATGGTGGTTTCCAAACCATGGCATATAGCCGCAATGGGAGATGGGGCAAGAACCATGGCCGCGTTTTGATTATGATGGTGATTTCCGTAGTGTGGCACTTACCCGCAACGTAGATCGGTCAAGAACCGCGTCCGCGCTTTGATTATGATGGTGATTTTGGTAGTATGGCACATACCCGCAACGGGAGATCGGTCAAGAACCGCGTCGCTTTGATTATGATGGTGATTTCCATACCATGGCATATACCCGCAACGGGAGATTGATCAAGAACCGTGTCCGCGTTTTGATTATGATGGTGGTTTCCGAACCATGGCATATACCCGCAATGGGAGATGGGTCAAGAACCATGGCCGCGTTTTGATTATGATGGTGATTTCCGTCGTGTGGCACATACCCGCAATGGCATATCGGTCAAGAACCGCGTCCGCGTTTTGATTATGATGGTGATTTCCATACCATGGCATATACCCGCAACGAGAGATGAGTCAAGAACCGTGGCCGCGCTTTGATTATGATGGTGATTTCCTTAGTGTGGCACATACCCGCAACGGGATATCAGTCAAGAACCGTGTCCGCGTTTTGATTATGATGGTGATTTCCATACCATGGCATATACCCGCAACGGGAGATTGATCAAGAACCGTGTCCGCGTTTTGATTATGATGGTGATTTCCATACCATGGCATATACCCGCAACGGGAGATTGATCAAGAACCGTGTCCGCGTTTTGATTATGATGGTGGTTTCCAAACCATGGCATATACCCGCAACGGGAGATGGGTCAAGAACCGCGTCTGCGTTTTGATTATGATGGTGATTTCCGTAGTATGGCACATACCCGCAACGGGAGATCAGTCAAGAACCGCGTCCGCGTTTTGATTATGATGGTGATTTCCATACCATGGCATATACCCGCAACGAGAGATGAGTCAAGAACCGTGGCCGCGTTTTGATTATGATGGTGATTTCCTTAGTGTGGCACATACCCGCAACGAGAGATGAGTCAAGAACCGTGGCCGGGCTTTGATTATGATGGTGATTTCCATACCATGGCATATACCCGCAACGGGAGATGGGTCAAGAACCACGGCCGCGTTTTGATTATGATGGTGATTTCTGTAGTGTGGCACATACCCGCAACGGGAGATCGGTCAAGAACCGCGTCCGCGCTGTGATTATGACGGTGATTTCCGTAGTATGGCATATACCCGCAACGGGAGATTGATCAAGAACCGTGTCCGCGTTTTGATTATGATGGTGGTTTCCAAACCATGGCATATACCCGCAACGGGAGATGGGTCAAGAACCACGGCCGCGTTTTGATTATGATGGTGATTTCTGTAGTGTGGCACATACCCGCAACGGGAGATCGGTCACGAACCGCGTCCGCGCTTTGATTACGATGGTGATTTCCATACCATGGCATATACCCGCAACGGGAGATTGATCAAGCACCGTGTCCGCGTTTTGATTATGGTAGTGGTTTCCAAACCATGGCATATACCCACAACGGAAGATGGGTCAAGAACCATGGCAGCGTTTTGATTATGATGGTGATTTCCGGAGTGTGGCACATACCCGCAACGGGAGATCGGTCAAGAACCGTGTCCGCGTTTTGATTATGATGGTGATTTACATACCCTGGCATATGCCCGCAACGAGAGATGGGTCAAGAACAGTGGCCACGTTTTGATTATGATGGTGATTTCCGTAGTATGGTACATACCCGCAACGGCAGATCGGTCAAGAACCGCGTCCGCGTTTTGAATATGATGGTGATTTCCATACCATGGCATATACCCGCAACGGGAGATGGGTCAAGGGACCCTGATCACGAGAAAGAAGTTTACAGAAGAATAAAATTGGGTTGGAGTGCATACGGCAGGCATTGCCAAATCCTGACTGGCAGCTTACCACTGTCGTTGAAAAGAAAAGTGCACAATCATTGCATTCTACCGGTGCTAACATATGGGGCAGAAACTTGGAGGTTAACAAAGAAGCTCAAGAACAAGTTAAGGACCGCACAAAGAGCGATGGAACGAAAAATCTTAGAACTAACGTTAAGAGACAGGAAGAGAGCGGTTTGGATCAGAGAACAAACGGGGATAGCCGATATTCTAGTTCACATTAGGCGGAAGAAATGGAGCTGGGCAGGCCATGTAATGCGTAGGATGGATAACCGGTGGACCAGTAGGGTTACAGAATGGATACCAAGAGAAGGGAAGTGCAGTCAAGGTCGGCAGAAAACCAGATGGGGTGATGAAGTTAGGAAATTTGCAGGCGCAAGTTGGAATCAGCTAGCGCAAGACAGGGGTAATTGGAGATCGCAGGGAGAAGCATTCGTCCTGCAGTGGACATAAAATATAGGCTGATGATGATGATATGATTTTGTAGGCTCCAGGAACACGGCCTTCTGATCAACCCCGCAAAGTGCGTCTTCGGTGTCGACGACATTGAGTTCCTCGGACACCGAATGACTCGCGAGGGAATCAGACCGTTGGAAAAGAAGGTTCAAGCCTTGCGCGGCTTTCCTCGCCTAACATCAATCTGAAAGCTCGTCGAGTTCCTTGGGCTGCTCAACTTCCGCCGTGGTTTTCTCTCCAACATCGCCCACATTATCACCGACCTACTCAAGACCACGAAAGCTCCTTCCTCCCCACTGACTTGGACATCTGACGCCAAAGCGTCCTTCCAAGCTGGCAAAAACACATTGGCGAATGCGACACTGCTGGTGCATCCTCTGCACGTTGCACAAATGCGTCTCACCACCAATGCATCTAATATGGCTGTCAGTGCGGTGTTACAGCAGTTCCAGCGCAACTCCTGGTAACCACTCGGGTTTTTCTCGCAGAAACTGAAACCTGCAGAAACGCGATACAGCACGTTCAGTCGTGAGCTGCTGGCGGTATGCTTAGGCATTCGACATTTCCGACACCTGCTGGAAGGCTCAAGTTTTCACGTCCTCACGGACCAGAAGCCTTTGACATTCGCTTTTCGCGGTCACCACAACACTTATACCACACGAGAAATACGGCACCTCAACTTTATCTCCGAATTCAGCGTGAACGTGTGGTACTTTGAAGGCCCAGTCAGCGCGGCCGCAGATGACCTCTCCCGTATCGACGCAATATGAACGCCCACACTTGACTTGGAAGAAATCACTGCGGCGCAACTTACAGACGTCGCACTTCGGGACATCCACTCATCCACCATGCACTGGGGCTGTCCGACGTTGCCCTTTCTTTTTCTGCGGGCACCGTCGCTTGCGACGTCTCACGGGGTCGAACACGTCCGTTTGTCTCACTCGGGCTCCACCGTCAAATATTCGGCAAGCTTCACGGCGCAAGTCATCTCGGAGTTCGTGCCACGCAGCGTCTCATTACGACCCGCTTTGTGTGGCCCAGTGTAAACTCTAACGTGTGCCGCTGGGCGCACGTCACTTAATTTAAGTGACATCTTAACTAAAATTAATTTAAGTCTGGTGCTCTGTAAGTCACAACCGCGATAGAATTACGAGGCATGCCATGGTTGCATACTCCGGCTTAATTTTGATTGCCGGAGGTTTCATAGCGCACCCAATCCACAGTACACATGCGTTGTTGTATTCCGCCCCCATCCAAATGTGAATTGCGCTGCTGAAGGCGCGACGGCCAGGAACAAACCCGCGACCTCAGCAGCACAATGCTTCTCAGACATTTATTTGCATTCAGTGCAAACTGAGTCTGCCCTACAAACTTTTCTACTGCCACTTCTCAAGGAACAAGGAGCATATAACCCTCCCCTTCCAAGTGGCTGCTCAATCACACATCAAATGTGCACCAAGACAGAAAGGAAAGGCCAATGTTGTGGTGCAGAGAGGACTTGACATGCTCGGTATTCAATAGCGCAATAACGGCATGGCTTACTCACAAACAGCTCGAGCATGCATGATTTGCTTGTGGTCTACCATTCCATGATGTCACCAAATCATGGAGCCACACTGCCTTTGGCACATTTTTAAATGTTTGCAGTAAGGATAATGTATTTCTTGTGTGCAGAAGAAAGATGAAGTTTCGTAGTGTAGGTAACTGATTGACAGCTACACACGCATAAGAAAAAGGTTGTGCCAGGATTACTTAAACTCTGCAGTGTTTAAATGAGCTTGGCTCATTCTTGCAATGTTACACATTTCAGATGACTACAGATCGCTCCTACAGTTATGCCAGCTTTCGTACTTTTTAGACATGCAATGTTTGCCCCAGTTTTATACGGCGATCGTAGATAGCCACACCACGTTGGTAGAATAATTCAGAAGTAAATTTTAGTACAAGCGCCACTTTTGCCCAGGCTTAGAATATGCCAGTGTAATTTTTGATTCTCATAAGCAACCAAATCAATAAACTTGAATGTATTCAGAAATTGGCAGAAAGATATATTTACTCTTGTTATCGATGAACGCAATCCACCACAGCCCTGCTAACAAGGGTAGGACTGCAAACGGTAAATGTCTGGAGAAAAATAGCCCACCTAAAGTTCCGTTATCAGTTGTCAAACAGTAAATTCAACTCGAACTCGCCTGCTCCCACCTCGAAGAATTTCTGTTAGCACCAATCATTGTCATGTTTTCTTACCCTATAACACACGAATTGTGTACAAATATTCATTTCTTGTTCGCACTATAGCTATGTGGACTAACCTTGGTCCTGAAGTTTTCAATGGTGTTGATGGCTTGTATAATGTTGGCGTTTTTCCAGCTCTCTGGTACACTTGAAGTTGTGAGGCATTGCGTGTAAACGACCGCAAGCTTTTCAAGCATGATATCTCCTCCATCTTTGAATAAATCTACTGTTATTCCATCTTCTCCAGCAGCTTATCCCCTGGCGATGTCTTTCAAGGCCCTTCTAACTTCAGCGCTAGTTATAGAAGGAGCCTCTGTATCCGGTTCATCACTATTTTGAATGAAAGTAGCTTGGCTGTTTTGGGCACTGTACAGGTCAGTATAGAATTCTTCCGCTGCTTTTACTATGTCATCGAAATTGCTGATGATATTACCATGCTTATCTTTCAGTGCATACATCTTGCCTTGTCCTATGCCAAGCTTTCTTCTTACTGATTTAATGCTGCGTCCATATTTTACGCCTTCCTCCACCTTTCCCACGTTATAATTTCGAATATCCCTTACTTTCTTCTTGTTGATTAGTTTTGACAGTTCAGCGAATTCTATCTGATCTCTTGAGTTGGACATTTTCATGTTTTGTCGTTTCTTTATTAGGTCCTTTGTTTCTTGGGAGAGCTTACCTACTGGTTGCCTTGGTGCCCTACCTCCCACTTCAATTGCTGCTTCTGAGATCAACCTAGTTACGGTTTCATTCATTACCTCTATGTTGTCTTTATCTTCCTTTTCTAAAGCTGCATATTTCTTTGCAAGCACCAGCCTGAATTGGTCTGCTTTTGCCCTTACTGCCTCTAGGTTGGCCTGTTTTCTTTTGACTAATTTCACTCTCTCTCTCTTCAAATTGAGAGAAATCCTAGACCTCACTAACCTATGGTCACTCCACTTAACCTTACCTAACACTTCTACATCCTGCACTATGCTTGGATCGGCAGAGAGTATGAAATCAATTTCATTCCTTGTTTCTCCATTAGGGCTTTTCCAGGTCCACTTCCTGTTGCTGCGCTTCCTGAAGAAGGTATTCATTATTCGGAGCCTATTCCTTTTCGCGAATTCTACTAACATCTCTCCTCTTGCATTCCTAGAAGCGATGCCGTAGTTGCCAATTGCTTGCTCACCAACCTGCTTTTTCCCCACTTTTGCATTGAAGTCGCCCATGACTAAAGTATACTGAGTTTGCACCTTTCTCATTGCTAGTTCAACATCTTCATAAAACTGTTTTATTTCTTCATCATCGTGACTAGAGGTTGGGGCATAGGCTTGTACTACCTTCATTTTGTACCTCCTATTCAGCTTTATTACGACGACTGCTACCCTCTCATTAATGCTGTAGAATTCATCAATGTTGCCCGCTATGTTGTTATGCACTAGAAATCCTACCCCGGATTCTTTCTTATCTGGAAGATCTCTGTAGCAGAGGACGTGGCCGTTAGTCAGCACTGTGTAAGCCTCACCAGTTCTTCTAACCTCACTAAGGCCAATAATATCCCAGGAAATGCCTGATAATTCTTCAAATAGTCCTCCTAAGCTAGCCTCACTCGAGAGGGTGCGCGTGTTGAACGTTGCCAGGTTCATTTTCCATTGGCGGCCTGTCTTGACCCAGAGATTCTTAGCACCCTCTGCCGCGTAGCAGGTCTGACCGCCGCCTTGGTCAGGTGCTTACATGCAGCGTCACTGTAGGATGACGTCAATTGCGTGTCAGTATCACACACTCACGGCACGAGGAGTCGCAGTGATGAATCTAGCAGCGGGCGGCGCATGGGATGGTGGCGGGGGCGCAGGCCCGGCATACCACGAGCCACTCGCGTGAGCTGGGCCGGGACGTCTGCCCACTACAGGGTAGACCGTTCAGAAGGCTTGGCTGCACCGGAACACGCCGGCGTCCGATGCTAGCACAGCAGTGGAGATGGCCGGATCACGCAGAGGGACAGCCCGACCTGTTCTCCCACTCACCCAGGAGCACCGGCCCAGGGTAGATGCACTGCTCGGCTCGTTCTGGACAAAAGCCCACACTAGGCAGCTCAGGCGGGTGACATGGCTGCCCCTTCCGCGCCAGGCTTGCTTGCTTGCTTGCTTGCCTTGAGAGTGGCTCGTACCCACTATGGGGGATTGGCCAAGAATCGGGTGATCGAAGAAAAAAAATGATCGGAGTATAATAAGGACCACTTTTGAAAAATTTTGAATGACTACAGGAATTTATTCATATAGAATTTAAGAATTTTGCAAGGAAATCGTCCTGATTCAATTATATACCCCACAACAGCTGCACCAACAACCCTATGGCAATGTCCGAGAGAAGAGGCGCCGAAAGATAGAATATTGGGCATCGCCACATTCAATCCACCATTGTGAAACTTTTCTTCTAAAGCGTGTTTTCTTAATGAGGAAAAATGGCGGCATGGCAGGAAGAAGTGTTCTATTGTTTCTTCTTCACCACAGTACGAGCAATAGGAGGAGGCCGCCAGACCAGATCGATGCAGAGTAAAACTTGATGTAAGAATTCGGCATCTGAATTTGGTAGAGGACTTCAAGTTTTCTATTATGGGAGAATTTTGTGTTCCAAGGAAATAGGAGTTGTCGATAATCAGCTAGATTTGTTAATGGCAGGTTCCAGGCGTATTGCATGACTGCCCGTCTCCTGAGCCTAGCCGCGGTTATGAAAACTGATACAGGAACAATCAGAAGGATTGAACCACTAAGGGCCGCTCTCGCCAAGCTGTCAGCTAAATCATTGATAACTAATCCTTTGTGACCAGGCAACCATTTCAATCTGATTAGTCTTAAGTTAGAAGGTATAAGACATTGGAATGTACGTAAAACTTGTGAGCCACTATTTGCAGTGAGAGCTGAACATAAGGACAAAGAATACGTTAGTATTACAACTTCTGAAATTGATGGCACCGGCTCTTCCCCTTCCTCGTCCATCGCGCACCACAACAGTCACGCACATTCGGCCGCTCAATTCAAACATAATCTACACTCCTACCACACCATCCAAGCAGTGTTTATTGTCGATTATTATTGCTTTCTGTAACCTAACCTGCATGTTAACACTGAGCTATATGGCAAGCTTACTGAAAGGTAAAAAAAATACTGGGCGTTTACTTCTCTATGTTTTTTTTTTTGACAAAAAGTTTGGCGCTTGATGGCGAGCTGCATTTGCAGAATACTTGCAAAAACAGTAACTTACATTGTCTTTGGACATCATGGACATATTGTGATGTTTAATATACTGGCGACTTCTAAAAGAGGCCGCTAAAGTAAGTCCGAGGCGTCGAAGGGGCAGCACAGCACCGACAAATGACCAAGGCGCTAGCTCGTGAACTAGACAGTTCTCGTCTTCTTCTGGGAGCAAGTGGCACAAGCACGTGGCATTAGCCCTCCTTCCAGAAGAGCATCGACAGGATGCTAAACAAAATATTGACGGGCAGAAAGACTTGTCCCAGGAGAAACATTATGGTCCGGAAACCACTACTATTATGGTGTGCGATATGGTTTTAACCGCACTACGTGCACCATCTCGGGCCGCGGTTGTCGGCGTCGTGCTGGCTGGGTGCCGTCTGGAAGAACTTCATAAGTGAGGTCACTCACTCGCGGAAGCACTTTGTAAGGGCTGAAGTACCGACTAAGAAGCTTTTCCGAAAGGCCTTTACGGCGGACGGGGGTCCAAACTAGCACTTGCTCATCCGGTTGGTACTCAACTTGTCAGTGGCGGAGGTTGTAGTATCGCGCGTCAATACACTGTTGTTTCCTAATATTCACGCGAACCAGTTGGCGTGCTTCCTCGGCACGTTCCACGAAACGCTCACTGTCTTCATCAAGATTGTCAGAATTGTCACATGGTAACATGGCTTTTAACATCATAACGTCATCTGCACTTCACGACCGTAAGCAAGAGAAAATGACATGAAGCGTGTGGTCTCTTGCGTAGCGGTGGTATACGCAAACGTGACGTACGGTAGTACCTCGTCCCACGTCTTATGCTGCACGTTTTTGTGCATCGACAGCATGTCGGTCATCGTTTTGTTAAGCCTTTCTTTCACCTATCACCCTCCTATCCTATCACCCTCAAGCCATTTGCTTGAGGGTGATAGGCAGTCGTCTTTCGCTGCGTGGTGTAACTCAACTGAAAAACGTCTTCAAGCAGCATTGCCGTAAACGCCGCTCCTCGATCTGTGATGGCACAGGATGGGGCTCCTTGATGTAGTACGATGTTCTGTACGAAAAACTGCGCAACCTCAGAAGCTGTGCACTTAGGAAGAGCCTTTGTTTCAGCAGAGCGGGTTAAACAGTCTGTGGCGATGCTTATCCACTTGTTCCCGGAAGTAGACAGCTGAAACGGGCCCAGGAGGTCCGCGCCGACTTGATCGAAGGGCCCTCCAGGCGGCTCAGTAGGATTCAGCAATCCCGCAGGGTTCACATTCGGCGACTTTCGTCGTTGGCATTCACGGCAGGCTTGGAAGTATCGTTTAACACAAGTGGCGAGTTTCGGCCAGTAGTACGATTTCCGTACCCTGTCAAGGGTTCGAGTGAAACTCAAGTGGCCAGACGCAGGCTCGTCGTGGCACGTGAGCAGGATTTCTTCACGAAGCTCTGCTGGTACGACCAAAAGATAGGTGCTGTTGCTGGCAGGAGAATTCTTGTATAGGACGCCCTGTCGTAAACAAAACTACGACAAACCGCGAGCAATTCGCGGCGGCCTTCTAGATGTTCAATAATAGGGCGTAATTCAATCTGCTCGCTGCCGTGTCGATACGTCTGCCACGCTTATGGCGCTGTCATCTTCGATGTGTTGTCATCTTCGATGTGTTGATAGGCAGGGATAACAGGTGCGCGCGACAATGTGTCGGCACAGACGTGTGTGTGGCCTGACTTGTACACGATGGTGATGTATTCCTGCAGGCGCAGGCTCCACCGTGCCAGTCGTCCAGAAGGGTCTCTTAAGTTTCCCAGCCAGCGTAAGGAGTGATGGTCCGTCACGACCTTGAATTGCGGCCATAGAGGTGAGGTCGAAACTTGGCAAGTGCGGCAAGTGCCCATACGATTGCAAGACACTCTGTCTCCGTGGTAGTGTAATTGGACTGGGGTCGTGAAACGCTGCGATTGGCGTAAGCCGTTCTCCTGCCGCTGTACGAGCACCGCAACCAGACCGATGTTACTGGCGTCGGTATGAATTTCTGTTGCGGCGTCCTCGTTGAAATGCCCAAGAGCCGGGGCCGTGCCAGGCGATGTCGAAGCTCGGTGAAAGCTGCTTCTTGTTCAGAGCTCCAGATGAACGGCGTGTCGTCTCTAGTGAGACGATAAAGTGGTGCAGAAATTTTAGAAAAATTGCGTATAAAGCGCCGGTAGTATGCGTACAGTCCCAGGAAGCGTCGAATGCTTTTCTTATCGATAGGAGTCGGAAAAGCAGCTACAGCGGCAGTTTTCTCGGGATCGGGACGGACGCCTTCCGCGTTCACGACATGTCCAAGAAACTTCAATTCTTCATAACTAAGTGACATTTCTGAGGCTTTAACGTGAGGTTAGCCGATCGGATTACCTCGAGCACTTGCCGCAGTCGCTTAAGATGTCCGGAGAAGCTGCCTGAAAGTACGACCACATCATTCAGGTAGACGAGACAGGTTTGCCATTTTAGGTCGGCGAGCTTCGTGTCCATCATTCGTTGGAAGGTTGCCGGAGAAGAGCACAGCCTGAACGGAAGCACTCGGAACTCGTAAAGTCCATCCGGAGTGACAAAGGCTGTTTTCTCCCGGTCACGCTCGTGCACCTCAATTTGCCAGTACCCACGTTTCAAGTCAAGGGAGAAAAAATACTTGGTCACCGTAGCCGGTCGAGAGAGTCATCTATGCGCGGCAACGGATAAACGTCCTTCCTTGTGATGTTGAGTTTTCTGTAATCAACACAGAAGCGGAGATTGCCGTCCTTCTTCTTTACCAGGACAACAGATGACGAACACGGACTGTTTGAAGGCTGGATGACGCCATCGTCAATCATCTCCTTGACTTTCGTTAAATTGCTTCGTGTTCTTTCTGCGAAACACGATACGGCTGCTGGTGAACAGGACGTGCATCGTCGTAAGTAATTATCCTATGCTGCGTGATTGATGTCTGACTGACTTTAGACAATCGAGCAAAGCAGTCCTTGAATTCACGCAACGGTGCCCGCAGTGCCGCCTTATTGTCCTCTGACAGCTTGTTATTGATGTCGATATCTGTGACGCATTCTTTATCGCTGCCGCTTTCTCCACAAGCGAAACACTAAATTATGTCCTACCAGGCTTCAGCGTAAGCGACGACAGTTTCACGGAAGAGGTGTCGGTGCTCATTTGTGAAATTGGTGATCAAGCCTGACGTCAATTTGGCTATCCCTAACGTCAATGATTCCTCGAGTCACGCTAATTCCAAAGGTAAGCAGAAGGGAGACGTTGAACTCTGCAAGTAATTCGCCTTCACGTATGCCCTCGGACGTTACCGGAATCAATACACCAGCACGAAGTGGTATCGTGACGCTGTTGTCGGAAATCCGAAGAGCGGCTGTGCGGCAGTTGGCGTCTCGTGTCGTCGCTTTCTTTGTAGAGAAAGAGATACAGCGTCGGCGGAGGTCGATGATGGCGCCGTACTCTTGAAGAAAGTCTATTCCGAGTATTAATTCACGGGAGCATTCTCTGAGAACAAGGGAGCTGATCGGCAACGTAGAATTTTGAATTTGCACCTGCGAATTGCATACACCAAGCGGTTTGACATGTCCGCCAGCTGTCCGTACGTGCGTCCCTGTCCAAGGCGTAACGACTTTCTTTAAACGGCTTCACAGTTTTCCGCTGATAATCGAGTAGTGAACGCCAGTGTCGATTAAGGCAGTAACATTTTGACCGTCGATAAGCACAGGTATGTTCATGGAAAAGTTGTCTCCAGCCTGAGACACCAGCGTCGTCAAGTCTCCGTCGGTCTGAGGTCGCTTCGATTGGAGGTCTTCGACACGTCGAGTATCAGCGGCCTCGCCTCGAAAGGTCGCTGACGTCAGTTTTCCAGGCGAGGGCTCGGAGAGCGTCCTTGTGACATCCGACTTGCACCTCCCGAATGTCGTGTGACGGCGATCGCGACTGGCGCCTTCATGACGGTGGCGTGCGCTGTCGGGCGATAAAATCTTCAATCTCGGGTAGCTATTGTCCGAAACGGGGTCGGGGTGAATTGACACTAAACACCTGGAATCCAAGGTGGCGGCACTGGCACTCTCGGTATAAATGAACCGCCTCAGTGGTAACAGAGCGGTCGTCGGTCGGGCATGCGCCAAATGTCCGTTTTTCGCGCGGCTGGCCGAGCCTTTCGAAAATAAGGAACCGCCTGCGCTGACTGAAGCGTCGCATACGGGTTGATGGCGGTAGGTAGTGGCGTTGGTGCAGGGATATGGGGCCCGAATGCGTCGGCATAAGTCGCACGCTGGTATTCGCTCATGGTAGGCGTCGCCGGCGACGGGACGGTGCATCTTAAAACGTCAGCGTAGGTTGCGCGTCGAGGTTAACTTGAAGTTGTGAACGCCTGAACTAGTGGAGCGGCCTGAATGCTACTTCGCAATGTGGTGCGCCGAACGCATGCTGCACTTCATCACGCACGACGCTAGCGATATAGTTGGCTGAAGGCTGCTGCGTCTGATACAGCTGTCACTGCTCGTCGCGGACTACCGCTCGAATAATCTCGCGAAGCGACTCGACGTCGGTCATGAGAGCTCCTAGGCCGCTGGTAGCGGAGGAGAGATTCACCTGCCGATCGTATTGGTGCGAGCGCTGGTGCAGGGCGTCCTCCATGGCTACGGCGTCAGTGAGAAACTCCGCAACCGTTTTGGGCGGACTACGAACGAGTCCACGAAAAAGCTGCTCTTTCACGCCTCGCATCAAGTGACGAAGCTTCTTGTCTTCCGACATGGTAGGATCAGCTCGCCTGAATAGACGCAGCATGTCTTCCGCGTATATATCCACACTCTCATTGGGTTTCTGAATTCGTGACTGAAGGGCCCAGTCTGCTCGTTCTCGGCGATCGGAGCTGGCGTCGGTGTCCAAGAGCCTGCGACAGAACTCACGGCATGTTGTCAGGACGTCTTCGCGGTTCTGGAACTACGTGTGAGCACCATCCAAAAGACAGAAATAAACGTTTCGGAGCTTTGGCTCGTCGGCCCATGCGTTGAACACTGCTACGCGCTCGAAGTCCGCCAGCCAGTCTTCCACCTCTTCAAGAAGGTCACCACGGAAGGGACTTGGCACGCGCGGTTTTTGCAGCGTGTAATGAGGAGGTACCGGGGCAGCCGTCGCAGGGTTAATCGTGGTAGTACCGGATGTAGCATCCATACCTGCCGATGTTGTCGTTCTCTCAGGTAAAGGCTCAAACTCGGGTGCCAATCCCTGGATTCTCCGGCTGGCGCGCTGTACTGGCGTGAGGTCCGGTAGCGGTCTAGCGTTCCTGCTGCTGGGAGGGGTCTGTTGCATGGGTCGAGAATAACCAGCACCTCCACCAGAAAAATCTCGCGTTTAATATACAGGCGACTTTTAAAGGAGGCTGTTATAGTAAGTCCGAGTCGTCAAAGGGGCAGCGCAGCACCGACAAAAGACCAAGGCGCTAGCTCGTGAACTAGAGCGTCTTCGTCTTCTTCTGGGAGCAAGTGGCACAAGCGCGTGGCAATATCATCATGGGCAATGGACATATTGCCACATGGTGTGGCACAGCAAGGGGACTGGAGAAGAAGCGAACGAGGTTCGTCTCGGCATCGCGCGTCGACGCTTACGCTTGCCTGGATTCTCATTCAGCGTATATTCGACAGCAGGGTATACGCGACGATTTGGTGGAGGTGCTGGGTACGCTCAACTTATGCAGGAGACCCCACTGGGCAGCAAGAACCTCGCCCCACAATTGGAGCTGACTCCAGTTCACCGCACAAGCCGGCGAATCCGAGGCCTTGCTCCAGAATTTGGAAACCTCCAGGAACAAGGGATGACTGCGACCACTGCGGGTTCTACGGAAAGGGTGACACCGACTTATCTAACGGTGCTGAACCCCCAAGTGCCGAAGGCTTTTCATGGCGACACTTTTGAAGACGTGGAAAACTGGCTGGCGGAGTTCGAGCGCGTGGCTGCGTGTAACGAGTGGGACAACGCCAAACTCAGGCACGTCTACTTCAGCCTGCAGGATGGTGCTCGCACATGGTTTATGAACCGCGAAAGTGCCCTGTCATCCTGGCCCGAGTTCCAGCGCAGGCTACTGGAGACTTACTCCAGCCCCGATCGCCGAGAAAAGGCGGAGCGTGCCCTTCAATCACGCGTTCAAAAGCCCAACGAGAGCGTCACGATGTACGTGGATGACATGACGCGTCTCTTTCAACGTGCCGACCCGAGCATGTCCGAAGAGAAGAAGGTGCGTCATCTGATGAGAGGCGTAAAGGAGCAGCTCTTTGGCGGTCTTGTCCGGAATACGCCCAAGACTGTTGCGGAGTTCCTCACCGAAGCCACCGCGATGGAGAAGACGCTTCAGCAATGGTCGACCATGTACAACCGGCAAGTCAATGCCGCCTGCACTCCGGATACGCCGGTAGGCTTCGGGTGCGACGTCGCCTTGCTTTGCGAGCTGATTCGCTCCGTGGTGCGTGACGAGCTGTAGAAGCACCACGGTACGTCACCACCTAAAGTCAGCTCCCTCGCCAGCGTCGTACACAACGAAGTGCAGCAGGCACTGCAGGCATCTGTTTCCAACAGTGAAGCATCACCTCTGCAAAGCGAGTCCCGGCGCAAGACTTATGCAGAAACATTGCTGAGCCCCGCCCAAGCTTTCGCACCTACTTATGTTGCGTCGCCAGTCGCGTTGCAGGCAGCGCAAGCCGCTCCGACAACCCCGCTACCGTACTTAGACGACCGCCGAACACCCGCGAGGAAATCAGAGGTTTGGCGAGCACCCGATCGACGACCGCTGTGCTACCACTGCGGCGAAGCGGGTCATGTGTATCGGGAGTGCCCCTACCGACGACTCGGACTGCGGGGTTTTTCTATTGATTCGCATCGACCTAGGTTCGGCCAAAGGCCTCCCGACATCGCAGAATTCCTCGACCAGCAGCGAAGGCCAGACACATTGCAGCGGCAGTCGCGCTCACTCTCACCGCGGCGATATTTCCCTGCTCGTGATACCACCTCGAGGATGACGCAAAGGAGATCACCAAGTCCACGCCGGGAAAACTGACGTCAGCAACCTTCCGAGGCGGGGCCGCTGATACTCGACGCGCTGAAGACCTCGTATCGTCCCGATGACCGCAGAGCAACGAAAACACAATGACGCCAGAATCAGTTCCCGCGAACAAGATTTCACTGGACATACCTGTGTTGATCAACGGCAGAAAGATGAGTGCACTTGTAGATACCGGCGCCGATTACTCTATTATTAGCGGCAAACTGGCGCGAGTTCTGAAAAAAGTTACGTTGCCCTGGAATGGGGCACCAGTTCGTACGGCAGGTGGCCACGTCGTCACACCGCTTGGCTTATGCACCGCCAGAGTAGAAATTCGCGGTGCTGCTTTTCTCGCCAGCTTGTCTGGTTCTACGCGAGTGTTCCCGCGATGTAATTCTTGGGATGGACTTTCTCCGGGAATATGGCGCCATTATTGACCTCCGCGAGTGCTGCATCACTTTCTCGACACAAAGGGCAACAACACAGACCGACGCCATTGGACGCAGATCGGCACTTCGCGTTTCAGACGACAGCATCACGATACCGCCGCCTGCGAGTGTTATGGTTCCGGTTAAGTCCGACGAGCTACAAAACGGTGAAGCCATTGTAGAAGGCAACGTTTCTATGCTGCTGACCCAAGGTATTTGTGTAGCGCGAAGCCTTGTGGAACTTCGTGATAGCCAGACAGCGGTCCTCGTCACCAACTTTACTTTTGAGCATCGGCACATTTTTCGTGGCACTGCCGTCGCCTACGCAGAACCATCAACGGAGATCGTCGAATGTTTTGCTGCTGAAGGGGACACAGATGACGGTTCGCTCAGAGACATCGATGTGAACTCTGAGCTTATGGATGACCAAAAGAACGCATTGCAGGAACTCTTGAATGAATTGCGCGCGTGCTTCGCTCGGTCTACTAAGGTGGGCCAAACGCCAATCACGAAGCACCGAATAACGACATCCGACGACGCACGCCCCATCAAACAACAGCCTTATCGTGTCTCGCCGAAAGAACGTGAGGCAATTCAAGCCCAAGTCAAGGAGATGCTAGATGATGGTGTCATTCAGCCTTCGCATAGTCTGTGGTCCTCCCCGGTCGTTCTGGTCAAGAAAAAAGACGGAACGCTTCGTTTCTGTGTTGATTATCGACGCCTGAACGATGTTACCAAGACGGACGTGTACCCACTACCGCGTATCGATGACTCTTTAGACAGGTTGCGGCGAGCTAAATATTTTTCGTCTCTCGATCTCAAGAGCGGTTACTGGCAAATTGAGGTAGACGAACGAGGCCGCGAAAAAACTGCTTTCGTCACTCCAGATGGCCTTTACGAATTCAGAGTACTTCCTTTCGGCCTCTGTTCGGCACCAGCAACCTTCCAGCGAATGATGGACACCGTTCTCGCTGGTCTGAAGTGGCAAAGCTGCCTCGTTTACCTCGGCGACGTGGTTGTTTTCTAGGCGACATTTGACGACCACCTGAAACGACTGCGGCAAGTTCTAGAAGCTATCCGTTCGGCTAACCTCACCCTCAAGCCTCCGAAGTGTCATTTCGGCTACCAGGAGCTGATGTTTCTGGGATACGTGGTCAGCGCGGAAGGTGTGAGCCCCGATCCCGCGAAAACTGCCGCTGTAGCCACGTTTCCAACACCGACCGACAAGAAGGGTGTCCGACGCTTCCTGGGCCTTTGTACATACTACCGGCGTTTCATCGAAAATTTTTCGAAGATGGCGGAGCCGCTGACTCGCCTCACGAGGGACGATGTATCGTTCGTCTGGGCCGCAGAGCAGGAGACTGCTTTCACCGAGCTTCGAAAGCGTCTGGTGTCAGCACCAGTTTTGGCCCACTTTGACGAGGAGGCAGATACGGAAGTTCATACAGACGCCAGTAACGTTGGTCTTGGTGCAGTGCTTGTACAACGGCAGGAAGGTATTGAAAGAGTGATCGCATACGCAAGTCGCACGCTATCGCGTGCAGAGACCAACTGCACACACCACCACGGAGAAAGAGTGTCTTGCAGTCGTATGGGCGCTGGCCAAATTTCGACCTTATCTCTACGGCCGCCCGTTCAAAGTTGTAACCGATCATCACTCGTTATACTGGCTTGCAAATCAGCGCGACCCTTCTGGACGACTGACACGGTGGAGTCTACGTTTGCTGGAGTACGACGTGACCATCGTGTACAAGTCGGGCCGCATACACGAAGACGCTGACGCACTCTCGCGCGCCTCCATCGACACTACCGACCAAGACATTGAGGACGACGGCGCTTTCCTTGTGGCCGTAAGCGTTACTGATTTGTCCACACGGCAGCGCGCAGACGACGCACTACGGCCTGTATTCGAACATCTAGAAGGACGAAACCCATCAATACCGGGGCATATCGCTCGAGGATTGTCGTCTTTTTGTTTACGGGATGGCGTCTTGTATAAGAAGAAATCCGCTTCCAGCAACAAGACCTACCTTTTGGTCGTTCCAGCAGACCTCCGTGCTGAAGTTTTGTTCGCCTGTCATGATGAGCCTCCGTCTGGCCATTTGGGTTTTACGCGAACGCTTGATAGAGTGCGCAAATCCTACTACTTGCCCAGACTTGCCGAGTGTGTTAAGCGGTACGTCCAAGCCTGTCGTGAATGCCAGCGCCGAAAGTCGCCAGCTGTGAAGCCTGCGGGATTGCTGAATCCGATTGACCCACCTGGCAAACCTTTCGACCTGGTCGGCACGGATCTTCTGGACCCGTTTCCACTGTCATCTTCTGGCAACAGGTGGATAATTGTCGCGACAGATTATTTAACGCGGTAAGCTGAGACAAAGGCCCTGCCTCGAGGCACAGCTTCCGAGGTTGCCCAGTTTTTCATACAGAGCATCGTCCTACGGCATGGCGCCCCATCGCACGTCATCACAGACCGAGGAAAAGCCTTTACAGCACAGCTCATTGAAGACGTTTTTAAACTCACCTGCACGACCCACAAAAGGACAACTGCCTATCATCCGCAGACAAACGGCTTGACCGAGCGACTGAACAAAACGATGACTGACATGCTGTCTACGTACGTAGACGTACAGCACAAGACGCGGGACGAGATACTCCCATACGTAACGTTTGCCTATAACACTGCTACGTAAGAAACAACACGCTTCACGCCGTTTTACCTCGTTTACGGCCGTGAAGTGCAGACTATGTTAGAAGCAATGCTGCCGTGCGACAACTTCGATCATCTTAATCTCGCCCAAGATGCCGACCTTTTCGTGCAACGTGCTGAAGAAGCCCGTCAGCTTGCCCGAGTGCACATATAGAAACAACAGAGCATCGATGCGCACCGTTACAATCTCCGCCATCGACAAGTCGAGTTCCAACCTGGTGATCAAGTCTTGGTCTGGACTCCCGTGCGCCGAAAAGGACTATCTGAGAAGCTTTTAATTCGCTACTTCGGACCTTACAGAGTGATGCAGCGAATTAGTGACGTGGATTACGAAGTCCTTCCTGACGGAAGCCAGCCTCCCCGACGTCGAAAACCGCAATCTGAAATTGTGCACGTTGCGCGGTTGAAACCGTACTACAGCCCCTAATATCCGACGTTTCCAGCCACTTAGGTTAGATTTGGTTGTTTGTCGTCCCTCAGTGCCTTGTGACTATATCGCACACAAAAGTGATTGTGACTACAGCCTATGTGTTCGTCCTAGGCCATATAGGCGCTCTAACGTCAAGCCTGTGTATGTTTTCCTTCTTCTAGGGGCGAAGCTCCTTAAAGCGGCACCCGTTCGTCCCTCGTCGTAGTAGTAGTGTGTAACCAGTTTGAGAAAAATGAGAAAAAAAAATTCCGAAGTTGTGTCCGTAGCGCGGAATCGAACCAGGGACCCCTCGCTTCCGCGCGCGCGGCGTTAGCCCACTACGCCACGAAGCTTTTTTTTTTTCTTTATTGCCGGTCTTTGGCACACACAGAAATACATAAATTCACAGAGAATCACAAAACAGAATCACAATCACAATATTCGTTAAATACGACCGCTCAACTTGTGCGCACGCGTACACGCTAAAATTGTCTCATCGTCAGTAATAATTCCACCCGAGGCAACCATTCTGGGATACACTCTAGCAACTTTTGTTCTTCCACAAAGTCCCTTATGCTTTCTTTAAAATACTGGCGAGCTGCTCTTGCGTCGAGATCAGCGTGCCTTACTGCCATTCTGCATTTCCAGATGCTATGCAGGGCCATGAGCATTACCATATCGAATGGGGTGCCGTCATCACTTTCTATTGGCAAGTAGCGAATGCCATACGCATCGAGGGGGAATTCTTTTTTGATTGTGCGCTGGAGCACATCCCGAAGAAAAACAGCATCCCAACAATCCAGAAATACATGCTCAATTGTCTCCTCCTTTCTGCATATTATACAATGGGTGCCCCAGGGAACAAAAAAACCCCTTTCAGCCATCCATGGCTTGACAGTGAGCGTGCCTGTGTGTAACTTAAAAAAGAAAGTCTTAACACCTGACGGTATTAGCATTGCCTTAACGCGTTTTAGAACATTGTGCCCATGGCCTGCACCATAAAGGGATCGATATAGAGGCACGGGTAGAACCACATCACAAAGGTCCTTGTACAATTTTTTCCGATTGACTACACTCAAGTATTCTAGTGAAAACCGCGCTGACAAAAACCTACAAGAAACCACAACTTCACGAAGAAAACCATAAACAGCACCGGGCAAACTGCCGGTTGAGACAACCATGTTGGGCAAGTGTCTCCCCAGGCGAAGTTGACATACAGTGTATAGGAACGGGTTTTTTACGTCCCTGAAGAAAGAAAATCGATTGACTACCTGTCTCAAAAACAAATGTGACAAACCAAGTCCTCCATTTCGAACTCGAAGAAATAAATTGGTTCGACTTGATCTTTCCCAAGACGATGCCCACACGAACACAGTGAACACACGGTGAATTTTCTGAATGTTTACCCTTGAGCAGTGCAACACTTGAAGGATATACCAAAGTTTGCTCACTAAAAAAATGTTACAAATTGTGGCTCTGGAAAACATAGACCAATTCCAACCATTCCACTTGTTTACTTTGTCCCGCAGGTTATCGACTTCACTCCTCCAGTACGATTCACTGTCTTTGTAGCACTGGAGGGGAGCTCCCAAGTATTTAACCGGAGTCGTTACGAAACTCATGTTGGCAAAGGTGTCCGGGGCCTCCGGCCAGTCTCCGTGCCAGAATCCCAGGCACTTGCCCCAGTTTACTGCGCTGCCACTCACAGCACAGAAACGTTTAACACATTTGACAGCCTGTGTTATACTGTCGGAATCTGTGCAAAACACGGCAATATCGTCCGCATAAGCCAACAGCCGTACTTCAACCTCATGCAATTTAAACCCGCGGACACAGTCATTCTCTATGACACTCAAACAAAACGACTCTATATATAAACAAAACAACAGTGGCGAGAGAGGGCAACCCTGACGCACCGAACGCTTGACTTGGATGCGCTCCCCCACCGCCTTGTTGACAATTAGCCGCGTTGAGCAGTCCCGGTACGCCATGGCAACCCCCTCTCTAATTATTTTACCCAAATTCACATGATCGAGAATACACAAAAGAACTTCATGAGGCACCCTGTCGAACGCTTTCTCTAGATCAATTTGGAGCATTGCCACTCGTGCACCCATTGCGTCGCAACATTCGAGAATACTCCGTGCTACGTGTATATTAGAGAAGATAGTCCGGCCTTTAATGCCACACGTTTGATGAGGCCCCACGAGCTCCGTAATGACTGTCTGCAACCTCTTGGCTAAAATTTTCATCATTATCTTATAATCACCATTAGTGAGGCATATTGGGCTAAGAAGTTACTCTGCGCAATGCAACGGGGTCTTCTGATTTCGGTATAAGAACAGTGTGTGAAGATGAAAAGGACGGGGGTAATACTTTGAGCTCGAATGCCTCGTTGTATACATCGGCTAATACGGGCGAGATCGCTCCTTTCAAAAATTTATAGAAGGCTGAGGTCAAACCATCAGGGCCCGGGGACTTCCCCGGATGCATACTTTCAATAGCACTTTTCACTTCCTCTTGTGAAATAGGATCCTCCAATATTTCTTTCGTGTTGTCGTCTAGTTTTGGCATCAACGTTAAAAAGTCCTTCTTAAAACGGTCAATGTCAACTGAACAGTCTGCGAATAAAGCACTGTAGTGCTCAAAGAAAGCGCGCTCAATATCTTCTGCTGCGTCGCTGACTTCCCCACCGTGTTCAATTTCGGCTATCTGATTGCGTCGCGCGTGCCACTTTTCTGAGCCCAACGCTCTTTTTGACGGTGCTTCTCCCATTATCAGCCTTTCAGCCCTTGCCCTTACCAGAGCACCGCGGTATCTTTCGATATCGAACTGTTCTAGTTTATGCTTCAGTGCGCGAATATCATCTATGAACATGCCGGGCATCCTACATTCTTCACTGGTCAATTTTTCCAGGCTCCTGCGCATCTGCTTTTCTTCAATTCTTTTTTCTCTGCATGTCGCACTCGCGCGCTCTATTGCTTTCATTTTAACCGCCTGCTTGAAGTTCTCCCATTTTTCTCTGTGTGACGTGTTACTCACAGCTTTAATTTCTTCAACTCGCTTCATTACGTCCGCCATAAACATTTCATCGCTTAGTAATTTTGAATTAAATTTCCATAGTTACCACTGGAAGCCCTTTTTTCTTTCTTTCGCGCTTGCTACTAAAAAGCTAACCAAGCAGTGATCACTAAATGAAATGGCGCTCACTTGGTACTCCTTGCAAAAGGGTATCAAATCAAGGCTTACATATGCTCTATCTAGGCGAGCGTGGCTGGCTGCCTGAAAGTGGGTGTACTGTGTAGTCCTCCCACCACCAAGACATTCAGCCACGTCCTCCAAGCCATCGTCCCTTAATATCTCGTTTAGGACAACGGTGCTTGCGTCCTTGTACGGTCGAGGGCTAGTTTTATCGCGGGCTGAAAGAACGCAGTTGAAGTCGCCAGTAATAATGACAAACCTATTACACCGGGTATACTGTTTTAGCCGTTCGAAAAATCTGCGTCTTTCATCAGCAACAGTCGGCGCATACAAAGAAATTACACGCCACTCCAATGAAGAAAACAAAAAATCACATACAATAAGCCGACCAGACGGGCATGACGTAACGGCTTCTATTCTGGCTCCAAGACTCTGTCGGACGAACAACACGCAGCCGGAAGAGGTTCCCACAGCATGGCTCACTAGAGCACAGTATCGCGCTAAGAATTGGCGCACCATGCCCCCGGTTTCCTCGTCGCCCTCAACTTTCGTTTCCTGCACAGCTAAAATGTACAGGTCAAAGTCGCTTACTAGTCGGTAGAGTTGATTCTGTTTCCTGCGTGAGGCAAGCCCACGCACGTTTAAAGTCGCCACACGAATCGACTTATCCATTAGCATCATTGTGAGGCGTTGAAAAACCCGGGGGCATGACGCTTACCTCACAACTGCGCTTTGCTCCTGAATGCCTTGCCACGGTACAGTCCTCACGGCGGCAAAGGCGGCGTTTCCGCCGTCTTGCGCTCCGTCAACGTGCTCGGCCGTGGCCGAAAGGGAGGACGCCGCACGGGAGTCGTTTTCGCAGGGGGCTCGTCCGTTGCGCCAGCACTAGATCCCTTCTCGTTTTCATCGGCGTCGTGGGGCCGCTTCCCAGCCGCACTGGCACTGTCACTGTCAATACCGATCATCGGCTTTGGCTCGGAGGGGGTCTCTACGGCTCCGCCGGACGAAGTGTTGCCGGTGCTACTTGCATCACCCTTTTCATTCCGCCCTTCTACGGCTTCATGTGGAAGCCCGGCTTCGGGCTTACCTGGTGCTTCACGGCGGGCGTCCTGTTGAATGCTCTGCGAACCATCTTGGGTAGCCGAGTTTTGGCTCACTCCTGCTGTTTCCTCCGAGTCTGCCTCGTCCATGAGGTGATCCGATGCGTCGTTTGCCTGGACTGGTCTGGTCACGCTGGCGTATGTCCTCGTGCAATCCGCGTCATCGTGGCCGAAGCGGCGACAACGATTGCAGCGCGGCACCTTGCAGTCGCGGCGTATGTGTCCGGTGCTCTTGCAGCGCAGACACAGCGGAGCAACGAGAGTCAACAACAACGAGAGTCAACTCTCCGGCAATCTTGAGCTGATGTGGGATGTCATAGACTTTGACGTCGGTATGCAATTTTAGTCCCACTGAGCGTGTCGTCGAGCCCTTTTCAGTGACGCCTTGCGCTCTCCACTTCTCTCGCGTCACTTCCAACACTTTCCCGTAGGGTGACAGGGCCACACGTACGTCTTCGTCGGTCACGCCGTGCAGCAACCAATGCAACTTTAAGCGAACCTCGCGGTTATTTGGATCAATGAGCAAACATGGGCGATCCTTTACCTTCACGTCGACGGCGGAGAGCAATTTCTGAACAGCGTCAGCACTAGTCATTGTCACAGCCCACACGTGGTTCATTTGATACGCCCCCAACGCCAAAACGTCGGGGAGCGCACCAAGTTTGGCCAAAGTGTCCGGGTAGTCTTCGACACGGTAGGGCCGGGCTCTGGGATCGCCGTGCATGAAAACGGTGTTCGCGACGATGCGTCCGGATGGCAGATTTCGCAGAATAACCTGATAATCATCAGCACTAGACGCAGAAAACCTGTTACCGCGGCCCGTTTGGGCCGCCAGAACCGCTCCGTGGGAGCCAACCCTCGCTTCCGAGCACGCGGCGTTAGCCCACTACGCCACGAAGCGGACATGGACACAGGCACCACGATGGCAATAAATACCCAACATTAACGAAAGGCCGCGTTTCTAGTGCGTTTCTAACGCGTTTGTGCTAGCGCGTTACGGCCCGTGTAAGAAGCTGGTGTAAGACGCTGTGGCCTCTCCGCCTTACCTTCAACGCGTTTCGAACGCGCTGCCCAAGGCGGTGGCAAGTCAAGTTCAAGTCGAGGAGCGTTTATGAATACGGGGGGTATACTCTCTCAGCAGTCATGTGATGGCGTCGGCAAACGCGGTGCACGTTCCGGCATGTGTAAATGGCTGCGTAAGACGCTGTGGCCGCTCCGCCTTACTAGAGAGTACTGCACGTCTCTAACGCGTTTGTGCTAGCGTCCCCTTAAGCGGGAGATCCGATGATTCCCTCCGGAGCTTCGCCCACACATCATCATTCACCCCGTGGATATGCTGTGATTTTTTTTCATTTTATTGCGATAGCAATTATATGGACACTTCCACCGGATTTCTGCCGTCGGCGTCGCCGTCGTTGTCGCCGTCGTCGTCGCCGTCGCCGTGAGGTTCCGTATAGATAAAATCTTCGCCGTGCGCCGTATGCCCGAGCGGAAGCGTGCGGGGACGCACGCTGTCACGGAGAGCGAACGCACTCAATCTTCCACGCGCAAGCAAGGAAGCGAGAAGCGAGCGCCGGAGGGAGCGTAGGGGGGGGGGGGCGCATTTCTACTCTGCCAAGAACCGCGCTCGTCGCTCGCTCGCACCGTCTCATCTCCACACGTCTCTGACCTTTACATTCACCGCTCAGTTTCCGTTGCAGCGATAGACCGCACGTACCTTCCCCGTTGCGGCGTATATGCGCTTGCTGCCAGCGTTTTGACAGTCGTTGTCTGCAGTCATTCAGTGTGATCTATTCATGTTTGTTTGTGCGCGCTCACACCACAGTTAGTAATAGTCGGGCCACATTTTCCAACGCACGCTACACATGCAATGCTGCCCGGATCGGCAGTGCAGCGCTACAGGTGTGTCCCTTCGCACGCGCTGCCCACGGGCAGCGCTTCTCATCAACACCACCGTTTCACACGCGCCTTCTCGTGGTCATCGAGTCTCTCTTCATGTCGGTCTAGTTACGCCGCAGCACACCTGCTTACTTAATCAGCTCATGTTTACTACAATTCATATTGCTACCAAAGCCGCTCACCTTACTTCGTATGACATTGCTGTGTTGCTATCGCATTCATTGCTTCGCTCTTAGGGTGAAACTGTGACATTTTTTTGAAGAGGGGGTAATGCCACATGGTGTGGCACAGCAAGGGGACTGGAGAAGAAGAGAACCAGGTTCGTCTCGGCATCGCGCGTCGACGCTTACGCTTGTCTGGATTCTCATTCAGCGCATATTCGACAGCAGGGTATACGCGACAATATCAGCATCGCCAGGACAGCCACCGCCTATTTGCCTGTGAGCAAGAGGAGGAGGAGGAACAAACTTTTATTTAAACCAGCAGTTTAGTTGGCTGGGCCTAGGCCTCCCACGCGGGGACATCGAGGTCTTGCCTCTTCACCGCCTCGCAGGCTTGCTGGGTAGCCCAGAGTTGATCGTCGAGGTGGGAGCTGCGCAGGGCGGCATGCCATCTCGACTAGAGGGTCACGGTATTATTTGTCAGATATTGGTATTTACATTCGCATAGCATGTGGGGAGGCAATGCTGCCTGAGTCTTACAGATCTTGCAAATGTTACTAGGGTAGGTGTCAGGGTAGATCCTGTGGTAACGTGTTAGTGAGGGGTACGTGTTTGTCTGTAACAGGCGAAGGGTGGTTGCCTGTGCTCTGTTTAGCTTCTGATGAGGGATGGGGAAGATTCTTCTTTCGAGATAGAATGATTTCGTAAGGTCGTTGTAGCTGGTGAGGCCATCGCGTTCCGCGGGTGCAACTGCGCTGTCTCCGGCACGGTTGACAAGGCCTCGTGCTACGGAGTGAGCGACCTCGTTGAGGTTGGTGAGGTGCGGATGTACGACACCGGCGTGTGCTGGGAACCAGACGAGAGTGATTTGCTTTTCAAGTGAGCAAGAAGCTGTGGATATATTCATTGCGTATCCAGTAATAAAACAAAGAGGGCAGGCGAAAATGAACTATTCTGTATGATCTACATTTGCTGTCAATTCACATGCTTGTGTCATGCCAGCTGAGAGAACTTTAAGGAGGACTTCGCAGAGAAACTTCACAGAGTATTTTCGCATGACCAGAAAAAGGTACCTGCTGACCTGAACTTCTGTGACCTCACCAGGAACGAGATAAAGAGCAGCCTAACATTAAGATTGGTCACAACTCACTACAATTTAACAATATTACTAAAGAGTCATGCGATACAGCATTTATGTTGCGTTGCATTACCACAAACATGGCTCCACGCAGTATTTTTGTCTGAAAACATATGCGAATGCAGAGAACTGCAGTAGATTTACCATTAAACTGAAGTTGATCAGCTTGATCACAGAAAAGAGAAATTAGTGTCAAATTGTGCTCCATCCTACCCCCTCCCAATATGGCAATTCTTTCCGACCAGATCAATCTTATATGTATTTTTACTTAATATAAATACATTACTGTAGTAAGAGTTGCTAAGTAATGTCAAATGTACACAATCTGACTTACAAAACGAATGATACTGGTCACTATTTAGTGATAGTTTTCTTTTGTGTGTAACAGCTTTGCTCTTGAGAAGTTCGTCATTCTATAAAGGTTTATAGAGTGAAATATAGAAATAGTTGAAAACTATTGAGGCATCACCTGACCCAAGGGACTTCCAGTGGTAGCCTGTCTGGATCTCGTGATTCCTGACACCCTCCTATATATACAGCATATCTGACTGCTACAGTGGTCAAGCGCTCTGCAGCTGTGGGAAAACGAGGGACAAACGTTGATTGCAAGATTTGTGGCAGTTCCAAGTTTTTAACCTAATACCTGTTCTACACGAGGTCGACGCTATGCCACTATACCACTGCTGTGCTTGTGTAACCATAATATTAATTACTCATCATACAAGGTGTATGTACAGCGGGGCTTGTTGCTAAAGATAGACAGAATGCCAAATCAAGTGACCACCGTGTGTGTCTGCTCAATCGTGTTCTCATGCTGTGGCTCAGCCTTGAATGCATGTGTAGTTTCAAAACTGGCTACTATATTTGAACTACTAATATAATTTCTGTATTTAAGTTATACCCAACTAGTGTACCTCATACTACATTCTGAACGTTGCTGCAGTGTAGTGGGATTTCTGTGTAATGCACTGGCCTCTTACACCAAATGCCTGAAAAAAATTTTTTTTAATTCTTTAGATCCCGCACAATGTGTCGATTTATGTAACGGGAAGCATTTTGCAGGTAAAGGGCTATGTAGCATTGGTTGGGGTTCTGCCAAGCATTGCAGCGTTAGCCAACGTGTTTGTGTATGGCGAGCGATTGCGTGCGTGGCAAGCATTGCGAGGGCAGTACCAAGGCCCTTCGCCTTCGTACTCTCCTTGCAATGGTAGTAATATAAAGGTTTCTTTGCCTCTTCCTGCCTACACCATGGTGGCTACGGTTTTGCCGAGTGAACAACATGGCTTATGCGGTATGCTCAAACGTTTATGTGCCCCTGCTTGTCCCGTCTGCTAAATTGGGCACGTGTCACTGTGACACAAGGAGTATAGAATCCTCATATGTAGTATTAAGATAAGTGTCTTATTTCTCTGTGCATACACCTCTTGTCAACATTTTTCACTCAATAAGCACATATCACCTTCATCCTCAATGCAAAGGTAGTACAATGTCGCAGTGTCGATGTTGTACAAGCTGCTACAATGAAGGGACTGGGAAATGTGGGCGAATCCTAAAGGTGGTCATCATCATCATCAGCCTATATTTATGTCCACTGCAGTACGAAGGCCTCTCCCTGTGATCTCCAATTACCCCTGTTTTGGGCTAGCTTATTCCAACTTGCGCCTGAGAATTTCCTAACTTCATCATCCCACCTAGTTTTCTGCCGTCCTCGACTGCGTCTCCCTCTTGGTATCCATTCTGTAACCCTAATGGTCCACCGGTTATCCATCCTAGGCATTACATGGCCTGCCCAGCTACATTTTGTCCTCTTAATGTCAAATAGAATATCGGCTATCCCCGTTTGTTCCCTGATCCGCACCGCTCTCTTCCTGTCTCTTAACGTTACTCCTAAGATTTTTCGTTCCATCGCTCTTTGTGCGGTCCTTAACTTGTTCTCGAGATTCTTTGTTAACCTCCAAGTTTCTGCCCCATATGTTAGCACCGGCAGAATGCAATGATTGTACACTTTTATTTTCAATGACAGTGGTAAGCTCCCAGTCAGGATTTGGCAATGCCTGCCGTATGCACTCCAACCCAATTTTATTCTTCTGTAAATCTCTTGCTCGTGATCAGGGTCCCCTGTGAGTAATTGACCTAGATAAACGTACTCTTTTACAGACTCTAGAGGCTGACTGGCGATCCTGAATTCTTTTTTCCCTTGCCAGGCTATTGAACATTATCTTTGTCTTCTGCATATTCATCTTCAACCCAATTCTTACGCTTTATCGATTAAGGTCCTCAATCATTTGCTGTAATTTGTCTCCATTGTTGCTTAATAGGACAATGTCATCTGCAAACCGAAGGTTGCTGAGATATTCACCGTTGATCCTCACTCATAAGCCTTCCCAATCTAAGAGCTTGAATACTTCTAAGCATGCAGTGAATAGCATTGGAGAGATTGTGTCTCCTTGCCTGACCCCTTCTACTTTTCTTGTGGAGAACCAAGGTAGCTGTGGAATCCTTGTAGATATTTGCTAAGATATTCACGTATGCCTCCGGCACTCCTTGATTACGCAATGCCTCTATGACTGCTGGTATCTCTACTGAATCAAATGCCTTTTCATAATCTATGAAAGCCATAAAGAGAGGTTGATTGTACTCCGCAGATTTCTTGATTACCTGTTTGATGACATGGATGTGATCCATCGTAGAATATCCCTTCCTGAAGCCAGCCTGCTCTCTTGGTTGGCTGAAGTCAAGTGTTGCCCTGATTCTATTCGAAATTATCTTGGGGAATAGTTTATGCAATACTGAATGGAAGCTAATGGGTCTATAATTCTTCAATTCTTTGACGTCTCCCTTCTTATGGATGAGTATAATGTTGGCGTACTTGCAGCTTTCTGATACACTTTAAGTCGTGAGGCATTGCGTATAAAGGGCCGCAAGCTTTTCAAGCATGATATCTCCTCCATTTTTGATTAAATCGGCTATTATTGCATCTTCTCCGGTATCTTTTCTGCTGTTCATGTTTTCAAAGGCCCTTCTAACTTCACCGCTAGTTATAGAAGGAGCCTCCGTATCCTGTTCATCACTACGTCGAATGAAAGTAGCTTGGCTGCTCTGGGTACTGTACTGGTCAGTATCGAATTCTTCCGCTGCTTTTACTATGTCATCGAAATTGCTGATGATATTACCCTGGTTATCTTTCAGTGCATACAACTTGCCTTGTCCTATGCCAAGTTTTCTTCTCTCTGATTTCATGCTGCGTCCATATTTTACTGCTTCTTCAATTTATAGTTGTTTTACAAGTACTCAACTACTGATAATAAAGATATCATTAGACTGCATTATAAAACGCATGAAAATTCCACCTGTTCACATGTACTCGATTCTTAAAAAACATCACCAATACAACCACGCAGGTGGTCAAAACTTTTTGTTTTTGAAAGTAGTGCTGCGAAAGATCTGGAATGGTATTTCAACAGGAACTTCACGTTGACTTTGTATTTGCCTTTAGTGTCCTACTATAGGACGTCCTTTCTCGAGCAACAAAATGATGCGAGTTATTGTTCAGCTCGGCTAAGTCTGGTATAGCTGTCCTCAACTCAGCGATCCTGCTGATGTGCATAACGTGATAGGTGGTGCGCATTACTGTAACCACTTAAGACAAAAGATTCGCCATGAAAGGACAAAATCCGAGGACACCTAAGCTGCGAAATTATTGATGTCAAGTTGAACGCCGCTGAGCAGTCAGAGTTTTGCGCTGCGAGTGATGTGCTATAGCGGTACGTGCAGCCCCAGCCAGCAAGCAGCAGCAGGCCCAGCCAGCAAGCAGCAGCAGCAGCAGCAGCAGCAGCAGCAGCAGCAGCAGCAGCAGCAGCAGCAGCAGCAGCAGCAGCAGCAGCAGCAGCAGCAGCAGCAGCAGCAGCAGCAGCAGCAGCAGCAGCAGCAGCAGCAGCAGCAGCAGCAGCAGCAGCAGCAGCAGCAGCAGCAGCAGCAGCAGCAGCAGCAGCAGCAGCAGCAGCAGCAGCAGCAGCAGCAGCAGCAGCAGCAGCAGCAGCAGCAGCAGCAGCAGCAGCAGCAGCAGCAGCAGCAGCAGCAGCAGCAGCAGCAGCAGCAGCAGCAGCAGCAGCAGCAGCAGCAGCAGCAGCAGCAGCAGCAGCAGCAGCAGCAGCAGCAGCAGCAGCAGCAGCAGCAGCAGCAGCAGCAGCAGCAGCAGCAGCAGCAGCAGCAGCAGCAGCAGCAGCAGCAGCAGCAGCAGCAGCAGCAGCAGCAGCAGCAGCAGCAGCAGCAGCAGCAGCAGCAGCAGCAGCAGCAGCAGCAGCAGCAGCAGCAGCAGCAGCAGCAGCAGCAGCAGCAGCAGCAGCAGCAGCAGCAGCAGCAGCAGCAGCAGCAGCAGCAGCAGCAGCAGCAGCAGCAGCAGCAGCAGCAGCAGCAGCAGCAGCAGCAGCAGCAGCAGCAGCAGCAGCAGCAGCAGCAGCAGCAGCAGCAGCAGCAGCAGCAGCAGCAGCAGCAGCAGCAGCAGCAGCAGCAGCAGCAGCAGCAGCAGCAGCAGCAGCAGCAGCAGCAGCAGCAGCAGCAGCAGCAGCAGCAGCAGCAGCAGCAGCAGCAGCAGCAGCAGCAGCAGCAGCAGCAGCAGCAGCAGCAGCAGCAGCAGCAGCAGCAGCAGCAGCAGCAGCAGCAGCAGCAGCAGCAGCAGCAGCAGCAGCAGCAGCAGCAGCAGCAGCAGCAGCAGCAGCAGCAGCAGCAGCAGCAGCAGCAGCAGCAGCAGCAGCAGCAGCAGCAGCAGCAGCAGCAGCAGCAGCAGCTTGCGGTGCCAACGCCGCATGCCACCGACATTTTGCGCAACAAGAGACCGAGGAAGCAGCAGCGGTGGCCAAGGCTGGTAGGTGCGCTGCAGCTTCGCCCAGTCGGGGTGAGAGAGATACGGATCGCGCACTGGCTTCCACGAGCAAGACGGCGGCACCCGCACGCGCGCGTCACGCGACTGCCTCGCCGACGACAACCTACAGCACACCGCGGCGTCGAGTCGCCGTATCTGCTCCGTCGAGGCGTGCTGGTGACATGGCGATGCGGCCAATGTGAATTTAGGTGCTGTTTGGCTGCTACAGACGCCGAATTTTTCGCTCAATCGTCCATTTCATGCTTTTGCATCAATAAGTTGCAGAGACCACCATGAACGTACGCTAGGCCAAAATATACAGTGGCGAAATTAAAGGAACCGCTTTCCTCGGCTCCCCCAACCCCCATTTGTGATTTGTGTGTTTCCGGCGATTAATTAAACACTCTCAGGGTACACACTCTCAGGGTATCTAGTACACATAAATATCCAAAGTTCATAGATGGATTTACGACCGCCGCTGTAGAACACTTGGTGGTGCATCGCACGAGTAATGCGAAGGTTGTGGGTTCGTTCCCCAGTGGGGCAAGTTACCTTTTTGCCCACATTCATTTCTCGTTTCTTCATTGTTTTCTACAGTTCAATTTCAACCACAACCGATTACCGCTATGCTTTTTTTGGCTTCGTTTCCTCATGGCGTTATATGATCGTCATGTTCTTACAAGGCGGGAGGCGTTCCTTTAGACGGCTCGGCGCAAGAGCACTAGATGGGACAACGCTGCCAGCCAAAAAACAAAGTCCTCGCCTTCTATCTCTTCCACCGCTCTTTCTCCTCTTCTTCTTGCGTACAAACGCGCCGTTACATTACTTCTCGCGACGGCGAAGATTGCTGGGTGAGTCCGGTGGCCTAGCGCTGGGTGTATGGTTTGAGCCTGGCGACATTCGTTACAAGCGTCTGGGCAGAACGTCGGCCATTGGCGGTGACGCGTGCTTCACATCGCTGAGGCGGTCGAGCATCACAGAAGGGCCATCGTAGTGTGCCAAAAGATTTGTGCACAGACCGCGCTTCCGTACTCGGGTCCACAACCAGACCAAGTCACCAGTGGCATAGGAGATGGGGTGGTTGCGGCTGTCGTATCTTCTTTTTGATGCATCCTGCGAAGCTAGCGTACGTAGACGAAAAAACCTACGAGCCAATTCGGCACGACAGAGTGTATCAGCTATTGAATGACCATCATCATAATCAAAACTCGGTCACGCTTCTTCACTGATCTCCCCTTCTCGGTATGCGCCATAGTATTTAAATCACCATCATAATCAAAACGCTTTTCGCGCGACCTCCCGTTGTGGGTATGTGTCATTGCAAGGCAATCACCATCATAACCAAAATGTAGAAACGCCTCTTAGCTGATCTCTCGTTGTGGGTATGTTCAGAAGACAAAGGCATGTAAAGTATGTTAATAATAGTCATTATCAACACGCGGCGATCATCTGAAAGAGCTAGTTGGCATTGGCAGGATACGTGTTGCCTGCTGCTTGGCCAACCTCCCGTTGTGGGTCTGTGGCAGAGTATGGAAATCATAGCCATTATCAACACGCGGTGATCAGCTGAAAGAGCTTGTTGGCACTGGCAGGATACGTGTTGCCTGCTGGTTGGCCAGCCTCCCGTTGTGGGTCTGTGGCAGAGTATGGAAATCATAGTGATCATCAACACGCGGTGATCAGCTGAGAGCTTGTTGGCATTGGCAGGATACGTGTTGCCTGCTGCTTGGCCAACCTCCCGTTTTGGGTATGTGGCAGAGTATGGAAATCATAGTCATCATCAACACGCGGTGATCAGATGAAAGAGTTGTTGGCATTGGCACGATAATTGTTACCTGCTGCTTGGCCAACCTCCCTTTGTGGGTCTGTGGCAGAGTATGGAAATCATAGTGATCATCAGCACGCGGTGATCAGCTGAAAGAGCTTGCTGGAATTGGCAGGATACGTGTTGCCTGCTGCTTGGCCACCCTCCCGTCGTGGCTCTGTGGCAGAGTATGGAAATCTTAGTCATCATCAACACGCGGTGTCAGCTGAAAGAGCTTGTTGGCATTGGCAGGATAAGTGTTACCTGCTCCTTGGCCAACCTCCCTTTGTGGATCTGTGGCAGAGTATGAAAATCATAGTGATCATCAACACGTGGTGATCATCTGAGAGCTTGTTGGCATTGGCAGGATACGTGTTGCCTGCTGCTTGGCCAACCTCCCGTTGTTGGTATGTGGCAGACTATGGAAATCATAGTCATCATCAACACGCGGTGATCAGCTGAAAGAGTTGTTGGCATTGGCACGATAAGTGTTACCTGCTGCTTGGCCAACCTCCCTTTGTGGGTGTGTGGCAGAGTATGGAAATCATAGTGATCATCAGCACGTGGTGATCAGCTGAAAGAGTTGTTGGCATTGGCACGATAAGTGTTACCTGCTGCTTGGCCAACCTCCCTTTGTGGGTATGTGGCAGAGTATGGAAATTATAGTCATCATCAACACGCGGTGATCAGCTGAAAGAGTTGTTGGCATTGGCACGATAAGCGTTACCTGCTGCTTGGCCAACCTCCCGTTGTGGGTATGTGGCAGACTATGGAAATCATAGTCGTCATCAACACGCGGCGATCAGCTGAAAGAGCTAGTTGGCATTGGCAGTATACGTAGGTACCACCTGCTTCATGCCAATCCCGCGTTGTGAGCATGCGTCATTGCTCCCCCCGCTTTTTGGTCGAATACCCGTTGTTGTGGCGATGTGGGTTTGCAGGAGGTTCATTTGAAACGCGCGAGTTGCAGTACGGAGAAAAAACAAGGACACGAGAAGGCAGAAAACAATAAACGCTACGTGTGTGTATTCTTTTGTGCCTTTTCGTATATTTGTTAATCGCGGTAGAACTCCCCCGTTGTGGCTATGTGCCGTAGCATGGAAATCATCAACAATTGGGACAAATTACAACAAATGATTGATGACCTTAACCGAGAAAGTGCAAGAGTGGGCTTGAAGATGAATCTCCAGAAGACAAAGGTAATGTTCAATAGCCTGGCAAGGGAAAAAGAATTCAGGACTGCCAGTCAGCCTATAGAGTCTGTAAAGGAGTACGTTTATTTAGGTCAATTAATCACAGGGAACCCTGATCATGATAAAGAAATTTACAGAAGAATAAAACTGGGTTGGAATGCATACGGCAGGCATTGCCAAATCCTGACTGGGAGCTTACCCCTGTCATTGAAAAGAAGAGTGCACAATCATTGCATTCTACCGGTGCTGACATATGGAGCAGAAACTTGGAGGTTAACAAAGAAGCTTGAGAACAAGTTAAGGACCGTACAAAGAGCGATGGAACGAAAAACGTTAGGCCTAACGTTAATATAAAGGAAGAGAGCGGTGTGGATCAGACAGCAAACGGGGATAGCCGATATTCTAATTGACAATGAATATAGGCTGATGATGATGGAAATCATCATAGTCATCAGCACGTGGCGAACACCCGAAAGACTTGATTGGTGTTGGCCCGAGATAATAGTCATGCAATCGTGGCATAATAGAGCATCGGACTGCTGTGCTGGGAACCCAAGGTTCGAATGACGCCGCCGGATGCGCTTCATTTTTTTAGGGATTAGGGGCAAGCTACTTGGCGAGAACCCGAGCAGCGACAGTGCGACTGACCCAGGCGGAACCACGGGATGGTATGCAAAGGAAGCTTTGCTTTATGTGGTGTTGCGGCCCTTGCCGTACGCCGAGCGCAGCCGGGCTGCGGGCAGGAAGGAACTGAGCGTGACTCTGATCCCGGGCATGATAACAACAAGAACAACGTTTATTTCACGCAAGCAGCATATATATATATATAGAAAACACTCATGTGACAAGTGACGTCACGGACAGACAACGTTTCATACATCAGGGCGAAAGCGCCCGATAACGCAGACACATGACACGCGGCATAGGTGCTATCAGCACATTTATGAGACCCGCCGTAGTTGCTCAGTGGCTATGGTGTTGGGCTGCTGAGCACGAGGCCGCATTTCTATGGGGGCGAAATGCGAAAACACCCGTGTACTTAGATTTAGGTGCACGTTGAAGAACCCCGGGTGGTGAAAATTTCCCGAGTGCGCCGTGGTTGTGGCACGTAAAACCCCATAATTAAATTAAATTTTTAACACTTTATGAGAGCCCGGGTAAGGCAAGATACTGAAAACGTTTTTGACTTTACACTATGCACTCATCCCGAAAGCCTCTTTCCACTAACTGCCTCCGTGTTATTATAAGTGTTAAAGTAATCCATGCTGCATGTATCCTTGCATATATCTGCATGTATCCTTGCATGTAACCCCCCCCCCCTCACGGGGAGGGGGATACAACCCCCAACCCCCCCCCCCCATACCTGTATTTTTTACGAGACATTCGCATCAATTATTCACTTCCTCTTTTTGGAACGCAACGAACCCCATCTCTCTTTCAAAAATACGCTGTACAATCCTAAGGGATAAATACATTGCAATTCATCCTATGGGACATTAACCATGGCTCTTGAGAACATGCACCCGGAAAAGAATCGAAATAGGCGCTGAAAAAGAACAAGTATAATGCAGTAGACAGAGGATAAAAGAACGTACTGCACAGATGCCACTCATTACGCCGAAATCTGCAAAGCAGCGGTCGTGGGCCATGACTCGACGCTTGTGAAAAATTGCTTGGGAGTCCCAACGCCTTACGACGCGGAATTGGTGGCAGTAATGCTTGCCATAACGGAAATGACACATACATCTGACACGATCACAATCCGAACAGGCAGTCAAGGTGGTTGCAGAGACATTCAAAATGATGACCTCCCTTACCACATACGCACAAAGCTCCACATGTACATGCATGCTCACCGCCTTCTACGCGTACGTATACACTGGGTTCCAGGCCATCAAGGATTGCCAGGCAATGTAAGAGCACACCAGCTCGCCCGCGCAGAAGATCTGGGACCTCCTATCCTTTGGCTTGTCGAAGATACTTACAACCCCAGAAAAGAGCAGACGATTCAGCGGAAAGAAAGGATACATATTTTGAAGTCTCGCAGGGAAGCATCAACAATTCTCAATACACCATCCTACACGCATTCGAGAGAGGACGCCTCAATCATACGAAAACACGAACACACACAGTACTCACACCACACTATACGCATTATATTAACAGGGACCCAGGCTCCCGCACTTGTAAACAGTGCGGGGCCTATCCATCAAATCAACACATGTTGTGGGAGTGCCCTGCAAACGCCATGTTCAAAAACGCCGTACTTTCCAAATTACCACAGAACCAGCGTCATGGCAGCTGGAAGGAGTGGACCACTCCCCCACGAAGGTTTCAAAAACAATGGTGGCCGCTTCTGGTGCAGCACGTCAAGAACGTGCTGGGCCAGAAGGCATGAGCCTACCAGGAGGCCCGGACTTGGGCTTTATTTCCTGCTAATAATAGTTCGGTGCTAATAAATGTTATTTCTCTCTCTCTCTCTCTCTCTCTCTAGAGAACACTAAAAAATTGGTGAGGCCGGAACATTGATATGGGGATGGATTACCAGCGAAGCTGTTTAGGCTTCATACACAGACTGCGTACATTATGAAGTCACACATTTTTTTTAATACGGCACCACACTACGCCGACACAAGCGCCACAGCGGTCACCGTACCTCCGACCATAGCCTCCTATATTTTATTGCGATAGCAATTATATGGACACTTCTACCGGATTTCTGCCGTCGCCGTCGTCGTCGCCGTCACCGTCGCCGTGAGGTTCCCTATAGATAAAATCTTCGCCGCACGCCGTATGCCCGAGCGGAAGCGTGCGGGGACGCGCGCTATCACGGAGAGCGAACCCACTCAATCACCCACGCGCAAGCAAGGAAGCGGGAAGCCAGCGCCGGAGAGAGCGCGGGGGGGGGGGGGGCGCTCTTCTACGCTGCCAACAACCGCGCTCGTCGCTCGTCCACACCGTCTCTTATCTCCACACGGCTCTGACCTTTATGCGCCGTGCATTCGCCGCTCAGTTTCCGTTGAAGCGATAGACCGCACGTACCTTCGCCCGCTGCTGCGGCGTATATATGCGCTTGCTGCCAGCGTTTTGACAGTCGTTGTCTGCAGTCATTCAGTGTGATCTATTCATGTTTGTTTGTGCGCGCTCACACCACGCTTGTTCAATCAGTTAGTAATAGTCGGGCCACATTTTCCAACGCACGCTACACATGCAATGCTGCCCGGGTCGGCAGTGCAGCGCTACAGGTGTGTCCCTTCGCACGCGCTGCCCACGGGAAGCGTTTCTCATCAACACCACCGTTTCACACGCGCCTCCTCGTGGTCATTGAGTCTCTCTTCATGTCGGTCTACTTACGCCGCAGCGCACCTGCTTACTTAATCAGCTCATGTTTACTACAATTCATATTGCTACCAAAGCCGCTCACCTTACTTCGTATGACATTGCTGTGTTGCTATCGCATTCATTGCTTCACCCTTAGGGCGAAACTGTGACATTTTTTTTTCAAAAGTTCTTCCATCTTCCATTGGAATATGGCAGGGGCTGATGCAATGCCATGTGGCAGTCTAGTATAAGCAAATAAGCCTTTATGGGTGTTTAGTACTGCAACTTGCTTCGCTTGTTCATCCAGTGGTATGTGGCAGTAGGCTTCCCGTAGGTCCGTAGGCCCCCGTAGGTCCAAGCAAGGCGCTCCGCCCGTACCGTCTAGTTCATGCGTTCGCCACCACGCCGCGCTACTTTGTTGACGACGCGACTACTTTGTTGCCCGCGTGCTTGTGGAGAGAAACTCGCGCTCGTATTAGAGATGGAGCTGTGAATAAATGCGCAGGTTGCACTGGTGTTTGTTCATGATGTACAGGGGTGATGGGAAGAAACGCAAACAGTGCGGCGCGATGTTTTCATCCTGCTGTGACCCTGGTGGAAATAAAAAGATGGTAGAATAGTTTTATTTTAGTGGCTTATAGTTATCATGCAGGCTGCAACCACTCGAAAAGAAATGCGAAATATCAGAGAATGTAGGTGGCGCACTGTTCGCGTTTCTTTCCATCCCCACAGTACATTGAAAGCAAGCAACACAAGACATATTGTGAAAACTGGACCTTTCACTTAGGCCCCCAGCTGTGAGATCAAGCTCAGTTTCAGGGTCTTTCGTGACAGTGGCTTTATTGCGAACACTTTGGTGATGTCTTGTTTGTCTGTCGCTTTCAGAGCGAAATTGGTGAATATTGGGCGAAAGAACTTCGTAAGCAACAATTTGAGCAAATTCTCTTGGTGCCCTGGCTTCGAACACATCAAAGCTTTGTGCTCGCAGAGGATGTCGGTAGCGTTGTTCACAGCCTCCTTTAGAGGGTGATGCATACGCCTTCTTCTTGCTAGAAGAACTTCGACGAACTTCTGTAGTGCGTAGAGAACATCTAGAAGTTGTGCGGATGGGTAAAGAAGTCCACCGCGGTGTTGGTGTTTAATGAGCGAGTCCGATGGTGTCGAGGCGTTTGGCTTTGTTAAGATTAACGCGCGAAGCACTCCACACATTCGAAGTTTTCTCGTATGGCTCTTGCGAGGTAGCCACCAACCATAGCCAATGCGGCCACATCTGGAGTGGGAAGTAGAGGCTTATGTCAGTTTAGTCGCTCTATGAGCTCTATACGTGCATCTGCAGGGAATTCCTCGCTGGTTTGCTCCCTTGTGTTTTTCTGTTGCGGCAGCGTTGACAAGCAATCACTGTCTTCTGCTGCCATTATGTTGCTTGTACTCGACGCCGATGCGATACCGGTCTTTAGGGTTCTCTCAATGCCTGTGAGCACGGCGCGGGCGTCCGTTTGGTCATTTGATCCTGCTGATTTCCTGAGCCAGCCAAAGAACGACTAGATTGGGTCCGGTGATATTTTCCTCGTCAAAACGAAGTGAAAAGACATCTCTTCAAGAAGATATATAATGCACTCAACGTTCGAACGAGTTGTGATCACAAGACCCTCATAAGTCTCTTTGGTTAGAAAGTTCTTTGCCAGGCACTGACTTTTGAGATCGGCCAGGTAGTCGAGGAAGCTTGTCTCCAGCCAGATTAGTCGTTCATCGCCTGCAGATTCAAACTGCTTGCAGTCAACATTATTCTGATGTATGTGCTGGGTACAATTACTCACGTCCATGAGCACGAACCAGCGGTGCACGGTGTCCATAAATTGCACCGTCGGTCCCACACCCGCGAAGCTTGCGTCGCACGTGTGGCCCGCCTGCTCTTGCAAGAGCTTCATAGCAGCTGTCACGGGAGGAGAAAAAACTTGCACTGCTCTCTACACGTTCATTTTTTCCATATTCGTAGGGAATACGTGCTTTCTCGTCAAAAATCGTACTGGCTTTACAAGGCTGCTTTGCTGCATTCTGTAGAGGCCTTTCAAGTGGTTCGCTGATATTTCGCCGCCTTTTCCGATGTCACGGGACAAAAACTGTGATCGCACGTTTTTGATCAGGTGGCACTGATCGAATGCAAGAAAGAGCTTTCGATTCGGTTTGCCAGGGTGGTCAATGCAATGCTTGAGGCCTCCTTTGCACAGAAGTTGCATAGCCAAGACATTGATCTTGTGGTTGTCTGTGACAATGCGCACGACGAAAAATCCTATTTCTTCAACTTCCTTCAGAACGTGTCTCACGAGCATGTGCAGCTCACGGCCAGTGCAGTTTCTCGCGAAAAAGTACGCCACGGGTATTTTGAACGAAACTGAAAGGCCGTTAAGGACGAAACACAAGAGTGAGTTGGCCAGCACAGGCTCATTTGTTGTTTCTTTGGGGAAGTTCACACCATAGTCCACTTCGCCGATGAAGGCACCTCTTTGCTTGTGATACAGTAGCCGTTGTTTGACGCGCATTTCATCTACAATTAAAGAGCATGCCCTCGCATGCAACGAGGGATGAGAAGCGAGTTCTGCAGACAGCCTTTGCTTCACGAGTTTGGTCATGCCAACTTCTCCACGTGATGAGCCCATAAAGCGCTCGAGGGTACTTCGACAGGGAAGCCGAAGAATACCTGTGCTCCTTACGTGTTCGTATGCACGAGTCGAGAGGTTACGCAAAACCACAGCATGGCGCACTGTCACTTCAGACCACGTTGGTTTCTTCTTCGCGAAATTCTGAACTTGTTCCACTAATATTGAAGCAGCCAGGTCGCTTTCTCCATAACTTGCTGGAATGCAGACACATAGCATTCTTCGTTGGGCTTTTGCAGTTCCTGTTTGTACTTGTCGACGGCGTTCTTGAGTCGCTCAATTCGCGCGTTCAAGTCTCGCTCCTTACGTCTCCACTTTCGTTTGTCCATTGCCGAAACCGAGAATAATGACGACACCTGCACAGCTGTGTCCACCTGCACGGTCGTAGTGATGCAGCGCTCGCTTGCGCCGTTTTCCAGAGGTAGCGGCAGTTCGGTTGCGGAGCAGTCCATCAGTGATAACTCTTGAGAGGCGACGTCGACGGACGGCAAGTCATTGAGAGGAAGCGAAGAAGACTCCAGTTGGCTCTCAACTGCTGTTCGTTTCAGCGGTGGTGTGTTCACTGGCGCAGCTGCCTCACGTTTTCTCACAGACGCGTCGCTTCTCTATCTATTTTTCGGAGGCTGCAGGTACGCAGGATACTCTTCGAAAATGCTGGGAACAGCGTCTTTCTTGAGTTTGCGAATTTTGCAGCCCTCCTTGAAGTCGGAGGAACCGAAGTGTCAGCTGCATACAGTCGAGTAACTCGACGTCGTATTCGGTGTCCAGTCGTCCCGAGAAATGACCTTTAGCCATTTCGCTCGCAGTTCCGGATTGCTTGGTATCTCGTGGAACGATATTCCCGGCGTCCGTTGTTTTCTCGAAGACTTGCCGCGTGGTACGCAGCAGTACGGCATCTTGTCTTGCGCAGGGCACCCCAACTGATTCCACACTGCGGATAGAAAACCAAATCGGTATGTCGAAAGTAATGCAGCATGAAATATTGTCACGTAGCTGACGGTGAGCTGCCTGGCACACAGGTAGACAAAAAATGTCACAGTTTCGCCCTAAGGGCGAAGCAATGAATGCGATAGCAACACAGCAATGTCATACGAAGTAATTTGAGCGGCTTTGGTAGCAATATGAATTGTAGTAAACATGAGCTGATTAAGTAAGCAGGTGTGCTACCACGAGAAGGCGCGTGTGAAACGGTGGTGTTGATGAGAAGCGCTTCCCGTGGGCAGCGCGCGTGCGAAGGGACACAGCTGTAGCGCTGCACTGCCGATCCGGGCAGCATTACATGTGTAGCGTGCGTTGGAAAATGTGACCCGACTATTACTAACTGAATGAACAAGCGTGGTGTGAGCGCGCACAAACAAACATGAATAGATCACTCTGAATGACTGCAGACAACGACTGTGAAAACGCTGGCAGCAAGCGCATATATACACCGCAGCAGCGGGCGAAGGTACGTGCGGTCTATCGCTTCAACAGAAACTGAGCGGCGAACGCACAGTGCATAAAGGTCAGAGCCGTGTGGAGATAAGAGACGGTGCGGCGAGCGACGAGCGCGGTTGTTGGCAGAGGAAAAGTGCCCCCCCCCCCTGCTCCCTCCGGCGCTGGCTTCCCGCTTCCTTGCTTGCGCGTGGGAGATTGAGTGCGTTCGCTCTCCGTGATAGCGCGCGTCCCAGCACGCTTCCGCTCGGACATACGGCGCGCGGTGAAGATTTTATCTATACGGAACCTCACGGCGACGCCGACGGCGACGCCGACGGCAGAAATCCGGTTGAAGTGTCCATATAATTGCTATCGCAATAAAAAGTAACACTGCGTCGACGATGAACTTAAAATAGAATTTATTGGGCGAACTTGTGCCCCTAAAGCAAGCGAACTCGGCAACAGCGAAAACAGCAAGCGCGCCTACGGCGTTCGTCGTACTCTGGCAGCACGAGCGGTGGACCCGTATTTATACCCTCTTGCGTCCAAGATCGAAACGCGTCAAGCGACGCCGCTCGCGTCGGCAGGAACGCGAGGCGGAGCTCGCGTTCCTGCCGTATCTTCGCCTCGCGGGGTGTGGGGTGCGAGCGCCTCTTGCGGAGAAGGCAGGCGTAAATCGAGGAGGAAGGGGGAGGGCAGCGGACGGCCTCCGCCGCTCCACTATGGGTGTTCTGTGGCTCCACTGCGCGGGCATTAAAAAATATTGGAGGCTATGCTCCGACGCATCTGCCGCGACCGCTGCTGCGGGCGCGCCGGCATCTCCGACGCGCGTGACGTTATAACCACAGAAGCGCACGCCACGTGCACAGGCGCCGTCGCCACACTCTTTGCCCCTGTCCGCGCGCCGTGACATGGACGTAAGCCGCCCAGTGCACCTCCCATGGGAACGCAGGAGGGGATGCATACGGGGCTAGAGGTAAACAACTTCACTGTAATACTCTCGGGAACAAATCGAAACGTCTTTTTCGCTCCGCAAAAAATGAAGTCATGCTCCGGCGCACGGTACAGATGAAATGGCGCTGACTGCGTGTTTCGCCATCAGCAGACGTAAGCATTCATTCTTTTCCAAGGACCTTCATCGCAAGGAAAACCGATAACCCACAAAATACCGGCATACAGTATTCCTAAGCCATCTCACAATGTTTAAGACAAAGAATGCAGAGGGGGTAGAGAACCAGCTGTTCATTAGGGCAACAACCTAAAACAATGAGACTCGTGATCCCACTGCGCCGCATGCGCTCGTGCTAACATCTAGTACTTCGAGCGGCTGTAAAATAGCAGATTTTAACAGGCCAGTATCAGTATTGAAACGGAGTGGCTGATACTTTATCCGGTTTGTCAGGCAAGGTGTTCAGCACAACAATAAAAAAAATGGAGAGGAGAGACGAAAGATCAAGTGCTTGTTCCTTCTGTCTCTTCTCTCTTTTTCTTCAGCTGTGTCGCTGAAATTAATACCTCCCTATCAAAACCAACTAGCCCAAGAAGAAGCTCCCAATTCTATGCTTTAATCAGCCATTTACTGTACTAACGTATGTGTTTTCATGTGTTAACGTTAGTACATTGACTGTACTAACTGTGTTTTCATCTGTAATTATGGAAGAATGCAATACGCATCTTGGGAAAATTTGCATTGCCGCCATCCGAGAAATGCCTACCATCACCTTTTCAGCAAACAGTATCTATAACGTCTGCAGAGTACCTTCACGTGTCACCTTCCGCTGGCGCAAACAAAATCACTTCGAACCTCCTGCTTTTCATTAAGTCGTTGTCCTCATGCGACCTACCGAATGAATGAAAAGTTGGCAGTATCGTTCTGCTCTACAAATCAGGAAACAGAGACTCACCACTAAAGTACACCCCAAGTTCTACAACAAGTGTCCCTTGCAAAACTATGAGATCTCATATCCCCTCACACAACGGTCTCTCTAACGCTAACGATTTCTTTCATTCATTACAGCACGGCTTCCGCAAAGGATAGTCTTCAGAAACTCGATTAGGCATTTTCTTCATGACTTGCATTATCACCCGGATACTAACGCATAGACCTAAGCAATTTTGCTCGATTTCGCAAAAGTGTTTGGCAAGGTAGCTCACGAACGGTTGCTTCTAAACCTGAACATTATTCGTAATGCCCCAGGATGAATCAGAAAATGTCAGACTGGTCGCTCACAGTTTGTGAAAATCAAAGCAATGCTTCTAACCCGCTTTCCTTGACATTAGACGTTCCACAAGGTTTTATGCTGGATCCAGTCCTGTTCATGATATACAGGGTGTCCCAACTTCCCAACTATCATGCACCAAGATTTAAAAATATGTAAATGCCACGTAGCTGGAGAGAACCAGGTAGTGTTGTTTGCCGTCGCTCACATTTTTTTTTCATTTCGCCTAATTAGACAATTAGTCTTTGTTAATTATTCAACTTCTCATATATCTTAATTAGATGAAAACAGTCAATGAGAAAATTCTACAGCAACACGAAAAACTCGCGATACAGATTTATGTTGTTCAGTACGCGCTACATAAAAGTTTTGTTTTTATTTCGTGCGTGAAGGAAGCCCGTTAACACACGCAAAATTGCCGCGCGAATGGCCGCACGAGGCACTTTGCGTGCATTAGCGGGATTCTTTCACGCTCGGAAAAACACTTTTATGTAGCACGTATATAGCCACAAAAATCTGTTGCTTCAGAACGAGTACTAACATATTCAAAACGGGTGTGGCCATGGGTAAGGCTTTTAAGTCCTTCCTAATGTAAAAGTGTGCCTATATTCCACCATCGTTATGCCCCGCAATCTCCTCATATTTTCCTACGTAATAGATACCAAGCTTATTGAACCAGCTAGCGTCTTCAAATACCTAGGCATCACTGTTTCTCATGACCTTGACTGGTGTTTGCATGCGACTAACGTGATATCATCTGCTACCAAAAAGTTAGATTTTTTAATCGTCACTTACGAAAAGATCCTCCCTGCGTTAAACAACTAGCATACAAATATTTTATTAGGCTTAAACGCAAATACGCCTCAGCAATCTGGTGACCTTAATAAATAGACCTAACTAACGCGTTTCAAGCCGCACGGAATCGTGGTACTTGGTTTCTTCAATAAGCATGTTCATACTACATCAAATCAAATCGTTTTATTTTTTTCCAAAATACACATTGGATATGGATGCTATGGCAAAAAGCTGGTTTAAACAGCTTGACTAGGCCCCAGCAACCGGGATGTGGCAGTAGTTTTAAGATATCACATTTCGTCGTTAACAAAGGAACGTAAAAGCATATTATAAAGGATAACAAAAAAGTTGAATATTTTACAAAGTAGTATAGTAAATACACAACAGTGAACATATGTCGGTAAAGCAGACAATGATGAGGAAGCTATGAATAAAATGCAAAAGAACGCAAACCATACCAGCATTTATTCCTTGAAACTAAATTCCCATTTACCAACTCCTGAGCGTCGCCATCCTATCGCCAGCCTATTGTTATTTCACAAAATATTTTACATTCCTATCGCCCATGCACCTTATCTTTCAGCACTGGCACGGATATCTTTTGGCACTTTTGGATATCTTTTGGCGCATATCTCGCCGCAAACCTCGTAATGCCACAGTTTCGTCTCTTTTTCTCTCGGGTAGTTGTAGACTGGAACGGCCTTTCTTACGACATCACCCGTTCATCTTATGACATCACTGCCATCACCCGTTCATGCACATTCGCGGAAGAAGTATCCACCATAAGGAATGTTGATTTGTTAAACAACTCTTGTGATCCAATACCGCTCTGAGGGGTCTTTAGGGGAAATCAAGCGAAAGTGAACCTCCTGGACACGTTGCATTTATTTAATTTCTGCATAAAACACTGTATAAGTAAGACGTTATCAAATGTGTTGATCAGTCGATCAGTTGATCAGCGTGCAAGTGCCATTGGACGCTGCGCTTGCCGTTCTCGAGGCACTCGCACTTTCCTTCCGCACAGGCGCCCGTATGACCTTTGCTTTCAATGCAATTGCTGTAACACTCGCGAGGGTTGCAGGCTTCGACTTGACAGGAACTCAGGTTTGTTGCTATCAGGAACGCCGCAACAGCCAGTAGGGTGTGCTTTCGAAGCATGGTTGACATTGCAGTTCTGCAGAAAGGGAATCGCATATTTTGAAACATTCAGGTAACAAATATGACCTCAGAGGTTTTTGCCTGCTTCATCATGCTAAATGCGTTGCTATGCACAGTTTGATCTCGTTCACAGTACATCATTATATAATTGATGCGCTACAGAGCCTCGGATGCATGCTCAAGATCGCGCGCTTCGTGAATGCCTCTCTTTAAGTGTGTTGGTTTGCATATATTTAGTTTATAACAAGAGAAAGACAGTAACGAAGGTTTGAAAAGCGGACACGAAGAAAACCACACTCGCTCCCTCAAGTAAGAAAAACACCGCATATCCACGGGGTGAATGATGATGAGTGGGCGAGAGAGAGAGAGAGAGAAATCACTTTATTCTGCGATTAAAAAAGAATGTCACAGTTTCGCCCGAAGGGCGAAGCAATGAATGCGATAGCAACACAGCAATGTCATACGAAGTAAGGTGAGCGGCTTTGGTGGCAATATGAATTGTAGTAAACATGAGCTGATTAAGTAAGCAGGTGTGCTGCGGCGTAAGTAGACCGACATGAAGAGAGACTCGATGACCACGAGAAGGCGCGTGTGAAATGGTGGTGTTGATGAGAAGCGCTTCCCGGGGGCAGCGCGTGCGAAGGGACACACCTGTAGCGCTGCACTGCCGATCCGGGCAGCATTGCATGTGTAGCGTGCGTTGGAAAATGTGGCCCGACTATTACGAACTGAATGAACAAGCGTGGTGTGAGCGCGCACAAACACGAAGAGATCACACTGAATGACAGCAGACAACGACTGTCAAAACGCTGGCAGCAAGCATACGCCGCAGCGGGCGAAGGTACGTGCGGTCTATCGTTTCAACGGAAACTGAGTGGCGAATGCACGGCGCTTAAAGGTCAGAACCGTGTGCAGATAAGAGACGGTGCAAGCGAGCGACGAGCGCGGTTGTTGGCAGAAAAGTGCGCCCCCCCCCCCCCCCCCCCTTGCTCCCTCCGGCGCTGGCTTCCTGCTTCCTTGCTTGCGCGTGGGAGATTGAGTGCGTTCGCTCTCCGTGATAGCGCGCGTCCCCGCACGCTTCCTCTCGGGCATACGGCGCGCGGCGAAGATTTTATCTATAGGGAACCTCACGGCGACGGCGACGGCGACGACGACGGCAGAAATCCGGTTCAAGTGTCCATATAATTGCTATCGCAATAAAAGCATCGACGCCCTCAGTCCAGGGCGTCACTTGCGGTGTGCTTCAGCGCTAGGCCGATGAAGTCCACAAGGAATCGTTGGTCGTGAAGGGTGGTTGCGGCGGTCAGCCACTCGGAGGAAGGGGTAGGTGGGAGGGATGAAGGTTTGGGTAGGGGGGGTAGTTCTGGATGGCATTGCCATAGGATATGTGATGTGTTGGGAGGATAGGCACCACAGTGGCTACAGTAAGGGAGGTCTTCAGTAATTATGCCTTGTAGGAGGTGTTTCCGTGCTGGAGTGAGCAGGGTGTTCGTCTGGGCTTGTCTGATGAGTGTGCCATGTGTCCTTGTAATGTCTTGGTGTAGCTTAGGGTATATCCTGCGCTCGTCCCTAAATGGGTGCAATTGTGGTGGAGGCGTTGGTGAGATGAATAGATTTGGCCGGGGGATGTTGGGAGCCTGGAGTATCATATCGCAGGAAAGCAGGTTAGCTCGTTCATTCTCCAACATCCCCTCATGACCAGGAGTCCAGGCAATCTCTACCTGCCGATGGAGACATTCTTGTAACTGTTGTGTGATATGTTTAGGTAAGTCGCCATGTATGAGTTTTCTACATGCTGACATTGAATCAGTAACTATGATGGGTGTAGTGATGAGTGTTACTGGGAGATGTATCGCTGCTACTACCGCTTGTAGTTCTGCTGTGGTCGTATCAGTGTTTGGAATTATTTCACTGTGTATCGTCCGAAGTGTGTTATCTACCACCGCTATAGCAGTGCCTTTGTCTTGAACACTAGCATTTGTATAGTAATATGTGCGGTGTGGATTGCGTCCTATGTATCTTTTGAAGTATGCTACTCGCTGTGTCCGCCTAGCCGTATTAATCACGGGGTGCATGTGTCTGGGGAGTGGCGCGATCTTGAGCAGTGACCTAGTTTGCGGTGGAAGTGACAGTGTGGCTGGTATGGGTGTGGGTGATGGTTGAAAGCCCACACTGTCAAGTATGTGTCTGCCCTGCGCAGTCTGTTGCAGTCGGAGTTCTTGCCTCCGTTTGTGAATGGTGATTATTTCGGTGATGGTATTGTGACATCCCGTGTCGGTAAGTAGTTGTGTGCTCGTGCTGACGGGGAGTCCCAATGCTAGCTTGGTAGCCTTGCGAATTAACGCATCGATGCGTGCCGTCTCTTGTTTGCGGAGATTGGTGTAAGGCAAATGGTATCGAAGTCTGGATATCAGTAACGCGTCGCGAAGGCGTAGCATGTCTGCTTCTTTTAGTCCCCGGTTTCTATTAGATACCCTTCGCATCATGTGAAGAACTTGCTCTCCTTGTCTAAGCAAGTGTTGTATTGTAGCGGCGGGGCCACCGTCTTTCTGTACATGGAGGCCTAAAATCCTTAGACATTTGGGCTGAGGTATGGCTGTGTTCTCACACATAATTGTGATGCATGGGGGTTTCCACCTGCGGTTGTGCACTAGGAGAAGTCCTGATTTTTCGGGAGCGCATCCAAGTCCAATTAGTGCCGCCGCAGCCTGAACGTTGTTGAAAGCCTGTTGAAGGGTGTCTTGTATAAAACCTGGGGATCCTCTTTTTATACAGATTGTGATGTCATCGGCATAAATTGTGTATTTGATGTCTGGAACTTGTTGTAGTGCCCTGTGTATTCTACACATGGCAAGGTTGAAAAACGTGGGGCATATGACTGATCCTTGCGGTATGCCTTTCTGAGGGTGCGGGTAAGCCTTTGACGTCATTCTACCTACGCTAATGGTGAAGGTGCGTTCCTTCAGAAAGCTACGGATGTAATTGTATAGTTTTGTGCCACATGCAGTACCTGCAAGTTCCTGTAGCATGCTGTCGTGTGTCACATAATCGAAAGCCTTTCTAAGATCTATTGCAAGGATGGCTCTTAGTTTGGCCATGCTGGGTTCTCGGGTGATATCTTCCTGTAGTTGGAGCAACACGTCCTGTGTAGATATGTGCTGCCGGTATCCTATAAGGGAGTGTGGCAAATATGCCGTTCTATCTAGATGTGTACGGAGCCTATCGAGTATTATACGCTCTAATAGTTTCCCCACACAAGAGGTAAGAGAAATTGGTCTGAGATTTTCAACCGCTAGGGGTTTGCCCGGTTTCGGTATGAACACTATCCTAGCCGTCTTCCATTCCTGTAGGAGCTGACCTGTATTCCATGCTTTGTTCATTTGTTGAAGGAGGAATTCATAGTCGTCATTGGTGAGATTTCGAAGCTGCGATGTTGTGATTTGATCGGGTCCGGGAGTTTTATTGGATTTTGTCTCGGCTATCGCTTGCTTGAGCTCTTCAAGTGCAATTTCCCCACTAAGGTTAGGGTTCGTGGGCTCTGGGCCTGTGTAATCGGCATACTGAGGTTTACATGCTGTGGCTATGTGCTTATTATGTAGTTCTTGGAATAGAACCTCCGGTGTTTGGTAGCCATCAAGCAGCTTGCAGAGTCAGCTTGTTGTTTCGGTTTTGGTCTGTGCTGGGTCTAAAAGAGCCCTTATAAGGTGCCAGGCCGACCCCAGGTGTAGTGTATTGCTCAGATTGTCACATGTAGTATGCCAGCTTTCGAGGGTGAGATGGTCTGAATGCGCAGCAATCTCTTCGTTTAGTAGCCCTATGCGCCTTCGGAGTCGCCTATTCGTTTTGTTTCTTTTCCATCTTTTTATCATGCCCTGTCTCGCCTCCCACATGTGAAGAAGATGCGTATCTATGTTGGGTGTGTGTTCTGTTTCACTAATTTCTGTGGTATGTGCTTTCACGCGCTTCTTCAGAGACTCGCTCCATGACTGTAGTGTATGCTCCGTTATATCTCCCAATTGTTCTTTTCTAAAGCTAGTCCAGTCTGTTAAGCAGCGCTTGCGTGTTCTTCGTTTATAACATCCTGTGTGCAGTATTATTTTTATCAGGGTATGGTCACTGGAAAGCGTGTGTGTATTAATCCACGATGCATTTATGGGGCCTTTAAGTAGTGTTAGGTCTGGGGTGGTGTCGCGCTCGACAGTTTCCGTGTCGCGTGGGTGAGTCGACATCATTTAGCACCGTGAAGTTTTCCTGTTGTATGATCCGGTTGACGTAGGTGCCTTTTTGGGTATTTTTTGAGTACCCCCAAGACGTATGGGCCGCGTTAAAATCTCCAGCAATTAAATGTGTGAAATGTCTTGCAGGGCGCATATGTGTTACTTCCGCGAGAAAATCTGCTTTCTGTTTTGGTGAACTGTACACATTTGTTATGTACAGGTGATGAGAGCTACTTGGCTTATTTGTTTGTGTGGGATATATCCTAATGGTTAGGCTTTGCGGTGTGTCATGAACATGTGCTGCCGTGAGGTCTTTACGAACCATGATAGCAATTGGCGCATTTTCTTTATGGGTGCAGAAAGTTCTATAGCCTGATAAGTTGGGTGTGTGGTTTGCTTCCTGAATGAGTAAAACGTCTGGGCGACGATCCTGTGCGGCAATGTACTGCGTGAGCAAGCCTCGCTTCTTAGAGAAGCCCCTGCAGTTCCATTTCCACACAGTGAGATCATCGACCATGGTGATATCACTCATTTTGGATTGCATTCGGTGAGGGGTATGGAGTGGTGAGCGCAGCGCTTGTTTGCCTACGCGACCTAGTAAGTTCTGCTTCGTCGTAGCGTTTCAGTTTGCTGCTGCACACGTCCAGTTGTGCTGTTATTGGCTGGAGTGCGATTTCTAACTGCGGCATGAGTAGAGCATCTAACTTCCTGGTTATAATGGTGTCGATGAGGGATTCGATCTTTGGCATAAGGCGCGTCATGAACTCTTCTAAGGCTGCTGTAATCTTAGCATCTATCATGGCGTCGAACTGTTCAAGGCGCTGTCCGAGTACAGGCAGGCAAAGAACTTTATTATTATCCGGAGGCGGCGCTCGGCCCCCATTAGGGGGTGACACCGGTGGGCCACTCCCACGACGGGATGGGGAGGTTAAACTCCACGGCCATGTCGCGGGCCCTCTGGATGGCCCTAAGCTGGTCTCTTTTGTCTTGGCTAGTGAGAAGATAGTTCCAGTCCGCCTCCGTAGAGGGAGACTCGCTGCTCTCGCGCAACGTAGGGCATTGCCACAGCATGTGTTGTAAGGTACATTTGGGGTGGCCACAGCGCGGGCACCCCGGCTCTATGCCATCCATGTATTTCGAACATTTTAGAGGCGATGCATACGCCTCCGTCTGTAACAGACGTAGAGTGATAGACTGAGCTCTGTTTAAGTTTGGGTGCGGGAGTGGGTACTTCCGCCGCTCCAATTGGTAATGTTTGCAGATTTCAGTAAAGGTTAACAACGGATCTCTGAAGTACCTAGTAACGTCCTCAGCCTCCGAGTGGTTCTCCCCGACGCGGAATGTGAGACCTCGCGCCCGGGAATGAGCCAACTCGTTGGCATTAAGGATGGTTCCGTGTACGTGTCGGCCAACGTGTGCCGGGAACCAGATGATGTGCTTTTTGTCTGACCAATTAGCAGCATAGAGAACGCGCGCGGCTTCCCGTCAAACCGAGCCCGTCATGAAGGCCCGTGCGGTTGCGCGCGAATCTGTGTAAATGGCGGTGCGGTCGGTGGCAGCGAGAGCTAGTGCCACAGCGACCTGCTCGGCACGATCAGCGTTTGAATTTAATAAAGTCATAGACGACAAGTGTTCGCCTTTGATTGTTGTTACAACCGTGACAAAGTGGTCCGTATATCCATACTGCGCTGCGTCTACGAAGGCCACGTTATCCTCCATGGCGGCTGCGGTACTGAGTAGGGCTCGCGCCCGTGCCTGACGTCTTCCCACGTTATGTGTGGGATGCATGTTACGGGGTATCGGTAATACCGTAAATTTTGCGCGCAGCTCTTCGGGGAGCTGTCGCGGGCTTTCTTGGGTTACGGGAGATTGGAGCCCGAGGTGTGCTAGTAACCGTCGCCCAGCTTCAGTGGAAGACAGCCTTACAATTTGAGAGACTTTTTGAGCTTCTACTATTTCTTTGAATGTGTTATGAATGCCTAGCTCGTTGAGCTTGGTCGTGCGGGTGCTGCCCGGTAACCCGAGCACCTGTTTAACGCACCGGCGGATGATCACGTCGAGACGGCGTACATCTCCTTTTTGCCACAGGTGGGCGGGAGCCACATAGTTGATGTGGCTCATGAGGAACGCGTGGAATAGTCTGCGGAGATTCTCCTCAGACAGTCCCCCGCGCTTGTTAGCTACTCTGTTAATTAATTTAGCCATTGCTTCGGCCTTCTTAGAAATGTGAGTGATACTGGCGTCGTTATGGCCGTTGGCTTGAATGACCATGCCTAGAATGCGAACTTGGTCCACCGTGGGGATCGGTGTACCGTCCGTCGTCAGGACGTTGATTTCCGCGTATGCGTCTCTGCGCGCCTTGTATTTCGGGCGGTAGAGTAGTAATTCTGATTTCTCTGCCGATAGCGAGAGACCGGCCTGCCGTAAGAACGTTTGTACCATGTTGACCGCTTCTTGCAGTCGCTCCTCGATATGGCCGTCACTGCCGCTCGTACTCCAGACGGTGATATCGTCTGCGTAGAAGGCGTGACTGATGCCGTCGATCTGTGAGAGTGTTCGCGACAGAGCGCGCATGGAGAGGTTGAACAGGAACGGAGAGATCACGGCCCCTTGGGGTGTGCCCCTCGGTCCCAGGTTGAACTGCTTCGAGCCCATCGAGCCGAGTTGGATTGTAGCTGTCCTGTCGCGTAGGAAAGAGCTAACGTAGTTGTAGAAACGAGTACCTAATCCTGCCTCGCGAATCGAGTTGAGGATGTGAGAGTGGTTTACGTGGTCGAACGCCTTCTCGAGGTCGAGCGCTAGAATGGCTCTAGTGTCTCTGGTGATCTTATCCAAGAGCTCGTATTTGAGCATCAGCATTACGTCCTGCGTGGACATGGACGGGCGAAAGCCAATTTGGTTGATCGGTAGAATCTGACGCTCCTCTACGAATTTCGTGACTCGCTTGAGGATTACGTGCTCGGCCACCTTACCCACACAGGACGTGAGCGAGATGGGACGAAGTGAGCCTAGCGCTAAGGGTTTACCCGGCTTGGGGATAAGTATGACGGTTGCCTCGCGCCATGAAGGCGGGACGTTACCTGTCTCCCAGATTTTGTTAATGTGCTCGGTGAGAAGTTGTATGTCCTCCTCGGCGAAATTTTTAAGAAGCTTATTCTGTATACCGTCGGGACCCGGGGCCGAGCGGCAGTTGAGTTCGGAGAGGACCGCCTTAACCTCGGCGCAAGTGAAGGGGGATCCTAGTGGATCCTCCTCCGTAGCGTCCGGGGCAGGCGGGTAATCGGATGGGGAGCTAGGTTCGGTACATAGGTAACGCGCAGCTAGCTCGTCAGTCATTTGAGTGTCGGTCTTACCCGAGATTTTCAGTTTGTGGATTAGTCTGTCTATCGTGAGTTGTTGGGATGCTGTCGACGGTTTGTCACCTAGTAAGTGTTTCAACAGGTTCCATTTGGCCCCGTTTCTCATTTGACCATCAACCGAGTTACACACTTCGTCCCACACTCTAATCTTGGTAACCTATAAGTATACCTATAAACACGAGTAACGAATAGAATAACGGTTACATCGTCCGTCCTTTTGATGTTTTCATTATATTGCTCACGTTAAGGGTTACAATGACAAAACTGAGTGCGACGGGAGCTGTTTATTAGTTACTTTGATCTGCTGCCAGCATGTAACCTCTATATTGTAACCTATAGAATTTGAAGTAACCTTTAACCGAGACCTCACATAAGTAACCTTTAACCTAGACATGCCGGCGCCCACGTCGGCGCGCGGGCGCCGGCATGTCTCGGTTACAAGGACCGACCGCCATATAGGCACCCGCCACCGTACCGGAGGGAGAGAGAAAAATCCGACGGTAGGGAAGCGAGTTCGCGGCTCACGTTCCAGGCAGTTTTTTTAGGAGGCGTTTGCTGTGCATGTGTGTTTTGTTGCTGGTTTCGCGCCAATTTTGTCAGTGGCAATCACAGTGACGAACCGGAACTTGTTTGAGATAGCGTGTGGCCGCTGCAAGGATTCATTTTGCGACTGTGAGAGCTACAGTGTCCTTAGTTCGACAAACATTCGTTGCGAATACTGTGACCACAGCCCCGGACCGCATGAAAGAACAGACGAACTTGGTAAGTGTTCTAGTATCGTGCTGGTTTGTCTGTGTTCAGTATATAATTAGGGTGCAGCTTTCCTTTGATCAGAGGAGAGGGAATTAAGTGGAAAAAAAGTAAGCAAAGGGGTAAGCAGCGATTCTCGCGGAAACGCATCGGTGTTTCTGCCACGCTCAAAAGGAAGCTTTAAGGCCCGTCCACGTTACCGGCACGGCAACTCGCCGCGCGAGTTGTCGGCACATTTGCTTCCATATATCTTGCGATTCTTTGAGGGATCGGCCATTTGTACTTGCTGAATGTTGTCTTGTGTAGAGCGCGTTCATGAGGAGGCTGTTATTTGCAAGGAAGGTCCGGAAGCACCGGGCAAGAAAAAGTGCAGATTTAGTTGTGTCGCCGGCACCCCGCGAAACTATTACAAATGAGGACGCTTCTTTTGAACTACAGGTTTGTTCCTTAACGCCTTTAATCAGCATTAGAAGCCACATCATGCCAAGTCTATTTATCTGAGCATGAAACCGTGCGAAACAACGGGACAACACGAGAACTCGGGCACGTGGTGCTGTTTCTTTGTGTTCTCTTCTGGCTGTCCCATTTTGCGCTGTTTCACGCTCAGATACGTACCAACTGGTGCGCCTACAATCCGTGTTGCAGTCTATTTCTTTGTATACATTCTGGCCAGAAGGGGCGCTGCCATTTATGCAAATAATTAAATTTATTCCAGGCCCTAAGCTCCTCAAGTATGACTGGTGCCTCACTTGACATGGACAGAATAAGAACCCTGCTCACGGTGATCCTCCCAGACTGCCGCAATAGACACATTTTTGCTGGCAGCAAGCCGAAGTGATCACTGTCTCCCATCTGGATTCCAACGGTCACTTATTTTTTGCCTTTTGACATATTATGTTAAGAACCTAGAATATCCATTTGCGTTTTACCGAATGCTTGCTCTCGTGCATAAAGTTGTGCTACCAGGAGACAAGCTAGTGAAAGGACTGCCCGTCTGAAGCGTCTCCTTGCGCTCCTAAGCAAGAAAAATGTCATCTAGGGAGAAGCTCTGTTCTCGCTGCTTTCCATGTTTTTCAGCAACTGTGAAGTGAACGATAAAACAACATATGTGATTTACTTCAATGCTGCTAGCTCGAAAGGTGGGAGAGGCTTATCCCTTAAGCAGCTATTTTTTTTTCACGTCATACATTGTTTACTTCTAGTCACAAGCAGTGCATTTACTTGCTCTAGTCATTTGTTCCCCTCACTTGTGGTGAAGGCTGGTTAATTTTGTTTTACTTGTGTATTTAGAGGCCTCAGAATTTCTTATAAACATAGGTTAAGCATTTAATTCACCCACGTAGATGGTTCTGTTTTGCAAAAACTAATGCACTCTATTTCCCTTCATTGCTCAGTGCTAGCAGATCGGTATACAGGGTGCCCCAACTATCAACGCAGCACGATTTAAAAAAAAGGAACGCTGTTACGCAAAGCAAGGCTATAGTGCGTATTGTTTCCAGTACAGTGGAGTAGCCGCCAGTATTTTTTTTTTCGTTATTGAGTTCTAATTAGGTAATTGTAATTAATTACCTAACCCGAGAAGTACTGTCCTAATTATCAAAGTGTCAATGAGAAATGTGTAGAGTACCCTGAAAAACTACCGATACAACTTTCTGTTGCTCAATACGTGCTACATAAATGTGTTTTTCCGAGTGTGAAAGAAGGCCGCGAATACACGCAGAATTGCCGCGTGACTGGCCGCTCGAGGCACTTTGCGTGTATTCGCGGGCTTCTTTCACGCTCGGAAAAAGAGTTTTATGTAGCACGTATTGAGCAACAGAAAGCTGTATCGGTAGTTTTTCATGGTGCTATACAATTTTCTCATTGATACTTTGGTAAATAGGAGAGTACTTCACGAGTTAGATAAATAATTTTATTACCTAAATAAATCTCAGTAACGAAAAAATTACTGGCGGCTACTCCACTGCACCAGAAACAATACCCACTTGGTTTGCTTCGCGTAACACCGTTCCTCTTTTTTTAAATCGTGCTGCGTGATAGCTGGGACACCCTGTATGTCTCTGCGCTTGTGCAGAAATCTAGTATTGCAGTTATCAAATAGTATAAATTGTGATATGTTTGTCATTTCACACAATTGTGGTTCGATGACTGTATATGGGAGGTCTCATGGATCGTATTTTTTGTATTATATCTTGTTGAACAAAATACTTGTAATAAAGAATTTCGTACTTGAGAGTACTCCAACTCATTTCTCGAGAACATTCACAGAATATTAAACGGAACAGCTTATTACAAAGCCTCAGGCGCATAGTTAGGAAATGAAATACTGACATTGCCTTCAAGTGCATTTAAGCAACTCATTGTCACCAGATTATTGCCGGCAGCGCTTTGTAGTATGCTTTTGCTCGCCTGAACTTAATTACGTATTATAGCCAACCTACATTACTCATGAAGATATTGCTTCCCCATGTGTTTTTCTTCATTGAGTGGGTACTTCAAGTAATCTTGTGCCTTTGGAAGATGGATTTTTAATAAATAGTGGCTTTTGTGCACAAGTAATATTCTAGGAACTGGAGACATTTTTGGCTTCCACATATTTTGGAGGGACACTAACTCAGAGGCACTATATTTTTGAAACCTACAGCTGATATATAAGGGCGGTCAAGCAGGGACTGTACCCCAAAGACTATGTTAAATTTAGGGGTTACTTCAGCAATTTATTCAGACGTCTTTATTGTGATTGCGCTATATTTTTATAGCTAACCTATAAATATATCACCACGTCATGATTCAAAATGTTCTGCATCTCGAATGGGGCCAACATTGTGATGCCTGTCAGTTGCCTCTGATTTCTTTTCACCACAGATTGTCATGCAGAAGTTGGAATTATGGGACTGAAAGAAAGATGTTTGCGTCAATACCAATTAGAGCGAGTTATGTGCTCTCTTCAAAGCTTTAATGAAATGCATTGACAGTGGAAGTCTGTTCTTTAGTCCCACAATTTAAACATAACATCTGAGATGATTTAAGCATAACAATCTGAGGTGAAACATATCAGTCAACCGGCAGGCATGACAATATAGGCCCAGTTCGAGATGCAAATTCTTTGCAGTGGAACATTGGAAATTTTCTAGGTCGGCTATAAAAATAGAATGCAATGAAAAAGAAAAATATCCCTATAAGTTGCTGAAGTAACCCCTAAATTTAACACGTCCTTTAGAGGTTACATTTGCTTTAGAAAATAGAAGACTACAGCGTAACCTCTAAAGCTACATCTTTTTTAAGGGTAGCAATGTAACTTTTATTTTATATTGGTTACAATGTATCTTATAATATATTGGTTACAATGTACCTTAAATGTTGTATTAGTTACAATGTACCTTATAATATATTAGTTACAATGTACCTTATAAATGTGAATTTGTGCACCTATACTAAGGGTTACCCAGGTAAGGGTGCAGTGCTGACGCTCTAGGTTACGGCAATGTGCCTCGATTTGACGATTGAGTTCAGCTATCTTTTTACGAAGGTTACGATTGAGCTTCTGCGTGCGCCATTTCGCGTGCAGTGATTTTTTAGCTTCGAGTAGGTGAGCTAGCCGGCTATCCATTCGCTCGACCTCCAGTTCGGTTTCAACATCCTGAGTCGAGTTTGCAACGTCCTCTTTGAGTTGTGCGAGGAGTTCTGCTAGGGTTTTGTAGTGAGTGTCGTCGCGTTTCCTGAGCTCTCGAAAACGATCCCAGTCCGTAATGCGAAACTGTCTGATTTTGTTTGTAGAGACGTTTACGTTCGTCTGTATAATGTAATGATCACTGCCCAGATTCTCACCTAGGTTAGTCCACGTGGGTTGTCCCGCGTGCCTAACCATCGTGAGGTCCGGGGTGCTATCGCGCGTAACCGAGTTACCTACCCGTGTGGCTGAAGTGGGATCTGTTAGGAGCGTGAGTCTATGTGTGTGCATTTGTGATACCAGGGCAGTGCCCTTACGGGAAGAGCCGCGGTACCCAAAGTCTGGATGCGTGGCATTGAAGTCTCCCCCGATTATGAGCATGTGGTCCCCTGCAATTTTGCTCGCGCGCTGAAAGAGGACCTGAAATGTAGTTTGCGTGTTTCTGGGTGTACTATATACGTTAAGAATAAAAACTAATGTCACAGTTTCGCCCTAAGGGCGAAGCAATGAATGCGATAGCAACACAGCAATGTCATACGAAGTAAGGTGAGCGGCTTTGGTAGCAACAACACGCAGAACTGTTGTCGACGCCATCGGCGTTTTGCCCGCGTTAGCTCAAAATGCGTGCGGCGTTGGTGACTGTTGCTGGAGCCTCTCATATAAATAGGCACTTGGTGCCGCAGCTAAACGTCGCGTCCCTTCCTTCCCCCTCCTCCACGGCCTCTCGCGCGTCTGAAGAAGGCGCGTTTGCTCTACATATATGGTGATTGTAAAGGAGGAAAGAGACGCCTACTTCTGCAGCCCTTAAGGAAGCACGGCGCAGAACGCGCGTTTGTTCTCCGCCGTGGTGGTAAGTGGTTCTTGAGGGAAAGGGAAAGGTGCGTTCACTCCCCGTGAAAGAGCGCGTCCCTCGCGCCCTTTCACTCGCACATACAGCGTTCGGCGGCGCGCGGCCACGATTTCATCTCCATTGACGTCATACGGAACCTCACGGCGACGGCGACGGCGACGCCGACGGCAGAAATCTGCTTTTGAGTGTCCATATAATTGCTATCGCAATAAAACTGACTGTTTAAGCTTTGAATTTGGGATTAACTCTATCATAATGTGTTCGTCTTTGAGATCAGGGCGGACCTCGTGGCGAACATATGCGTACTTCTTGGAGATGAGCGTCGCTATCCCTCGCGTTCCCACTCGATGGTCCGCTTCGGTACGATAGGCACGCAAAACGGGGTCGGCGGTTAGCGTTTCTTGTAAGAGAATTACGGCAGGCCGATTGGCGCTAGATTGAATGAATTGTTGCAAAGCTGCCTTCCGCTTCGGAAAGCTGAAGCAATTCCATTGCCAAATTACAAGATTGCTTGTGTTAGCCATGATTACTGCATAGGGGTTGGCGCACGAACCGCCGCGTGCCGTCCTTCTAATATTTGTAACCGCGCGTGGAGCTCGGTGAGCTGGAGGGTGTGTGGAGTCATATCGGCAGCTCGGTCTGCCGCAATGTCTGCGCGGAGGCGGGCGAGTGCCTCCATGAAGTTAGACATAGTAACGGGCTCGTCGGCCGGGTCCTCGGCCGCGCGACGCTTCGCGGCGCGATTGGCGTTCGACGAGGTAGTGGGGGCGGGTTCAACGGCCGGAGCGACGGGCGTCGGTGCCTCGACAACGCTTTCTCTCGGCTGCTGCAGGTTTCGAATAAGTGCTTTGAATTCTGCGTTTTCTTTGCGCAGAAACGCTAGCTCGCGTTTGAGCTCATGAATCTCATCTTTCTCATGCTGTGGCAAGTTACCCGTGCGCGCGGAACCGCGAGTCTCACCTTTACCGGCGACTCGGTCGGCCCAGGTAGGTGTTGCAGTCGGACTCTTGGTGGTGGTAGGCAGGTGCTTCGTCGGTTGACTCGGGGCTGGTTGCTTGGGCGTCGGCTGTTGCTTGGCCGAGCCTCCTTGGGTCTGTTGGTTGTTGTTGCGCCGGCGTCTGCGGCGGCGTCGGCGTCGAACGACGTAAGGGATTTGATAGCGATTTCGGCATGTGCGGTCGCCCGTAATATGGGCCTCGCCGCACAACGCGCACTTGGGTGTAACGCACACATGGTCGGGTCCGGTGGGTTTGATACCGCAGTGTTCACAGACTTTCTCAGATGGAGTAGGGCAGACGTCTTGTCGATGCCCGACTCGGCCGCAGTTGCGGCAGGTGTCGATCTGTCGCTTGTAGAGCGTGCAACGCAGCAGAAGCATGCCGCAGCGCACATAGTTGGGGACTTTGTGTCCGTCGAAGAGAAGGATGATGGTGGTTGTATCCTTGATTCGTCGTACCCCCATTAACGTGGGGTTGTGTGATGAGACGAACAGGCGTTGTAGCTCTGAGTCTGGAAGGTCAGCGTCGACCCCTCGGACTACGCCTCGGCTGGTGGTGCCAGAGGCGACTACGTAAGCGGATACTGGATGCGCTCGCTCCATGAGAACAATTTGTCGTACTTTAGCGTACGCTTCGGCCGTTTGTAAGCTCGACGTGCTGATCACAAAGATATTCTGTGTGTCGTTAGTGCAAACGATATCTTCCTCTGCCGCCGTTGGCGGGAGTCGTGCAGCGAATAGTAGAGCTTGTAAGAACTTAAGCTTGTTGCACTTACGCACATCCAGTCCACCTCCGGGGCGGACGATGACACGGTGATGATCCGTTGGCAGCGGGGGGAGCCGGCTGGCGGCTGCAACCCTCATCGCAGCTCCGGTTCGCAGGGCGCCAATGCGGGCGCCGGCTGGCTTGCCGGTGGTAGTAGTTGAAGATGTTGCTCGACGTCGAATTGCTTCGATCCAGCCAGGCGCGCTGGCTTCCTCTTGAGTGATTAGTTCTCCCTCCACCATGGCCTGAGGCATGATAGCGGTGCCGCGGCGGGACGCGCCGGCGCAGGGGTACGTAGTCGTGTTCAGCACACTTGAGGCCTAGCGAGCGAGGCGAAACGTTGGTCGAAAGAGGAAAAAACTCTGGGTGGCCCGGGCCAAAACTGGTATCCGGGTGTTCCCCTAGACGTAGCGAAAACGTTGGTGACAAAATTAGGGAAGATTTCACACAGTAGACCGGCAAAAAGCATATCAGAAGGCGGAGCCGATGCGGAGACGTCCGCTCGTCTCGACGCCCATGGCGTTCCTCCGCGCTGTCCGAGTGTCTGACTTGTTGTAGCTTGGCATCGTGCTCGTTTTGGTGCCAGCGATTGTGTATCTACATGCTGTCTGATGGCGTTTCCGCTGTGTTGGATAAAGCTCGTGCCTCTTGTGTATTAGGGTGCGGCGGTGCGACTTTCGTTTTCATGAGAGCGCGTCGATAGTCGAGTGTTGCTTGCTTTGTGAGTGACTTAACAGTATGGGTTGAAGAGGGGCCTTGGGAAGGAGGGGTATCGAGTGGCTGACTCACCTTAGCTTCCCTTGTTGTACTGGGGCTCCCAGAGAGGGCCTTCACAGAGGCTATAGAGGTGTTGCGCACTATGGCTCCCTGGACAGTGGGGCCGGTTCTGCTGCGGCGTCTACTGCGGCTGCTACTGGGGCTCCTGTGGCGGCTCCTGTGGCGGTTCCTGTTGCGTTCTGGGCTCTGGCTTTCCTCTCGAACAATGACGACTTTGTGGGTAGGTGCAGGTGGTGTTTCACCTTGAACATGGATCTCTGGGTTGGTATGTTGTCTATGTCTTAGTCGCTTGAGGTAGGCTGCCCGGCGCACCGCTTGGTCTGCTGCCTTACGGGTCTCGCAATCTGGATCATCTGCCGCATGGTCCTTTCCGCAGTTGGGACAGCCAGGTTTGCAGTGGTGTGCGCTGTTCGAGTCGGTCGTTGTGTGCCCACAAATCTTGCAACGGTTAACATTGCTGTTGGGGCAGACATCCAGTTTGTGGCCGATAGCTAAGCAGGCGGTGCAAAATTGGGCTCGGGGTTGGTGTGGAACGCAGCGGAGGATGCCCCCTCTGTAGATAACTTCATATGGAATGTACGTGCCTCGAAACGTGACGTGACGTGATGGCACCCATCATGCGTGCACTAAGTATTTCGTAGTTGGGAGCTCGGAGTCCTTCCATTAGATCCACCGATGATGTGTTGGGTTCGATATTGCGTACAATTCCCTGCATGAGTCAGGTGGTGGCATGGCATAGATCCTGGAAGGGTACGTTTGATTGTCGTAGGTGAATGATTCAGCGTTTTGCAACTTCCTGGCTGCGGCTACATCGGCACATTCTATCACGCCCAAGTTCTTCTCGTTGCGTATTCTGAGGGTGGTCGAGCTTGCTTCAGAATTCGTGAGGCCTGCCGATAGGGCCAGACTAGCGTGCAGATCTTGTGGACGGACGACCTTAGCGCTAAGTTAAATCCTGCTGGTGGCTGCAAGATAAGAGTCAGGAAATTCTCGGGGTTGGGCTTACCCTTGGGTGTGCGCGGGGCCTTGGAGGTCCAGCCGTCGGCGTCTGTGACGAGTTTAGGAGGCATGCTGTATCGATGCGGCGCGCGTCGGGGTCGCGCTCGCAAGAGCGTCGCAGCCTTCCCTGTTCTTCGTCAGGGTTAACCCAGGCGGTTCTGGTGAAACGGGCCGAAGAAATGGTTGGGGCAGCACAGCTGGCTTCAGACTTGATCCACTTGGTCTCCAGATGTAAGGGAGTCTCTGCAAACAAACTTCGGTGGAAATCCTGTAGATTTGCGGCATAAATAGGGCGAAATGGACGGAGCGATGTGGAGTCGCGTCTGTTCGCTGTGGCGACCGGCGTCCTCCCCATGAGTGGGCGAAGCTCCGGAGGGAATCTTCGGTAAACCGTGAATCTTCCGTGTAATTCGCCCAGTCTCGCCGCACTAAATCGAACGATTGACTTCCACCAATGACACGCACCATATGTGACGTCATTCCTATTTTATAACAGCGCCCTTCATTATAATTCCACCATCTCCCGCTTAAGGGGACGCTAGCACAAACGCGTTAGAAACGTGCAGTACTCTCTAGTAAGGGGGAGAGGCCACAGCGTCTTACGCAGCCGTTTACACATGCCGGAACGTGCACCGCGTTTGCCGACACCATCACATGACTGCTGAGGGAGTATAACCCCCGTATTCATAAACGCTCCTCGACTTGAACTTGACTTGCCACCGCCTTCAACGCGTTTCGAACGCGCTGCCCAAGGCGGTGGCAAGTCAAGTTTAAGTCGAGGAGCGTTTATGAATACGGGGGTAAGGCGGAGAGGCCACAGCGTCTTACACCAGCTTCTTACACGGGCCGTAACGCGCTAGCACAAACGCGTTAGAAACGCTTAGTCTTTCGTTAATGTTGGGTATTTATTGTCATCGTGGTGCGTTCGTCCATGTGCGCTTCGTGGCGTAGTAGTAGTCTCGTTCGGCTTTCGAGGAGGACGGGCGTGTGATGGCTCGCTCCGTGCGAGGTGCTTCGGCGGCCACTGCTGGCCGCGGTGAGAGTTTTTCTTCTGCACCCTCGGATTACAGGATTCTGCTCCCGATATTGCATTCGGGAGAGAGCATGCAGCAGTGTGTGGTTTTGCACGGTGATCTGGCAAAAAGACCATATAGCCTGGAAGATTTTCGAGGGCCATTGGAAGAAGCGGGATTCATCAAGAACATCACCGGTATAGGAGCCTTCCAGATGAACCACATCTGGCTGGTCAAGCTGCGCAGCAAGGCCGACAAGGATGCTATGGTGAAAACGGGTGGACTTCAGGTCAAAGGCGGCTTCTGCGCTGTCATTGACCCCAACCAGCAAGACGTCAGCGTGAAAGTCCACTGGGTCGACTTTGTTGTCCAAAATGAGAGCGTTCGGCAAGCGTTGAGCAACTTTGGTGACGTCCTTGAAGTTTCGAGCGACAACTGGTCCGTCGCTGGCTTTGAACATGCGACGTCCACGACGAGGGTGGTGCGAATGAGACTTAAGCAAGGCGTTGAGCTTGACGACCTGCCGAATCTTTTCAAGTTTGGAACTGGCACCGTCCTTCTTGTGGCCCCGGGTCGGTCACCGCTATGTTTGAGGTGCCGCAGGCAAGGACACATACGACGGGACTGTCAGACGCCATGCTGTGGAGTGTGCCGGGTGTTTGGACATGAAAGCCAAGATTGTGCAAAAAGTTACGCTAGAGTAACTAAAACGGTTATCCCAACAGACGACATCCAAGAGAACATAATGGATGCGGAGGAAGCCGAGAAGTCTGCCCCAAACAGCAGCACCAAGAAACACGAAAGCAAGGACAAAGAGAGGGACGCCAAGAAAGCAGGAGGGACAATGCCTGACAGCCAGGACTTGACGAAGACAACTGAGGAGCGTGTGCAAACAGGCTGCACGCAGGAGGCACCACTCTTAAGTCAAGCAAGTGAAGAGGAAGACATGAGCGATTGTACCGAGACCACTACCGAAGAAGAGAAAGCAAACGCTACGGCGGCGACCACGGCGCGCGGGAAGCGTCTCAGAACAGGCATTCCGAAGTTGACGGAGGACGGCACAGAACGCAAGGTTAAACGCCTGGAGCGTCAGTGGCAGCGCGTTGCTGGCGCAAAGGGTAAAAAATATGTCCTCGAAGTCCGGTCGGCGTCATCGTCACCGGTGCGGGATCAGAGACGCGATAAGTAACACGCCAGTCTTCCCACTGCAGGGTAGAGCCACGGTAAGCGTTGTAGTTTTGGTTCGCGCTTACAATCAGTATGATTAGTACACCTTCACCATTACGCGTCAGTACGCTCAATGTACGGGGTTTGGGGGCTAGTAGCAGGCAATATCAGGTCAAACACACGATGCAAGAAACAGAATTTGACCTGCTTGCGGTCCAGGAGACTAAGGTTAGCAGAGAGGTGTCCCACAGATTGGCAACACAATTTTCTTCATGGCACAATGTATGCGTGAGCCATGTGGTGGGAACATCAGCCGGCTGTATCTTGTTTGTTAAACCTTATATTGACATTGTTGTGGAAACGGTTACAAGCTACTTGCAAGGACGTTTTTGTTTTGTGTGATCTTACTTACGGGGAGGCAAAATTGGACGTTATCCTTTTACTCGGGCTGCACACAGTTGGCGTAGTCTGTTAGCATATATATATACACTGTGATGTCAAAGGCCGATCTGTGCGTGAATATTTTGTGGAAATAGTTGTGAAAGACGTGATGTGTACAAAACGACTGACTGTGATGAAGATATCAATGTGGGATGCTTTAGCACATATAAAACGAGTGTGATCTGCCAAATTCCTATTCAGGCTTGTGGCCAAGTTGGAAATAAAGAAAAAAAAAGCTTCGTGGCGTAGTGGCTAGCGCCGCGCGTTCGGAAGCGAGGGGTCCCTTGTTCGATTCCGCGCTACGGACACAACTTTCGGATTTTTTTTTTCATAAAAGTAGACGTGGCTGCCTACTACGACTACTACTACTACTACTACTACTACTACTACTGCATACTACAGAGGAGGGACAGACCCACACCCTAAGGAGTTTCGCCCCTAAAAAAAATCCAGCACATGTGCGCCATTCTGAAGGTTCTAGGCTATTGCGCACATTATCCCTACTGAAATTTATCTCGAGGTTAAAATGGTCAAGATGGCAAGCATGATCAATTGTCTGTAGCCGACACGATTTGGTTTTCAGGAAATCCCTGCCTTCGGCATACTAATACTTTAAATAACAAATACTGCCATTCGAGATGCAATATTCAAGAGCACGTTCAAGACGGCTATCCATCTCCCCGTTTCCAAAGCCGACGCCCGCCTCACAGCGCTCGGCCTACATAACTGACATAACATAACTGACTACATAACGGCCTACATAACTACAATGTAAGTATGACACAATTCTTCAAAAGTTGGAGGGGCACGAAAAGGAACTTAAAGAAACGCGAAAAAAAGTAATCGAACTGGAAGCCGAGATTTTGGCCAAATCTGATCGATTGTCGATTATGGAGCAAGCAGTAGGTGATCTTGAATGGTACTCACGCAGGAACAACTTAGAAGTTCATGGTGTCAACTGCACTGATAACGAAGACTTGCGAAGGGTGGTGGATCCAATCTCTCGCAACCAAACTCGAACTTCCTATGCCCAGACATGACGATATTGAAGCCGTGCACAGAATCAAAGGCAAAGCTAACGCCGTCCCACCTATCCTGGTGCGATTTACAAGGCGGGAAATAAAGGAGCGCTGGATTGATAAGCAGAACAGACTGAAATGTGAAAACATTTACTTGAACGATAACCTAACTTCACGAGTGAAGAAACTGCTATGGATGACAAAAAATCGGGCTAGAGATAAGCAATATCGCTTTGTCTGGGTGCGCAACGGCAGAATACTTGTAAGAAAACAAGAAGGAATGTCGGTGCTGCGCATTGACAATGAGCAAGGTTTAAGTAAAATAATCTGAAATGGCTGATCATGTACACTCAACCGAACAATCGCTATCAAGGAAAGACGAGTGGGTGTCCGATCTTTCCAGTAGCTTGTTGCTTGAGCTTATACATGTAAATGTTAGGAGCATGCGCAAACACTGGGACACATTAAAGATTCGCCTGGCTAAAGCACTGCCATGACTACATGATTTAATTTTAACAGAAATCAATATTTCAAACGATGAAAGCGCCCATTTTGCACTACATGGTTTTCAGCCATTCTTTTTGTGCAGGGAGCACAAAAGGGGTGGCGGCGTAGCCGCATATGCGAACAGTGATTGGCATTGTGAAAGAGTGTCTTTTGATTTTCAGGATGCTGAAGTGGTCACTGTACTAATGGCTAAGGGAGATCTGGAATTTACGGTATGTGCTGTTTATAGGCCACCAAGCTCTAACATAAATATGTTTTTAGATGAATTAGCACGCTTCCTGCAAAAGCATGCTGACAGAAGCAGCATTATTTTGGCTGGCGATTTTAATATAGACATTTAAGCCTACAACAGCCGACTACCTAACACTTTTGGCAAGCTACGGACTCGAAAACAAAATTCAGAGTTATACGCGCGAGGAAATACTCGGTGATCGTTTAACAAGGTCATTTATAGATCATATCAGCACAAAAATGTCTAAATATAATTCATTTGGCTGTGTTATTACGGAAAAAGTATCGGACCACTACTTTGTCGCTGTGGCGGTTGCAGGAGATGCTGATGTTGTTACTGAAACTAAGACCGAAGAGATATGTGTCTTAAACTCTAATGAAGTCGATAAACGTGTGAGAGCTTTTAACTGAGGTTCTCTAACACAGCACAGCCACCTGAAGGCTTACGAACTGTTTGTAGAAGGCTTTAATGAGATCTACAGCTGCTCCCAAAAGAAAATAAAGCTTAAGAGGAGAAACAGAAATAGCCCTTGGATCAATAACGAAATAATGGAACTTTGCTGTGCTAAAAGCAAACTTCTTAAAAAATGTCAAGATAAACCCGGGGACGCTCTTGCAAGAGAAGAATTTAGGCAAATGAGAAACAAAGTGAACGCTAAAATAAGGCTAGCTAGGAAGCGCTACCACACAGGCAAGTTTTCAGCTTGCAGTCGTAATACCGGTAAAACGTGGAACTTGGTTAACTCTATAATAGGGAGGCCTTCAAAAAGGAGTGTAGATGATACACTTGCAGGCGCCTTTCCCCATTCAGCCGCTGCTCAGATAGCGAATGATTTTAACAACCACTTCATTGATTCAGTGAGCAACATCACGAACGGGAGCACACCAGTAAATCTCCGAAACAACATTGCGTTCTCTAACGTCCATTCTGCTTTTCTGCCAACAGTTGATAAAGCCGAAATATGGGATATAATACGTTCCATGCGTTTAACAAAATCACCAGGTTTCGATAAAATTAGGATGAGAGATATTGCTGCGAATTTTGAGGTTCTTAAATCAACACTGCTTTACATATTAAATGAAACATTAACAAAGGTCAGATACATGAAAACATGAAAGTTAGCATTGTGCGACCTCTTCATAAAAAAGGATCTAGAAAACTCTGCGAGAATTACAGACCAATATCAATCCTTTCGTCTTTGGCATGCATATTGGAAAAAATAGTCCATGCTAATATGGTTTCATTCTGTGATAAGTTTAGCCTTATTAACCCAGCGCAGTATGGCTTTCGCTCAGGACAGAGTACGATAGGCCTGTTAGAAGATTTTAATGATCACATCTGTAACGAAATCGATAAGAACAATGTTGTACTGACCCTTTTCGTTGACTTACAAAGAGCATTCGACACATTGGAGCATGAACTGCTACTCTCTAAACTAAGCAGCTGTGGCTTCAGAGGCCCGTATTACTCAATTTTTAAAAATTATTTAACAGGAAGGCAGCAGTGTGTCCGTGTCGCGGAATCGTATAATTCTTTGTTGTGTGTCAAATCAGGTGTGCCGCAAGGGTCCGTTTTGGGACCGCTCTTGTTCAATATTTATGTGAATGATCTTGCTTGCTTACCACTAAAATCAAAAATTTATTTATATGCTGATGACACTGCTTTAGTTATATCTAACAAATTTGTAAGTGAAGCCGCTCGAGTACTACAGTCTGACGTGTCTAAACTACTAGATTGGTTCATTGACAACAAAATGTTAATTAATAAATCGAAGACTAATATGATATGTTTTCACAGCCCATATAAAGTAGTTCCTGATGTTTTCCCTGTTTATCTTCATGCCAGTAATTGGGACGCGTGCCCATCTGCTCCGGTAACTATGGTAAAAAACGCTAAATACCTTGGTCTACACTTCGACGACACGCTGTCATGGAGAGTACACATAGAAGAGCTCGCAAGGTGTCTACGAGTTGTGTGCGCTCATTTGTATGCCCTAAAATCTTTGTGTGATGCAAATGTCCGTAAAATGGTTTACAAATCTCTAGGTGAATCAATCATAAGGTACGGAATAACAATCTACGGCTTTGCTTCTTCTAGTAGACTAAAGATAATTAACCGTATGCCTAAAAAAAATTGCCTATAGCCTCTCTTACGGCACAGTTAGTCAGGGGGACGATGTCTCGTTGAGCATGCGCCAGTCAGACATGTTGTTTGTCGAACAACAAGTTCTGTTTGACATCATGTGTAAGAATTGTTTTTCTCCTATATTCAAAAACTTGAACGTGAAATCTCGCTGCTTACGTCACTTAGAAAAATATATTGTTCCTCGTGTGTACACAAACTATGGCAAGAGGACCCGTGCTTTCTACGTGCCGGCTAATTTTAACAATCTGAATTATAATGAGACCACAGGGTCACTTAAAGAAATAAAAGCATTCTTAAGGTCATGGGCGATACATAAAGCCCAAAACTGTTAAAATTTCCTGCAGGATTTGTAAGCACGCTACAATCACGGTTCACATGCAGAAGAAGGCATCATACAATGTACTTTTTTTTGTACCTGTCAGAACCTGTTTGAGCGTACTGTTTTAACCTTAACTCTGATGTCACTGTTTTTCTCTTTATTTATGGTTCTACCTTGTAGGCATAAATGGTATATGTATTCAATATTATAGTACCCAGTGTTTTCCCCCTATCTTTTTCAACATTATTTTTTGTGCTTTGTAATCCGTTTAGTATACACGTATTAGTACTACCTGCCGACTGCCCAGCCTGCACACAAGCAATGTTGCTTATGCGGGCTGGATCTGTAACTAGGATGTAAATGGATGTAATAAATATTATTATTAAATTAAATATTAAAAAACTCCGTCGATGAAATCATACAATCTCAACGCACATCACAATACGAACATCTTGCGCAGTCTCCTTCGGGTTGCTCTGTCCTCAGTAACCTCGGGATTTCATATCTTGCCCAGATCGGGCCCAAGTTCCCCATCCCTCCGATTATAGATCCACTATAGGTGTTGCTAATTGTAGGAGTCATGAGGGAGGTAGTCACCGTATACTGCACCAGGGAGGCACCAGTGAGGGAGTGACTTTGTTGAAGCTTAGTGGGCCTTCCTATTTTGGTTGCACCTGGATTAGTATGACCCCACTAGCTATCGGCAATATTCTTTTTGCCGGTGTACGGTGCCACTCCATGCCTGAAAATGTAGTGGACTGGAGGAGGATTCGAGCTTAAGACTTTCAGATTAGAAGCCGGCTGTTCTACCTCTGCTCCACGCCACCGCTCAGTAGAGATAGTAGAGATTCAGTAGAGATGCCAGCAGTCATAGAGACATTGCGCAATCAAGGAGTACAGGAGGCATACGTGAATATCTTGGCAAACATCTACAAGGATTGCAGAGTAGCCTTGGTTCTCCACAAGAAAATTAGTAAGATGCCTATCAAGAAAGGTGTCAGGCAAGGATACACAATCTCTCCAATGCTATTCCCTGCATGCTTAGAAGTATTCAAGCTCTAGACTGGGAAGGCTTAGTAGGAGTGAGGCTCAACGGCGAAAATCTCAACAGCCTTCGGTTTGCAGACGACATTGTCCTATTCAGCAACAATGGGGACGAATTACAGCTAATGATTGAGGACCTTAACCGAGAAAGTGTAAGAATTGGGTTGAAGTTGAATATGCAGAAGACAAAGATAATGTTCAATAGCCTAGCAAGGGAACAAGAATTCATGATCGCCAGTCAGCCTTTAGAGTCTGTAAAGGAGTACGTTTATCTAGGTCAATTACTCACAGGGGATCCTGATCATGAGAAAGAAATTTACAGAAGAATAAGATTGTGCTGGAGAGCATACGGCAGGCATTACAAAATCCTGACTGGGAGATTACCACTGTCGCTGAAAAGAAAAGTGTATAATCATTGCATTCTACCGGTGCTAACATATGTGGCAGAAACCCGAAGGTTAATAAAGAAGCTCAAGAACAGGTTAAGGACCGCACAAAGAGCGATGGAACGAAAAGAACACCGCATATCCACGGGGTGAATGATGATGAGTGGGCAAAGCTCCGGAGGGAATCATCGGTAAACCGTGAATCTTCCGTGTAATTCGCCCAGTCTCGCCGCACTAAATCGAACGATTGACTTCCACCAATGACACGCGCCATATGTGACGTCATTCCTATTTTATAACAGCGCCCTTCATTATAATTGCACCATCTCCCGCTTAAGGGGACGCTAGCACAAACGCGTTAGAAACGTGCAGTACTCTCTAGTAAGGAGGAGAGGCCACAGCGTCTTACGCAGCCGTTTACACATGCCGGAACGTGCACCGCATTTGCCGACGCCAACACATGACTGCTGAGAGAGTATAAGCCCCGTATTCATAAACGCTCCTCGACTTGAACTTGACTTGTCACCGCCTTCAACGCGTTTCGAACGCGCTGCCCAAGGCGGTGGCAAGTCAAGTTCAAGTCGAGGAGCGTTTATGAATACGGGGGTAAGGCGGAGAGGCCACAGCGTCTTACACCAGCTTCTTACACGGGCCGTAACGCGCTAGCACAAACGCGTTAGAAACGCGCAGTCTTTCGTTAATGTTGGGTATTTATTGTCATCGTGGTGCTTGTGTCCATGTGCGCTTCGTGGCGTAGTGGCTAGCGCCCCGCGTTCGGAAGCGAGGGGTCCCTGGTTCGATTCCGCGCTACGGACACAACTTTCGGAATTTTTTTTTCATAAAAGTAGACGTGGCTACCTACTACGACGACGACTACTACTACTAATACATACTACAGAGGAGGGACAGACCCACACCCTAAGGAGCTTCGCCCCTAAAATCTTAGGACTAACGTTAAGGGACAGGAAGAGAGTGGTGTGGATCAGGGAACAAACGGGGATAGCCGACATTCTAGTTTACATTAAGCGGAAGAAATGGAGCTGGGCAGGCCATGCAATGCAGGATGGATAACCGGTGGACCATTAGTGTTACGGAATAGATACCAAGAGAAGGGAAGTGCAGTCGAGGATGGCAGAATACTAGGTGGAGTGATGAAGTTAGGAAATTCGCAGGCGCAAGTTGGAATCAGCTAGCGCCAGACAGGGGTAATTGGAGATCGCAGGGAGAGGCCTTCGTCCTGCAGTGGCCATAAATATAGGCTGATGATGATGATGATGACACAAACATGTATAAAGCAAAGCTTTATACATGGTTAGCGTATCAATTTCAAAATTAAATCAATTTCATAGCAAATCAATTTCAAAATTAAATGAACGATAATGCACTAGCCCAACGAGATATAAATCATATTTCAATGACGAGTTACGAAATCTAAATGCTTTCTTAACTGTGGCACAATGTATATTCAATGTTGTGTCAACAATCACTCAACAACAGGTCAATAGCACTATCACAACACAATTACAATGATGCATCGATGATAACCCAACAGTAATTCAACAATATTTACCCAAGGATATGTCAGCGCAATGTTCATTCAACGGTAACTCATCAATCGCTCAATATTTACTTGCGCAATGGTGTTTCAATAAAACTTAGGTGGCCAATATTGAAGAGTCCTCAACACTTACACCAATGATACATCAACAAAATCACAATGAGTTTTCAATATGATAGTCAACATTAAGCAATGGTATTTCAATGCTTTCTCAACTATTTTTAATGGTCTTTGCTTGTCGGCGCCTGCCTTATCGCCACCATCCGTGCTGCAGCCGTGCCTACTTTTGGGGTACTCCACATGTGTGCAGTCACCGTGTTTGCTAGTGAATTTCATTCTTTTGCTCCCTAAACGTGCGCATTTTAAATCGCACCTATGGCTATGCCATCTGGTGTATGTTAAAACGACGATGGAATTTGTACGCCGGCGAACACGTGTTCAAACATTATGAACTTGTGGGCGATCATGAAGCTGGTTCAACGTCGCATTTTCTGCGTAGCATAAACAGCTACGGAAGGGGGCTGGTCCCGGACATAGTACAGTCTAACACGGAGCTTCAAAGCGCGAGCTTTCGCAAGACGATGAAGTGACATGGGGCGCGCGCGCGTAGCGTTTCAAAGAGCTGACTGGCTTTGTAAAGAGAGACATGCGTGCGCTCGTGGCCTAAAGGTTAGAACACCCGGTTGCTGTGTTCGACGGCCAACGTTCGATACCACCGTCGGTCACACATTGTTTTTATTTTAAGAAAGCGAGCCGAAACAAGAACCTACCTACCTACCGCAAAGTCACAAGAATGAGGCAAGGAATGTTTCTTCATAAAGTCTTCAAATGTATCCTTCATATGCAAGTCTTAATTATATGCTGGACTCAACTGCTACACAAAAACAACTACGAAAATCAACACAAATTACACAATAAATTATTTAGTGAGAAGCTCTTAATGGTAGTGTCATTGTGCAACTGTTGAGCAAACTCAATGACTTTGTAGGAAGTCCGTTGATTCAACCATTACCCAACAATACATCAATGGTAAGTCAACAGTCATTTTTGTACGGGACATTTCAAGAGCTTACTACAGACGTTTCCATAGATATAGACCCTTTGTGCAGGCAAGGAGACACAATCTCTCCAATGCTATTCACTGCATGCTTAGAAGTATTCAAGCTCTTAGATTGGGAAGGCTTAGGAATGACGATCAACGGCGAATATGTCAGCAACCTTCGGTTTGCAGATGACATTGTCCTATTCAGCAACAATAGAGACGAATTACAGCAAATGATTGAGGACCTTAATCGAGAAAGTGTAAGAATTGGGTTGAAGATGAATATGCAGAAGACAAACATAATGTTCAATAGCGTGGCAAGGCAACAAGAATTCAGGATTGCCAGTCAGCCTCTACAGTCTGTAAAGGAGTACGTTTAACTAGGTCAATTACTCACAGGGGACCCATATCACGAGAAAGAAATTTACAGAAGAATAAAATTGGGTTGGAGTGCATGTGGCAGGCATTGCCAAATCCTGACTGGGAGCTTACCACTGTCGTTGAAAAGAAAAGTGTAAAATCATTGCATTCTACCGGTGCTAACATATGGGGCAGAAACTGGGTGGTTAATAAAGAATCTCGAGAACAAGTTAAGGACCGCACAAAGAGCGATGGAACGAAAAATCTTAGGACTAACGTTAAGAGACAGGAAGAGAGTGGTGTGGATCAGGGAACAAACGGGGGTAGCCGATATTCTAGTTGACATTAAGCGGAAGAAATGAAGCTGGGCAGGCCATGTAATGCATAGGATGGATAACCGGTGGGCCATTAGGGTTACAGAATGGATACCAAGAGAAGGGAAGCGCAGTCGAGGTCGGCAAAAAACCAGGTGGGTTGATGAAGTTAGGAAATTTGCAGGCGCAAGTTGGAATACGCTAGCACAAGACAGGGGTAATTGGAGATGGCAGGGAGAGGCCTTCGTCCTGCAGCAGACATAAAATATAGGCTCATGATGATGATCATGATGATGATGATGTGCAAAAAATACAGACGCTGTATTTTTCAGCCTTCAAAATTACGTGCCAATCAAGACGAAAATAAAACAAAGAAAAAAATTGATAGATAACACGTGAAATAATCCAACCTAAAGGAAAAGTAAAAAGGCTACGTAAAACCCTCAAACTGAAGCCTACGCATTTAAACAGACATACGCTTAACGCATCAATTACAAATATGAAATCAAAAATTAAGGCAGCTAAGGAAAACTATTTTTCTAAAACTCTTCCTAACGTTTTTAAAAGCGCACGACACACATTTTGGAATTACCTTAACCCTAAACACCATGACAGACCCGCCGCTTCCAGTGATAATAGAAACTCTGCAAATTCCTTTAACGGTTATTTTCAGTCAGTATTTAACTACGATGACGGAAAACTTCCGCTCGTAGTATAAAGTGGCCGAACGCCTATCGAGCCGCTCACAATCACAGAACCAGGCCTGTTAATCTTTTTGTTAAATATTGACATGAAGTAAGCAGTTGAGCCCGATAATATACCTAATATTTATTTATTTCAATACTCTCAATGCCACGTGGGGCGTTACAGAGAGGAGTGGGTCTGAATACAATAATTGTAAATCGCGGTTTTGAAAGATGATGGAACGGGGATGCTGACAATGGAGGCGGGGAGGCGGTTCCAGCTGGTCGATGTCCTTGGAATGAAGGAATAAGCGTGTAGGTTTGTACGTGAACTTGGGACGTGGACCTTGAAGTTGTGATCGGTGCGTGCTGAAATATAATGAGGAGCAGCGAGTAGTGTATTCTTGAGGTGATGATTGGTATAGTATATTTTATGGAATAGCCCAAGCCGCGCCATTTTTCTTCGTGTCGCAAGGTCAGGGAGGTCCAGGAAAATTTTCATAGCAGTAGCACTTGCGGTGCGAGAGTAATTAGAAAGGATGAAACGGGCGGCTCGGTTTTGAATAGCTTCAAGAGAGGAGGTAAGCGAGGCAGAGTGAGAATCCCAGATACAGGCGGCATATTCGAGTTTCGACCTTACAAGTGTTTTATACATGCAATAACTGTTTTAAAGAGATAGGAGCCAATGAAAAGTTTCGGCGAAGGAAACCTAACATGCGATTAGCATTGTTAGCCACGAAATCTATGTGAGTTTGCCATGTCAAGGTATTAGATATATGAACGCCAAGGTATTTATATGAGCTAACGGTTTCTAAGATAGCATTATTGAGAAAGTAAGGATAAAGGGTAGGAGCGTTACTGTTACGACATACTCTCATTACTTTGCATTTATTTACGTTCAGTTTCATTAACCATTGAGTACACCATACTTGAACTTCGTTCAGATCAGCTTGAAGCATATTACTTAAGAGATATGCTGAGTGGAATGCTAAATATCTGCGCCATATCTTTAATAAATCTTTATTAACGTGCTCACTTCCTGCCGAGTGGGAAACTTAAAACATCCCCGTGTATAAATCTGGTAGCACATCAGAGGTATATAATTTCAGGCCCATTTCCCTAAACTCGGCCATATGTAAATTTCTCGAACGCGCACTACTTAAACACATAAACACATACCTTGAACAGGAATCTATTCTTTCTTCCTATCAACACGGCTTCCGACGCGGTCTCTCAACAGTCAGCTACTAGAACACAATCCATATCACAAAGTCTAGACAATAGAAGACAGACTTAATTTTATTGGACTACTCCAAGGGTTTCGATTGTGTACCACACAAAAAGCTAAATAGGAAGCTTCAGTGTACACTAGGAGAAAGCCCTATTGTTAAATGGATAGAAAACTATCTGACTGACCGCTTGCAGTTTGTCCATATTCATAATGCAGATTCCACTTTCGCAACTGTTACATCAGGATTACCCTAGGGCAGTGTATTTTGCCCTGTTTTATTTCAAATATACATAAACGATTTGCCTTCCAGATTACATGTTAACATCCGTCTATTCGCTGACGATTGTATTTTATACCGTTAATATAATTCCGATGATGACCACCATATACTAAACAATGCCCTAGAGTCTGTCTTTTCTTGGTGTCAGGAGTGGCAGATGACCCTAAATGCTCAAACTTCTGTAACACTTACCGTAACTAGAAAGAAATATATGATTTTATTTACGTTATTAACGACGCACCTCTCACATGTGGATTTCACCATAAATATTTAGGCGTCACTTTAAAGCCTGATCTTAGGTGGGAAACCCACGTTAATAATGTAATGTCAAGTGCACTAAAGCGGCTTTTCTTTTTGAGAAGACACCTCCGTCTCGCACCACAGATACGAAGCTGCTGGCCTACAAAATGCTTGTTGGACCAGTGCTAGAATACACCAATATTGTTTGGTTCCCCTACACAAAGGAACTTATAGCAAGAATGGAGGGGGTGCAGAAGAAGGCAGTAAGGTTCATATAATATAAATACAAGGTAACGGATTCTCCGACTGAATTACTAAAGAAAGCTGGCTTATTAACACTGCACATTAGGGCAAAACTAGCAAGACTAAAGTTCTTGTTTCAATTAATCCATGGTGACATAAACATTGACACGCCTAGACTAATTTCATACAATCGTTCTAGATCAACACGCTACAGCCACTCTCAAACACCTAATGAATACACTTACAACTCAAATTGCTTCCAATATTCATATTTCCCTCAAACCATAAGGGACTGGAACCAACTTAGTCCTTGCATTACTAACGCTTCATCTTTAATTATGTTCCTAACAATGGTGGAAATGGATGTACAGGCTGAGCAGTTTCTGTATTTTTTTATAACCAGTATCGGGATCTTGTGTTTCAATAACCTGATTGCATCATTGCAAACCCTACCATTGTAATTGTCGTAATTTGTAGTCTTGGTGATTTGACGCATTGCTACTTGTCGCATTGTTACTACTGATCTTCATTTATTGATTACTTGTGCGTTCTGCATTGTATAAATGATTTGATTGTACTTCTTTTGAATTTATATGTATGCCCTCCCAGCTCTGATCTCTTGTGAGATCGGCAGTATTGCTAAATAAAAATAAAATAAAGGTCTGCTGAGACATCGCACCACAAAGGGCTGAGGCGAGCATCGATGAGGCACAAGCCGTAGTCGGAAAGAGCGGTGGTTCTCCCGAAAAGCGGTGAGTTCTCTATCAGTCTGCTGTGCGGAAGAAAATTCGGACCAGTCGACGGTTGGAAATGCAGAGTCAACCGCGGCTATACCAGAAAGCGCATCTGCGGTGGCGTTGTTGGCACCTTTCACGTGGCGGATGTCGGTTGTAAATTCAGAAATATAAGCGACATGGCGGAGTTCGCGTGACACGTACTTGGATGAGTTGGTGCGGAAGACATACACCAGTGGCTTATGATCGGTCAGCACGTAAAACCGGCATCCTTCCAGAAAATGCCGAAAGTGCTGTATCGCAGTGTAGATGGCTAGCAGCTCTTGGCCGAAGATGCTGTAGCGGGTCTCAGCAGGAAGTAGCTTCCAAGAGCAAAAAAAGACAAAGATCTCCCCTCGGAGTTAATGTGCTGCTGTAAGACGGCTCCGACGGCCACGCTGGATGCATCCACCATTAGCCGAGTGGGGGCGTTGCTGCGCGGATGGATAAGAGAGAAGAGGGGGAGGGGGAAGAAATGCATCCAGTTGTCTTTGTTGGGGATTCCAACATGCGTAGAGTAGAACCGGCGATAACAGAGAGGGTAGGTGCAGGGGAACGAGTCCAGGTTAGCGCGTTTCCGGGAAAGCCGATTAGAGAGGGGATAGCGAATGCCAAGGAACACATGTGGTGATGATGATGATGATGATGATGATGATTTATTGGCATCCCCTTTGAAACGGGGCGGCGACAAATAGTCACCTAGCCTGCTTGATTTAATCAGGCATACTATACATGTTCTTTATCTAGAATTTTTGTATACCTCTCATTATTATTTTTCTTTTTTAAAAATTTACCTTGTGCCGCTGCCTATGATTTTAAGAGATCAGGTCGTATCCATCTTTTCCCTGCTTTTTTTCCACCAGTACTCTAATAGTCTCTTGCTGATATCTACGGCTGATCTGTTTATGTTTCCTTCCACTTTGAAACCAAGCGCTTCTGGGAGTTGCACGTTACCTACGGTTCTCGCTGGGTGGATCCCGTCGCATTCCATCAGGATGTGCTGAGTGGTCTCTGGATCTTTACTGCAGCATACCCATGTCTCATCTAGTTCCGAATATTTGTTCCGATATGTTTTTGTCCTTAGGCAACCGGCTCGAGCATCAAATAGCAAGGCACGGCCCTTTGTGTTATCGTACAGATTTTCCCTTCTGATTTCTCTCTTCTCATTCTTGTAAATCTCCATTGTCCTTTTTGTTTCCATTCTTTGCATCCAATTCACGGTCTCTATTTCTCTCACTTTCTTTCTGATGACCCCTGGTTGTCTATTTACAGTTTCGATTATCCTGCACTTGGTTGCCAACTTCCTTGACCTCTTCCTCCATTCTGTGTCCACGCTTTTCATTTAGAGATACTTGTGCACTTCAGCCGCCCATTTATTTTCATCCATGTTCCTGAGCCTTTCTTCAAAACTAATTTTGCTCTGTGCTTCTCTGACTTCAAAAGAGGCCCAACCCATGTCACCCTGCACTGCCTCATTTGTGGTATTACCGTGGGCTCCCAAAGCCAACCGGCCTACTGATCTTTGGTTAACTTCCAAACTCGCCAATATATCCGATTTTAAGCACATAATGGCATTTGCGAATGTTAGCGCTGGCACCATTACTCCTTTCCAGATTCCACGCACCACCTCATACTTATTGTGGCCCCACAGTGCTCTGTGTTTCATTATTGCTGCATTCCGCTTCCCCTTTATTTTCAGATTATCTTGGTGGTTGTTTGAGTAATTCTTTCCTTCGTTTATGTGTACGCCGAGGTACTTATATTGCTTCACTATGGGTATTACTTGCTGTTGAATTGATACCACGAAGTTACTCGTGTGTTCATTAAAGATCATAATTCCTGATTTCTCTGTGCTAAACTTAAGGCCTAGATTTGTCGCTGCATTCCCACAGATATTCGCAAGTATCTGTAAATCTTTTTTATTGTCCGCTAGTAGCACAATGTCGTCTGCGTACATCAGTCCGGGGACCTTCTGTTGCACCATTTGTCCATTACGCGTGTAGGATAAATCAAAACCTAATTCGCTGTTTTCCAGTCGTCTTTCTATACCCTTGATGTAAAGCGTGAACAACAATGGTGACAGAGGGCATCCTTGCTTCAATCCTTGGTGAATTCCCACCATTTCATTTCCTTTTCTACCTTCCCATACCACTTGTACTTGGTTGTCTCTATATATCTCCCTCAGCAGCTCCACGAAATCGTCATCTATGCCTTCGTATTGAAAAATATCCCACAACAATTCCCTGTCTACGTTGTCATAAGCTCCTTTAATATCTAGAAATTCTATCCATAAAGGTCTTTTCTGAGCTACTGAAATCTCTATGCACTGAGTTAGTACAAACATATTGTCTTCTAAGCGTATGCCTGGCCTGAACCCATTCTGTAGTTCCCCCAATACATCGTTTTTCTCCACCCACTTCGACAGTTCTAATTTTTATGGCTTGCATTGCCATTGTATATATCACCGACGTTACTGTAACTGGCCTGTACAAGCTCGTCTTATGCTTATCTCCTTTGCCTTTGTAGATGAGATTCATCTTGCTTTCACGCCATCCAACGGGAATTTTCTTTGTTCTAATCACTTGCTCTATGGCTTTAGTCAGCAGTGCCTTGCTTTTTGGACCGATTTTTTTGATTAGCTGTATTGGGATTTCATCGGGTCCTGCTGCCGTGTTGTTAGGGACATTTTCTGCTGCCTTTTTCCAATAAAAGCTTTCTATGCTAAATTTTGATCTCTCTGGCCTCTCTGCTGTTGCTGGATCTGTTGTCTGAACTGCGCTTTTTCTCGTGCCGAAGTTATCCCTAACACGACCGCTCGATGAAAAACACACGGTGCGGCCTGCCGCGTGGAGCGGATTCTGCGTGGCGCGCCTAGTGCTCCGGGCTGCCGCCGCGGCGCCACCAGTAGGGGAGCCTCTGGGGAGACTGACAGCTAGAGCGCCGGAATTATTGCGGTGCATCGCGGCTTGACAGCGCAGTTGTTATGCGCTTGTTAGTTTTTAAAGGGTTACAATAAACTTGCTATTGCCTTAACTATATTGGTAATCGTCCTACCGAATGTGCGTCGGCGACGCTTCAACCTAAATATAGCAAGTGTTAGTTTTATCTGAAGTGGTTGCTCGTGCGAGTTGCGATTTTTCGCGTCATGTTTTCTCTCTTTTGTTGCCGTTGCGCTATTCACCCTCGATAATGTATGTTTGTGCTACCGTTATTTTTGCAACAGGAGAGTCGCTCATTGACAGGTGCGAATGTATTTCCGGAATGATTGTTGCTCACACCTTAGAAACAAAAGCATTGTGAACATCAGGGGAGTCATAATTGCTTTATTGCACGTGCGTGAAAAAATGATCACTGTGTTATTGGAATCACAGGCGCAGCACTTTCCTGGCCAGAGGTTTCTGAGCCAAGCGTACGAGACGCTCAACAGACATATTAACATTTCCTGCCCAGTTGGCAAGAAGCGCTCGTAAGAGTGAGACAAGTGAGACCCTTCAATTCGATGCACAGCCGCTCCTTTACCAACCAAGTGACGCCGATTTCACCTGTTGAATGGCCTACATATTTCTGGAGCGTTGAGCGACAAGGGAGCTTAAAGAGATTTCCGGACCTTGCATGCTCATAACCTTTGTTGGAGCATGCCTTCCAAATTACACATTCCCTTAGAATGATGTCACTGTAGAGGGGCTTCTTCGTCGAGAAACTGCGGACTTGGTTTCTAACGAACTCGGCAGTCTTGTGACCTTGTGCAGCACCATTGAGCACCTTCATAAAAATGTCACAGTTTCGCCCTAAGGGCGAAGCAATGAATGCGATAGCAACACAGCAATGTCATACGAAGTAAGGTGAGCGGCTTTGGTAGCAACAACACGCAGAACTGTTGTCGACGCCATCGGCGTTTTGCCCGCGTTAGCTCAAAATGCGTGCGGCGTTGGTGACTGTTGCTGGAGCCTCTGATATAAATAGGCACTTGGTGCCGCAGCTAAACGTCGCCTCCCTTCCCTCCCCCTCCCCCACGGCCTCTCGCGCGTCCGAAGAAGGCGCGTTTGCTCTACATATATGGTGATTGTAAAGGAGAAAAGAGACGCCTACTTCTGCAGCCCTTAAGCGAGCACGGCGCAGAACGCGCGTTTGTTCTCCGCCGTGCGTTCACTCCCCGTGAAAGACGCGCCCCTCGCGCCCTTTCACTCGCACATACAGCGTTCGGCGCGCGGCGACGATTTCATCTCCAAATGACGTCATACGGAACCTCACGGCGACGGCGACGGCGACGGCGACGGCGACGCCGACGGCGACGGCGACGCCGACGGCAGAAATCTGCTTTTGAGTGTCCATATAATTGCTATCGCAATAAAACAGGCAATGTCCGTGTTATTTTCATAAAACTGTGCGCGCTCCTCAGCCTCATCCACTTTTTCTTGAAGGGCCTGCAGTGCTCCTTTCATACGAGCGATCTGCGCTTGGAAGCAGCGCGTTTTTTTTGAGCTTCTTCTGTCAGTTTAACAAGGTCGAATGTAGTTTGACATGATGCATCTGAAAATGATGCAATTTCCACACACGTTTCATTTCCTAGTTCGGAGTTGTTGGGCGTCGTGGCTTCAGTGCTGTCACTTCACGAGCCGTTTTGGCTAATGACAGGCCTGTCTTTTGAAGCAGCATTGCCCGAGCACTCGGCACGCGACTGCGCATTATCGTCTTCTATTTCCAAGCGTGGCTGCTTCTTCCTGGGAGCAGGCGTGCTCCTCGTGCTCATGTAGCTTGGATAACCGGGGAACACTGTCGGCACAGCCGTTGGCGAAAGTATCCTCTTCTCGGTCTTGTAGTCCTGCTACGTAAAATACAAGGAGCACACCAGAGACCTGTCATCCGGCTGCCATGCTGTTCCCTTCCCGCCGGGTCCCTCACGGGAAATGTTTCGCAGCCATGCTGCCCTGCGTTCTGCGTTACTGGGAAACCGTGGTAGCGTATTTGGCGGGTCCTTCGATGCATTCGTGGAACACAACGGCACACAACAGTTGCGCGGCATTTTGCCTAACGCATAAAATATCACACATGCGCAAACTGTCTTGAGTGACACTCAGTGCGAGCGATTCATGTGGAGAAAAACAACCACTATCTCGACCTACCCGCTGTTGTGTCTGGCGGTTCCTCGGGACAAAGGAGGCCGGCGCCGACTCAGACGCGCCAACCTGGCGCCCTTTCTCGCGACCGAGAATTGTCACCTGGGGCTGAGGGATTAGCAGTTGGTCTCCAGGCTACCTCATGCGTCGCTAAACAGCAGCGTCGCCCCTTTGGTGCGGTTCCGTGAATTACCAGCGCCGCCCGAACCACGACGAGACCTGGCGCCTTTTCGAGACAGCCACCGCTCTCCCTGGTTCCGCGAACTGACCGCTATGGAGAGGTGAATCTTGAAGGGGGCCAGTGTCTGGCAATCCCGGGGGAACGACATCAACGTTCGGTTCCCAAGGTGTCAACCGCTGCCTGTGTTCGGGGGCGACCTAGCAAGATTGGAGGCGGAGCCCGGCGGGAAACGACGACACATCACGTGCGGGATGTGGCCACCTGATCCAAGATGCTGATTGGCTAAAAGAACTACAGCGTATTCCCTCGTCGAGTGAAAGAGGGAAACGAAAGGGATAAAACAGGGGACTTGAGTGTTGTGAGGGAAGCTTGACCAGGTAGAAACGCTTGACCATGGAGGCTTGACCATGTAGAGACGCTCGACCATGTAGAACGCTCGGAGATGTAAACGCTACCACATGCAAAGATGTTAGCACGTAGACGGCTCCAATATTCTGGAGCCCTTCTTGTAAAATACCATGTACAGCGTATATAAAACAGTTTTCTAATCTCCCTGGATATCTCCTCCTCTTGTCACCTGGCACGGCACCATACATGGAACCTTCGTGGCCGCTCGGACCGTCGACTTTCGCAACACCGCTGAACGCGAGCTCCTTCCCGCCCGCGCGTCGCGTGGAGCCCTCCCCGACTACTGGCGCCCTCCTAGCGAAATGCGGCGAGAACTGTCAACTCCAATTCCACGGTCTCGCCCATTGCCTGCGCCGCGACGCGGCAGGCCGCACCGTGTGTTTTTCATCGAGCGGCCGTGTCCCTAATAATGTCTGTGATGTACCGCATCGCATCGTCTCCTTCGTAGATGTTACCGTCTTCATCCCTTATAGCCGTTTGCGAGTTTCTAGTTGGAGCTCCGAGTGCTTCTATATGGTTCCAGAATCTTTTTGGAGCGCTTTTGTCTCTTTTGTGAATGTTATGCACCCAACGTTCACTTGCGCATTTAATTTTCTCTTGCACGAGCTCACTCGCAACCCTTTTCTTTTCTCGGTAAGTATTCCATCTAAGGAGCACTTCTTCTTCTTGTAATCCCAACTTTTTGGCTTCTCGATGAGCCCTAGATGCCTCTTTACGCTCTTTTATAGCTAGTTTTATTTCTTTGTTCCACCACTTACGTGGTTTCCTCTTGCCAATCCAACAATTGTTTTGCCCTGTCCGCCTTATTTCATGCTGCATAAGGTCCACCAATTCCTTATATTCCCAGACTGCTGTAGGAAAATCCTCAATTTTCTTCTCTATGTTGTTTGCGATCTCTGTTATTTGCTCGTCATTCATTTTTAAAAATTCTGAGGCTATTGGCTCATGTTCTGCGTTGGTATCTCGCCCAAACTTTAATGCTAAACGTCTATGATTGCTTCCCAGGCAATTTTTTTTCCATTTTCGTCTATTATCATTTGGTCTAGTTGTTGGTAGACCATTTCTGAGACTAAGACGTAGTCGATACATGACTGCCTGTTTCCGCATTGCCACGTTACCAGTCCATAACACTTATTCTCCCTGTTAACTACTATAAGGTTCTGTTCATCACACAGAACCAGCACTAGAGAGCCGTTGTAATCAGTATATCCGTCTAAATCGTCCATGTGTGCGTTCATATCTCCCAATAATATCACCTGGCCCGATTTACTGAACTCATTAATATCGCTTTTAATGCAATCAACCAATTCCTTATTTTTTTCTCTGCTATCACTACCTGTCCAAAGGTAAGCTACTCCCAGCCACGTATTTTTACCTTGTCATGTGCCACTAATCCATAAATGCTCTTTACATGTCTCGTTTACCCTTTGCCACTTCAGACCTCGCCTAATTGGTACGCCTACTACGCCTCCGCCTTTCCTTGACCCGGTCATTCTGTTGCACCCTTCCCATACAAAATTGTCAATAACAGGCGGCTGCTCCAAATCTCTTAGATGCGTTTCGGTCAAGGCGTACACGCTAATCGCTTCATCATTCAGCTGCGTTTGAATTTCCAGCCATTTTTCCTGCTTGCGACCACCCTGCATGTTAATGTAGCAAATTTTACCTTTTCTATTCTTATCCTTTCTGCGTAGAAGAGGTGCTCCTTAGATGGAATACATACCGAGAAAAGAAAAGGGTGGCGAGTGAGCTCGTGCAAGAGAAAATTAAATGCGCAAGTGAACGTTGGGTGCATAACATTAACAAAAGAGACAAAGGCGCCCCAAAAACATTCTGGAACCATATAAAAGGGCCCGCAGCTCCCACTAAAATCTCGCAAATGGCTATAAGGGATGAAGACGGTAACATCTACGAAGGAGACGATGCGCTGCGGTACATCACAGACGTTATTAGGGATAACTTCGGCACGAGAAAAAGCGTAGTTCAGACAACAGATCCATTAACAGCAGAGAGGCCTGCGAGATCAAAATTTAGCATAGAAAGCTTTTATTGGCAAAAGGCAGCAGAAAATGTCCTTAACAACACGGCAGTAGGACCCGATGAAATCCCAATACAGCTAATCAAAAACCTCGGTCCAAAAAGAAGGCACTGCTGACTAATGCAATAGAGCAAGTGATTAGAACAAAGAAAATTCCCGTTGGATGGCGTGAAAGCAAGATGAATCTCATCTACAAAGGCAAAGGAGATAAGGATTAGACGAGCTCTTACAGGCCAGTTACAGTAACGTCGGTGATATATACAATGGCAATGCAAGCCATAAAATTAGAACTGTCGAAGTAGGTGGTGAACAGTGATGTATTGGGGTAACTACAGAATGGGTTCAGGCCAGGCAGACGCTTAGAGGATAATATGCTTGTACTAACTCAGTGCACAGAGATTTCAGTAGCTCAGAAAATACCTTTATCGATAGCATTTCTAGATGTTACAGGAGCTTCTGACAATGTAAACAGGGCATTGTTATGGGATATTCTTCAGCACGAAGGCATAGATGATGATTTCGTGGAGCTGTGGATATATAGAGACAACCAACTACAAGTGGTATGGAAAGGTCGAAAAGGTAATGAAATGGTGGGAATTCACCAAGGATTGAAGCAAGGATGCCCTCTATCGCCATTGTTGTTCACGCTTTACGTTAAGAAAGACGACTGGAAAACACCGAATTAGGTTTTGATTGACCAAGAAATGGCAGAGGACGGGCCGGCGGCTGACCGAAGGAGGTCGGTGAGTGGGCGAAGCAGCTGTGCACAGTGTAGTATAAAGCACCTGGAAAAATTCACAAGGCCCAGGAATTGGCGTAACTGGCGCAGTGTTGTAGGCTGGGGATAATCCTGGATGTTCTTGACGTGGGGCAGGACAGGGCGTATAACTTCAGATGATATGTGATAGCCCAAAAACTCGAGCTCAGAGGCGCTGAAAACACACTTGGAGGCGTTCACATCACGACCGTACTGCTGCAGACGTTGGAACAAAGCACGTAGGTGGTGCTCATGCTCTTCGGGCGTAGGGCTGGCGATGAGGACATCATAAAGGTACGCAAACACAATAGGGAGGCCCCGCGTGACTTCAGAGTTGAACCGCAGGAAGGTTTGAGCCGAATTGCGGAGTCCGAAAGGCATCCGCACGTACCCAAACAAACCATAGTTTGTGATAGCTGTCTTAGGTATGTCGGCGGGCTCAACTTTAATTTGGTGGTACGCCTTAAGCAGGTCCACTTGGCTAAAAATGTTGCAGCCGGTGAGATTCGATGAAAAGTCTTGGATGGGAGGCAGCGGATAGCTGTCGTGAACAGTCTTGGTGTTCAATGCTCGATAGTCTCCGCAGGGACGCCAGTCACCGGGATCACGCTTTGGCACTAGATGCAGCGGAGAAGCCCACGCGCTGGACAGCGGGTGTATAATGCCGAGCTGCAGCATGTGGTCGAACTCCCATTTGGCGATAGTTAGACGGTCCCCAAACGAGCGGAGTGGTCGAGTGGCTGCTGGTTGGCCACGGGTGACGATGTGGCGTGTCACCGTATGTTTAGGCGGCTGAGATAGATTGCATGGCTTTGTTAACTCCGGAAAATCCGCCAAGACTTTTTTCGAACGCAGAGGAAGGTATCAGCGTGCGGATGCCCATGGGCGAAAGGTCCGACAGGACTCTAGAGACGGAGAGACGAGTCAGACCGTCTGTCAGGCGACGACGCCGCATGCTGACGTGCAAAGACCCACCAAAAAGTGCGGCGAAGGCTGAAGTCGAGGGTGATAGATCGGAGTCCATACGTCGCTATAGACGAGGCGTTGGCAGCACGAAGCGACTGCCCTGGTGCCCTGGAACGATCAGCCTTAGTCGGGGATTCACGCGGATTTCCGCGGCCGTGTCTATAAGGAACCGGGCGCCGGAGAACTTGTCGGTTACCATAAAATGGCGGCTGGGACGAAAAGCGAGACCACACGCCACTGTCAGTGATCCCGGCGAGCATTTCCAGGCCACGAACAGGGAGGTGTGCACTTCGTGGTTCGATGTCGGAAACGCCTGTAAGACCATCAGAGAGTTGGAGGGCTGAGACTGCGAGATTGATGTGTGCGCGAAAGAGCGCGACGACTGCGACGAGGCGAACGGGTCTCCTCAAGGGGGCTCTGGAGTCTGGCGAGTGAGGCGGCGAGCTCGTCGATGCGAGCCTCAAGGCGCGATATCGCCGGGTCTGTAGGTGGTAAGACATTGGGGATGGACGGGGAGGTCACCTCATGAACCTGATCGGCGAGTTCCGCCAAGCGGTCGAGGGTGACGTACGTCGCCGCCCGCCGTGAGGACGAGGCGGATAGGCAGGGAAAGGCATTGGAGGAAAAGCTCGCGAAGCAACGCTGAGTGGGTGGGCACGTCGCGTTCCCCGAGAGCCTGTCACATCCGGCGCAGCAGTTGGGAGGGATGCCAATCGCCAAGGTCCTCCTCGGTAAGCAGCTGTTGGAGGCGGGTGTGTTCCGACGGCATGAATCTCGCCAGAACCTTGGTATTGAGGTGCTCATATGGCGTGGCGCCCGTGGGGATGGAGAGGACGTCCGAGAGCTCGCCGGCAACATCAGCAGGAAAGACTGAGACGACGTGTTAGTAGCGCGTCGTTTCTGAGGTAATGCGGTCGAGGCAGAACTGCGCCTCGATATGGTGAAACCAAACTTGCGGGTTCTGGAGCCAGAAGGGTGGGTCGCGCAGTTGCACCGACGAGACGTCCTGCGTACGTCAGTCCTGTTCAGTGGAGGGTGCTGGCGGATCAATCATTGTGTTCGTCCTAGGTCACCACTTGTAGGCTTATGCCTCAGGAGCGAAGGAAAGACACGGCTTACCCGAAGCGACGCCATAACAGAACCGCGAGCCTTGGCTTCACGAGCCGCAGCCAGGCGCCATCTTTATTTTCTTTTCATGCGGGCTCTAATTCTCCAAACTTCCGTACATGCGAACAAGTAATACGTATGATCACTCGTATCACCAATAAGACGAGAAGGATGATGGAAAAGGACACTCTTCGGTTGGTCCTGGTCCAAGCCACGGAGAAAGAATTCTTTCTCCGTGGTCCAAGCCTTTATACTCAGCCGAATCGTGTACGTGGCTCCGTACCTTCGTATGAGGAAGTGCGATTTAAATGATTTCGATGTCATGCTTAGAACAGCATATAAGAAGGCGCTGGGACTGTCGGTCAAAACATCTACGGAGCGCTTGCTGCAGTTGGGGGTGCACAACACAACAGATGAGCTAATTGAGGCCCACCTATTAAGTCAATATGCCAGTAACGAAAACGGGGCGCACGGTGCTGGAGGACTTGAACATCAGCTGCCCTTACCACACGGCAGCAAGACAAGACATCCCGAAAGAGTGGAGGAGCAAGTTTGCGACACTGCCCCTCCCGAAAAAACATGCGCCCGGAACATCATCAAGCAAGGAGGAGGGCGAGAGCCAAGAAGATGGACGGGATCTATTCTAAAATAGTTCTTCGTGGATGCTGCGGGTCCTGTATAGGAGGGGTCTCGACAAAATCGGTTGTGCATCAAGGGTCAGTGGACTTTCTGTTCGGCACGGGGAAATTGCAGAGTTGGAAGAGGTGTCGATTTCTATGGCAGCTTCGCATCCTAATTCCGAATATATCATTACGGATTCGCAAACTGCATATAGAAATTACACGCAGGTCAGAACTGCGCCGCTAGCTTGCAGGATTCTGAAACAATCTGGGGTCTTCGCTTCGCTCAAAGAGCTGATTTGGGTGCCAGGTCATCAGGGAGTAGAGGGAAATGAGCGTGCACACGCCGCCGCCCGAGCCTTCCTCCCCCGGGGTCCCTCCTCCTCCCTCTCCGTAGAACCAGACCTCCCATTGCCATTAGTAACATATGCAGATGTATTACAGCACTTGCGCCTATCGCGACGAAAATACCCGGGCCCTGCCAAAGGATTAGATAAAGCAGAAGAATGTCATCGACGGAGATTACAAACCATGCCATTTAACAATTTATTAAAGCTACATGCTATCGAGCCACAATCCTTTTCAGCCGAATGTAAATTCTGCGGGCAGACAGCAGATTTGTACCATATGGTATAGGCCTGTCAGGCTAATAGTGCCTTAGACACCACACAACAGCCCACGTGGGGAGGATGGGAGGCAGCCCTGTCCAGCTCAAACCTCGAGGACCAGCAAGCCCTCGAGAAAAGAGCCAGGGCGGCGGCCTTAGCCAAGGGAATCCCGGAATAAGGATCCGACCACCCTTCCCCTAAAACCCCTCTCCTTTTCCTGTCAATAAAATGTTTTCATCATCATTATCATCATCCAAGATGGACACGTGCCTCACGTTGTCAAATGCCTTGTAAGAGAGTGTACCATTTCATCAAGGACTTTCTTACCGACAGAAAAGCCACTATCAAGATAAGGGAAGAATCTATAGATAACATTGAATGGGTAACGTGGGGACACCACAGGGCTCGCTTTTATCACCTACCCTCTTCAACATTGCGATGTTGAGACTCGCCGAACAGTTGGGGGAAATTGAGAATCTAAGCCACACCATATACGCCGAGAGAGAGAGAGAAAAAAACTTTTATTGAAAACGGCAAGCGTAAGAGGAGTATATTTCCCCTCCCTTAGATGGCAGCCAGGAGCCCTTGGGTCCTAGTGGCATCTTCGGCTTACCTGATGACTTTCAGTTGGTGCTCGCTGTCTGAGCTGAGCAGCGCGGTCTCCCACTGCTCCGCGTTCGTATATGTGTTGTTTGGCCCCTCCACTATGTTGGGGCAAGCCCAGATTACGTGTCTGAGGTCCGCCCGCTGATTGCAGCCTTTGCATTAATCTGAGTAGAGCTCTGGATAAAAATGATTAAACGCGATTGGGTTTGGGAAGGTGTTTGTTTGTAGTAGGCGTCATGCTGTCGCCTGGTGTTTATTTATTGAGGAGTGTGGTGGAGGGTAATGCTGCCTCCCTAATCTGCAGTGTTTGGGGATTTCATTGTAGGTGACCATGCGGTCTCTCTCCGCACTCGGGCCCCGCGTTGTTTCTGCTCCTGCTCGGCTCGCTAACTCTCGAGCTAGGATGTGTGCGGTTTCGTTGCACGGGAGGGAGGAGTGGGCCGGCATCCATATGACATGAACGTCACGCTCCCCGCGAAAGTTACTCATGATCCTTAGCGCCTCTTTCGAGACCCTTCCCTTAGTGAAGTTATGAAGCGCACCTTTCGAATCAGTCATTATGACGCTGGCCATTGTGGAGGCGAGCGCCAGCGCTATGGCCGCTTCTTCCGCGATTTCCGATTTTCCTGTTTTAATGGTGCCGCTGGCAAGCGAGTGGCCAGCTTGATTTGAGGCCACCACTGCCATTTGTCAACCGTCTGCATATTCCGCCGCGTCTACATAGACCACGTTTGCATCGTTGTGAAACTTCTTATGCAGTGCTTTCGCTCTTGCATTCCTCCGCTCTCGGTGATGTTCGGGGTGCATGCTTCTGGGTAATGGGGGTATGATGATGCACTCTCTGATTTCTCTCAGGATTTCGTATTTATCCCCGCTTTGTCCAGCGTACGTGATACCGAGCTTGTGCAGGATGTGTCTTCCCGTGTTGCTTTGCGCCAGTCTTTCATATTGTGCAATTGTATGAGCCTCAATGAGCTCGTCTAGCGTGTTGTGCATTCCTAACGCTTCGAACTTCTCGTTAGATGTGGTGATCCGTAGGCCGAGGGCTTGTTTATATGCCTTTTTGATGATGCACTCTATCTTTTGTTTTGCCGCCACGCGTAACTTGAAGTATGGGGTCACATACACTATGCGGCTGACGACAAATGCTTGGATTAGCCGCACTAGGTTGTGTTCCTTCATACCGTAGTTCTTGTTGGCGATTCTTCGAATCAACCTGGTGGTTTGCTAGGTGCTGTTATATACGCGGATGACTTAACATTATGGATGAACAAGGGCAGCGATGGGCAAATTGAAAGCTCCCTGCAAATTGCAATTGGCATCATCGAGGAGTACCTGAAACCCAAAGGACTTAAGTGTACTGCCGAAAAGTCGGAAGTAATGTTCTTAATGCCTCCCCCCCCCCCCTCTCGAAAAACGGTGGTTTCACCAAAAGCGCGAGGCGGGCATCCACCTGTACGTCAACGGCGCAGAGATCCGCATCCTCGGGCTGACAATTCAGGCAAACCTGAAGAATTAGGAAACGCTTGCTAGGTTAGAAGCCAGTTCACATCAGACGTGCCATCTTATCGGACGAATAGCGAACAGGCACGCTGGGATGAAGGAGGCGAATCTCCTGAGGCTAGCGCAAGCCTTCGTAATCAGTAGGATAGTGTACTTGGCACCCTACCTCAAGCTCTGTGGTGTAGAACGGAACAAGCTCGAATCGTTATTAGGAAATGTGTCAAGGTCGCGCTCGGACTTCACCCGAAGACGTCCACCGGCAAACTTATGAAGCTAGGGGTGTCGAACACTCTCGAGGAACTGATTGAGGCTGCCGTTACCACGCAGCATCAAATGCTACTTGGATCTAAAACGGGGAGGAATATTTTGGAGAAATTGGGCTACGAGCCCAAACATGAGAAAGTGCGCTCAAGTGACATACCCAGAAAGATCAGGGACAAGATAAAAATACCTCCGCTAGCCATAAACATGAACCCTGATTTTCACGACGGCAGACGTAAAGACAGAGCAGAGGCATTACAAGCTAGGTATACTGGTCGACAGGACGTCCTGTATACGGACGGTGCAGAGTATGACAGCAAAGCGGCACACGCGGCCGTGGTGGTTAGAAAAGATGGAACACTGATGGCGTGCTGCACAGTCAGTGGTGTCGAGACGGTTGAAGCTGAAGAAGTGGCCATAGCCTTGGCCCTCAGCGAAAGGGGGGTAAAGGTGGTCATCAGCGACTCCAAAAGTGCTGTGAGAAATTACGAATCTGGGAGCGTGACCGAGACTGCCATCCGTATAATAAATAGGGAAGGGGGACCCAGACAGCTTGTTCTGCTCGTTTGGGCACCAGCTCACCAGGGACTTACAGGGAACAAGGAGGCTCATTCGGTCGCCCGAGGTCTCACTTACCGGTCGACCCCCGGAACCTCCCAAGTCACCGAAATTATAAACAGAAGAGAAGATATGCGCGCATATCAGGAAATCATAGTACACTACAGACTAAATCGATAAACTTACCCGGGAGCGGACAGAACGCTCAGGAAGAAAGATGAGGTTATGTGGAGAAAATTACAGTCGTTTTTTTTTCCAAATCTCTTACTCTACAGCAAGTGGCATCCAGGAGCATTCAGGTCAAAGTGCAAATTCTGTGATGAGGCAGAAAATCTGGTTTACATGGTGTGGACATGTTCGTCTAAGCCTGATAGCTCACGCACTCTAGAATCCTGGAAGGCTTTTTTCGCAGCCCAGACCCCAACGTCCAGCAGGACATTATCGGTCAACCCCTTGCTGCTGCTGTGTCTCAAGCTATTCGGGCCGACGGCTAGGGGCGAAAGGGGAGAAGGATTTCTCTCCTGACGTTCAATGACGGGTGTTTTTAATAAAGTTGTTCCTCCTCCTCCTCCATGCGGGCGCGCGCTATCCGGGTTCTGCGCGCCGCCCAAGCCCAAAGGAGGGCGCTACAGTATTGTAGGTGCGAAGCACCTTATGCGCTCGGGCTGTCCGCGTCTTCTGAATAAATGAATAAATGTGCCGATTCCCAATGTTCCCCATTTTATTGCGATAGCAATTATATGGACACTCAAAAGCAGATTTCTGCCGTCGGCGTCGCCATCGCCGTGAGGTTCCGTATGACGTCATTTGGAGAAGAAATCGTCGCCGCGCGCCGAACGCTGTATGTGCGAGTGAAAGAGCGCGAGGGGCGCGTCTTTCACGGGGAGTGAACGCACGGCGGAGAACAAACGCGCGTTCTGCGCCGTGCTCGCTTAAGGGCTGCAGAAGTAGGCGTCTCTGTTCTCCTTCACAATCACCATGTATGTAGAGCAAACGCGCCTTCTTCCGACGAGCGAGGGGCCGTGGTGGAGGGGGAGGGAAGGGAGGCGACGTTTAGCTGCGGCACGCAGTGCTTATTTATATCAGAGGCTCCGGCAACAGTCACCAACGCCGCACGCATTTTGAGCGAACGCGGGCAAAACGCCGATGGCGTCGACAACAGTTCTGCGTGTTGCCGATGCTGCTGCATGTCCAAGTTTATACAGCTGATAAAGCTAATATCATTACTCCGTATAGCTCTCTACAAGTTTGCTATCGCAAGTGATGCTTCGCCTTTCAGGTGAAACTGCGACAACTTTTTTCAGACAGGAGGAACCAGGGCTTAAAGTCTCCCTTCAGTGAAGAGGGGGCGCTCATAGCCTGGCTACCTATTGTATATATATATATGTATATATATATTGCCACCTGGTGTTTTGAGCCAGCCAACAATCATCATTGGGTGCCCAGCAAGAACGGAGAAGACGACGAAGTAGAAGATCCCGCGCCAGCTGGAGAACGGTCCCTTCGTGTCTGGCATTCTTCGTGCCTGGCTGCTGGTACTGTTGCTTGCGCTTGCCTTAGCGCGTGACAAACTGGTGGAGGTGCTGGGTAATCTAATCTATGCACCAAACCCCTCCGAGCAGCACGAGATCCAGTCCCGTACCGCTGGTTACGCCTGTACACCGCGCCAGCAGAAGGATCCGTGGACAAGCCCCTGAGTTTGGACTCCTCCCAGAGACAATGGCAGCTCCGACCACCCCAACCGGTATGGCAGGCACTACGCCGATTCATTGTACGCTAATCCATCCGCGAACGCCGAATCCCTTCCACGGTGCCATGCATGAGGATGTTGAAGATTGGCTGGTGCACTATGAACGTGTTGCCGCGTTCAACAAGTGGGACGATGGAGACAAACTGAAAAACCGATATTACAGCCTTAACGATGGCGCACGTGTTTGGTATGAGAACCGTGCAGATACCCTAACTTCATGGAAAGAATTCAAACGCCGTCTGTTTGAGACGTATGCGAGCCCTGATCGCCGAGAACGAGCTGAGCGTGAGCTCCAGTACCGTATTCAATTGCCGAACGAAGGTGTCGCAATGTATGTCGAGGACATGACGCGTCTCTTTCGACGAGCCGACCCCAGCATGTCAGAAGAAAAGAAGCTGCGGTACCTGATGCGCGGAGTGAAAGAGCAGCTGTTCGGTGGTCTCGTACGCAGTCCTCCCAAGACTGTGTCAGAATTTCTTTCCGAGGCCGTCACCATGGAACAGACTCTTCGGCAGCGGGCACCATCATACGAACGCCAAGTGAACGCTGCCTCACCTACGGACTTCTTCGGAGCTCTCGGGGGCCACGTCGATTTCTTCCTATAGAGCTCATCCGTTCCGTAATTCGTGAAGAACTCTAGAAACTGTCGGTACCTTCACAGCCGACGCTCAGCTCTTTGTCCAGCGTTGTCCGTGACGAAGTCCAGCATGCGCTAAGAGAACCACCCTTCAACACAGAAGCTCAACCGGTAAGAACAGCCCCCGTATGTCATATTCGCAAGCTTTGCGGAAACCTGCACCACCTTCCTCCCCGTTTCGCACTGCGTCCCCGGCCATACTACAGCCCGACCAAGCGGCCTCGTATTACCACGACAACCGACAGGAGGCCCCAAGAAAATCAGACGTGTGGCGGGCACCTGATCGCCGTCCCCTTTGCTTTCACTGTGGCGAAGCTGGACATGTCTACCGACAGTGCTCATATCGAGAGCTCGGACTACGCGGATTCCCAGCAAACTCGCCGCGACCTAGGTTCGGCCAGCGTCCTCCTGCAATTGAAGAATACGTTGCCCAGCAGCGCGGATCCTCATCAGCTCGACACCAGTCACGCTCCCCTTCGCCGCGGCGGTTTTCTCCGACTCGCCGTACATATTCGAGCGTGGTGCAGGGTCGGTCGCCCAGCCCGCGTCGGGAAAACTAACCACAGCGGCATTCGGGGGCGAGGCCGCTTAGTCTGGACGTGCTCAAGGACGCCTGCTGACGCGTACGCGGATCGACGATACATCGACGACGACAGTACCTGCTGATTACGGAAGAAAAATTTCCTTGGACATTCCTGTATTGCTCGACGGTCGTGAATTGACTGCTTTAGTGGACACTGGAGCGGATTATTCAATAATCAGCGAAAAACTGGCCACCCTTCTAAAGAAAGTGACGACACCTTGGAATCGAACGCCAGTTCGTACAGCTGGCGGGCACATTGTCACACCACTCGGCATGTGCACGGCACGAATAGAGATTCGCGGCTCTACGTTTGTTGCCAGCTTGAGCATTCTCCCTCAGTGTTCTCGAGACCTAATCATCGGAATGGACTTTCTCAGGGAGCACGGAGCTATCATCGACATTCGCCAACGCCTCGTCACTTTCTCGACAAAGAGCGCCGCAGCGACGACCAACACCATCCACCCTCGAGCACCTCTTCGTGTTATCGACGACGCTGTCACGTTACCACCGCGTGCAAGTGTCGTGGTTCAAGTGGCATGCGACAGGCTCTTACACGGTGAAGCGGTCGCAGAAAGCAATCACTCGCTCCTGCTTTCTCATGGTGTTTGCGTAGCAAGAAGCCTTATTGATATTCATGATGGCCACTTTGACGTTCTTGTCATGAACTTCAGCTACGAACACCACCACCTTTTCCCCGGTACTGTCATCGCCTACGCCGACCCAATCGCCGATGTCACTGAATGTTTTGTTTCCGAGGCAATTGGAACTGCTGAAGCACCTTTACGCAACGTCGACATTAGTCCAACGCTTCCTGAAGACAACAAACCCTTTTACTCCAGTTTCACTCTTGCTTTGCACGGTCGTCGAAGATACGTCAAACGGCGATTACGAAATACCGTATCATCACCTATGACGACGCGCACCCCATACGGCAGCAGCCTTATCGTGTTTCCCCAACCGAACGACATGCCATTCAAACGCAGGTGAAGGAAATGCTTCAAGACGGCGTAATACAGCCTTCATGCAGCCCCTGGTCATCGCCAGTTGTGCTTGTTAAAAAGAAAGATGGCACGCTTCGGTTTTGTGTTGACTACCGGAAGCTAAACAACGTCACAAAGAAAGACGTGTACCCGTTGCCTCGTTTCGACGATTCTCTGGACAGGCTGAAGCGCGCGAAGTATTTCTCCTCTATCGATCTGAAAAGTGGCTACTGGCAAATTGAAGTCGATGAGCGGGACCGCGAGAAAACTGCCTTTGTTACTCCGGACGGCCTTTACGAATTTCGAGTACTCCCTTTCGGCCTCTGTTCCGCTCCAGCCACATTCCAGCGAATGATAGATACCGTTCTCGCTGACCTCAAATGGAAAAGCTGCCTCGTCTATCTCGATGATGTCGTTGTCTTTTCGGAATCTTTTGACGAGCACCTTCGACGCCTTCGGAATGCACTCGAAGCCATTCGATCGGTTGACCTTACCCTCAAGCCTGAGAAATGCCATTTTGGTTACGAGGAACTGAAGTTTCTCGGACACGTCGTGAGCGCGGCAGGTGTTCGGCCCGATCCCGAGAAGACTGCTGCCATAGCTGCTTTTCCAGCTCCAACAGACAAGAAGAGTGTCAGACGATTTTTGGGCTTGTGCGCATATTATCGACGCTTCATAGAAAATTTTTCGAAGATTGCAGAGCCGCTATTTCGCCTTACGCGTGACGACGTGCCATTCCTCTGGACTGATGAACAACAGACCGCCTTTGCCGAGCTACAACGTCGATTGTCTTCTCCTCCCGTGCTTGGTCATTTCGATGAGGACGCCGACACAGAAGTACGCACTGACGCCAGCAATATCGGTCTCGGAGCTATCCTGGTGCAAAGGCAAGACGGGACTGAATGAGTTATAGCCTACGCGAGCCGCACTCTGTCACGCGCCGAGTCCAATTATTCCACCACAGAGAAGGAGTGCCTCGTGGTCATTTGGGCTACTACAAAGTTTAGGCCGTATCTCTACGGGCGGACATTTAAAGTTGTGACCGATCATCACGCTTTATGCTGGTTGGCCAACCTTCGAGACCCTTCTGGACGATTAGCACGTTGGAGTCTACGACTCCAGGAATTTAACATCACCATCGTATACAAGTCAGGCAGAAAACATGAAGATGCTGACACGCTATCACGAGCACCTGTTGAATCTGAGAATCCTGACGAGGAAGATGACAGCGCCTTCCTGGGAGCCCTCAGCGGGCCGGATCTGCTCACTAAACAGCGATCGGACACTGAGTTAAGGCCCATCATAGATCACTTAGAAGGCGGCATCGCGTCCATTCCTCGCTCAATTTCGCGACGGTTGTCGTCGTTTTGCCTACGAGGGGGCATCTTATACAAAAGAAACACAGGTGCCGGCGACAAACCACGTCTTCTAGTAGTGCCTCAAGCCCTTCGCGACGACATTCTATTAGCCTGCCACGACGAGCCGACATCTGGTCACTTGGGCTACTCAAGGACTCTGGACAGGGTACGACAACTGTACTACTGGCCTAGACTGACTGCTTGCGTCAAACGCTACGTGAAAGGATGTCGTGAATGCCAGCGCCGCAAGTCACCCCCCTTCAAGCCTGCAGGCCTTCTACAACCCATCGACCCTCCGCGTACGCCGTTTGATCAAGTTGGAATGGACCTTCTTGGCCCATTTCCCTTGTCTTCCTCCGGCAATAAGTGGATCATTGTCGCAACTGATTACTTGACGCGTTACGCTGAGACGAAGGCACTACCACGCGGGACAGCATCTGAGGTTGCCCAGTTTTTTATGCATCACATTGTGCTTCGGCATGGCGCACCGTCATTCATCATCACTGACCGAGGGACGGCGTTTACGGCGAAGCTTCTGGACGACATCTTTAAGTTGAGTTACACGAGTCATCGAAAGGCCACTGCATACCACCCTCAGACTAACGGCTTGACAGAAAGACTAAACAAAACACTGGCAGACATGATATCTATGTACGTGGATGTGCAACACAAAACGTGGGACGAAATCCTGCCGTACGTAACGTTTGCGTACAACACTGCCACGCAGGAAACTACACGATTCACACCGTTTCGTCTCGTTTATGGTCGAGATGTTCAAACTATGCTCGACGCCATGATTCCGTATGACGACACCGATGAGCTCGACCAGTTAGCTCCTGACGTCGAGGAGTACATTCAGCGCGCCGAGGAAGCACGTCAACTGGCCCGTGTGCACATAAGACAGCAGCAGTCTACAGATGCAATAAGGTACAATCTCCACCATCGACAAGTTACCTATGAGCCCGGCGACCAAGTTTGGGTTTCGACCCCCATTAGACGGCGAGGCCTCAGCGAGAAACTCCTGAGCAAGTACTTCGGACCGTACACAGTACTAAGGCGTGTCAGCGACGTGAACTATGAAGTGATTCCTGATGGAGACCTACCATCGTCAAAGCGCCAATTACCACGTGCAGAGATTGTACATGTCGTCCGCCTCAAGCCGTATTTTACACGGTGATGTTCACATAGTGTACTGTTGAACAAACTTTTTGCGGTAGTCGCGTCGTCCTCCGAAGAACTCCGAAGGGAATTTTTTTTTCCCGACCACAGAACGCATTTTTTGCCTAGTGTGCATGTCCGTATCTGGGCTACCACGTTTACATTTTTTTTGTGCGTCTTACCTAATTTGTGTACTTTCCATGTACGTCTTGTGTTTGAGCATCGAGTCGATGCTTCATTGGGAGGGGGAATATTGCCACCTGGTGTTTTGAGCCAGCCAACAATCATCATTGGGTGCCCAGCAAGAACAGAGAAGACGACGAAGTCGAAGATCCCGCGCCAGCTGGAGAACCGTCCCTTCATGTCTGGCATTCTTCGTGCCTGGCTGCTGGTACTGTTGCTTGCGCTTTCCTTAGCGCGTGACAATATATAGATTGTAGTGAGAAATACGGGCGCCAGCAGAAGACGAAGAATAAGACGTTTGTTGTTGGTGCTCGCTCCGTTTGGCCGTTGCCTGTTTCGGCGCATTCATAAAGACGCCGAGCATATCTACTATTAAACGCGTACTATAAATTGGTGGAGGTGCTGGTTGCCATTTCATCCTGGAACTCCGTACCCGGACTCTACCGCCAGCCTCGGCAATGCCTGACGACGTGCCCCAACAAGGTGCTCCCGTACCACCGGTGGTCGCCTGCTCAGGCGCACCCCGACAGCGAGACCCTGTAATTTTCAACGGCACCGACGAGCACGACGTCGAGGACTGGCTCACTTCGTATGAGCGGGTAAGCGCCCACAATAAGTGCAATGACGGTGACAAGCTCAGCAACGTCAACTTTTACCTGGCGGGCGTTGCACAGCTATGGTTCCTCAACCACAAAGCTGATATTGCCAATTGGGCATCATTTAAAACGAGCTTCGAGGAAGTCTTCGGCCGTCCCGCTGTTCCCAAGCTCCGCGCGGAACAACGCTTACGCGGTCGCGCCCATCAATCCGGCGAGAACTTCACGTCCTACATTGAGGATATTGTGGACCTCTGCCGTCGCATCAACCCTGATATGTCCGAAGCTGATAAAGTCAGACACATCATGAAGGGGATTGAGGACGACGCTTTCCAAATGCTGATTGCCAAGAATCCCCAAACTGTCGAAGACGTGGTTCAGTACTGTCTGAGCTATGACGAGTTGCGAAAACAGCGCATTTCTACACGACTCCCGAGCTATGACCCGGCCGACATGTCGTCATTCACGGTAGGCGCCGTTTCTACTGCCACCACAATGTTATGGCAGCAGATCCAGCAGTTCGTCCGAGAAGAAGTGGCACGGCAATTGTCCCTTGTTCTCTGCGTCCTGGCCTCAGCGCCGGGGACGCTACGATAGGCCATAGAGGAGCAAATTTCTGAGACGCTACTAACCACCTTCCAGCATCCGCCTGTTTCCGCTCCTCTGACCTACGCTGAAGTCGCACGCAGACAGTCACCAGCAATACCGCTCAGCCCGGATCCTGGTCGACCAGCAAATGCCTTCTTCGCTGCGCGTGTGCCTGTCCACCCGAACCCGCCACCTTTTCGCCGTATCGCGCCGCCGTCCACTAATACTTGGCGCACCCCGGACAACAGGCCTATTTCCTACTTCTGTTGTCTGCCTGGCCATGTCGCACGTTTCTGCCGTCGTCGTGACTTTCGTCCTAGTGCAGGCGGAGACAATCGGGACTACTTTCGTTCTGAGCCATCGCGCCCGATGTCCTCCCATGCAACGATGGACACCTGCTCACCGAATCGCCGTGGCTACGACACACGTCGGTCGCCCTCACCACGTCGCCGTTCACTTTCCCCAATGGTTCGTCGCCCCCCACCAGTCCAAGCGGAAAACTAGCCCTCGCAGTTCCGGAGGCAAGAACTGCGCTCGTGTCGACAACTTCAAGGCCTCGATTTCTACCTGCGAACGAAATAACCGTGAATATCGAAGGTGTTTCTGTGCAAGCACTCGTCGATACTGGTGCTGCTGTGTCTGTGCTTAGTGGAGAATTGTGCCGCAAGTTAAAAAAGATAACGATACCGCTTTCCGACGTCTCTCTGCGTACCGCGACCGCGCACCACATTCAACCTTCAGTGGCATGCACAGCTCGTCTTGTCATACAGGACATTTTGTACGCAGTTGAATTTGTCGTTTTTTCGCCATGTTCTCACGACGTTATTTTGGGTTGGGACTTTCTCGCTACTAACCATGCCATTGTTGACTGTGCGCGTGCCGAACTTGAGTTGTCGCTGATGTGTGCCACCGCTTCTGACAAGCCACCTTCTCGAGTGGTCGTCGCCGCGGACACTGACATCTCTCCTTTGTCTTCTGTTTTTGTGCCACTTTCTTGCGACTCTCCTTCCGATTCCACCGCCCTGTTTGCGCCCTCCGAAGCCTTCACCTCTCGCAAGAACATCCTCCTCCCTTTTGCAATTCTCACGGTCGAAAATTCTTGCAGCGCCATTTACTTTACGAATCAGTTGTTTTCCACACCCACGTTATACCGTGGTGAATGTATAGGCCGGCTTGAGGATATTGATTCCGCCTACTCTACTCAACTGCCTGATGACACGATAGGCGTTCTCGTCGACAGCATTACTCCTGCTACCTCCGCCGATTCGTCCTCCTTAGAGGCATTCCTCCCGTCAATTGATTCCACACTCCCGTCTGCACAGCGTACCCAACTCTTGGAGCTGCTCGTCCGCTTTCGGACGTCGTTCGATCATAAGCAGTCTTCCTTGGGCCGCACATCCTCCATCGTTCACCGCATTGACACTGGCACCCATGCACCCCTGCGCCAGCGTCCATACCGAGTTTCTCATGCTGAGCGCCGTGTCATTGATAAACAAGTCAACGACATGCTTCATCGTGGCGTAATACAGCCCTCACACAGCCCTTGGGCTTCCCCAGTTGTACTGGTAAAGAAAAAGGACGGTAGCATCAGATCTTGCGTTGATTATAGGCGCCTTAACAAGATCACACGAAAATATGTTTATCCGCTGCCCAGAATCGACGACGCCCTCGATTGCTTGCAAGGAGCAGAGTTCTTCTCCTCTTTGGACCTTCGATCTGGGTACTGGCAGGTCCCTATGAATGAACCTGACCGTCCCAAGACTGCGTTTCTAACACCAGATGGTTTATATGAGTTTAACGTGATGCCATTCGGCCTTTGTAATGCGCCTGCCACCTTCGAACGTCTCATGGACAACATTCTTAGAGGCCTCAAATGGCACACGTGTCTGTGCTACCTGGACGACGTTGCCTCACATTTGAGTCGCCTCGCAAGCGTCCTCAATTGCCTTTCAGACGCTGGATTGCAGCTTAATTTGAAGAAGTGCCACATTGCCGCCCGCCGACTTACCATATTAGGCCATGTTGTCAGCAAGGACGGTGTCCTTCCCGACCCTGCAAAGCTTCGCGCTGTCACCAAGTTCTCCAGGCCGTCTACGCTGAAAGAACTCCGTAGCTTTATTGGCCTGTGCTCGTACTTTCGCCGATTCGTGCGTAATTTCGCGTCCATAATCGCCCCCTTAACGCAGCTGCTTGCCGACAGCCAAGGCATCTCGGCATGGTCTACAGCTTGCGAAGACGCGTTCGCCACAATACGCCGTCTTTTGATTATAGGGCCGCTCCAACAAGATTACAGGGCTGCTCCAACCATTGCCTTGTCCCTACCGGCCTTTCGACCGTATCGGCATTGATTCCTACGCCCCTCTACCGTACACCCCAGATGGCAACCGCTATGTTATCGTCGCCGTGGACCATCTCACGCGCTACGGCGAAACTTCAACGCTTCCGGCGGCCTCAGCACGCGAAGTCGGCTTGTTCATCCTTCGAAACCTTGTTCTTCGACGTGGTGCGCCTCGCGAGCTACTGAGTGACCGTGGTCGTTCATTCCTCTCCGAAGCTGTAGAAGCCCTCCTCCGGGAATGCAACATTGTCTATAGAACTACAAGCGCATATCATCCGCAAACGAATGGTATGACTGAACGCTTTAATCGTACTCTCGGCGACATGCTCGCCTTGTACGTTTCCGCTAACCACACTAACTGGGACCGCATCCTTCCCTTTGTTACGTACGCTTACAATAGCGCCACTCAGTCTACCACGGCATTCTCTCCCTTCTTTCTCCTTTATGGTCGCGAACCTTCCTCGTTTATGGACGCGATTCGTTTGTATCGCCCCGACGCTTCAGAATATACTCCTCTATCCGAAGCCGCCACTTATGCCGAAGAATGTCGTCAGATTGCCCGCTCACTTACCGCGCAAGATCAGGCCAGCCAGATACATAGTCGCGACGCAGGCTTGTGTTTTACATCATATCCACCTGGAACGCTGGTATGGCTCCCCTCCTCTACTCCCGGCCTTTCAACAAAGTTCAGCTCAAAGTACGCCGGCCCTTACCGGGTTCTACGACAGATATCCCCGGTCAACTACGTCATTTAGCCTATTCACCCATCTACGGACCAACGCCGTCGCGGACGCGAAACTGTTCATATCGATCGACTGAAGCCGCACTACGACCCAGCAGTGCTACCTGTTCCATAGGTCGCCAGGATGGCTCCTTTTTCGCCGGGGAGTGATTGTAGTGAGAAATACGGGCGCCAGCAGAAGACGAAGAATAAGACGTCTGGTGTTGGTGCTCGCGCTCGCTCCGTTTGGCCGTTGCCTTCATTCATAAAAACGCCGAGCGGATGTACTATTGAACGCGTACTATCAATATATATATATATATATATATATATATATATATATATATATTGCGACGGGGCGTCAAATAGACGAAAAAGGGATAGTATTTATGTACAGGGATTGTTGGCAGAGATGGCCAAGATAGCTGAACACGCGCAGCGTTTTTCGGCGATCGTCGTCTTCTTCCTTAATGCAAGGAGGCGGCCCGTAATATCTAACCGCCCCGGCGGGCTGAGCGCCGTCTCGGCGCAGACTAATTACACGAGCAGGTGACGGAAAAGTACGGCTTCAGTCGGGATACGTGCACGACGTCACGATATGGCAGGGTAGATAGTGAAGAACTGTTCAGTGGGGTGATTTTATAATTCACGTCACTAAGTTGCCGTAAAACCTTGTAAGGTCCGGTGTAACGCGATAAAAGCTTTTCGGAGAGACCGACGCGACGAGAAGGAGTCCAGAGAAGCACAAGAGATCCCGGAGAAAAGCAGAGGTGCCGGTGGCTGCGGTCGTAACGGTCCTTTTGGCATAATTGTGAGTCGGATAGTCGCTCATGAGCTATCTGACGTGCCAGATGGGCTCGCGCGGCAGCATCGCGGGCATACTCCGTGGTATGTTGTAGAACAGCAGGTAGGAGCGTGTCAAAAGGCAATGCAGGGTGGTGGCCATACAGGAGGTAAAACGGCGAAAAACCGGCGGTGTCGTGACGGGAGGAGTTGTACGCGAACGTGACGTATGGCAAAGCGCTGTCCCAGTCCCGATGATCGTCAGACACGTACATCGACAGCATATCGGTTAAGGTGCGGTTCAGCCTTTCGGTGAGCCCATTGGTCTGCGGGTGGTACGCAGTAGTGAGCTTGTGCTCCACAGAACAGGAACGAAGGAGGTCATCGACAACTTTCGACAAGAAGTAGCGGCCTCGGTCTGTGAGCAGTTGCCGAGGAGCACCATGACAAAGGATGACGTCATGAAGGAGGAAATCGGCGACGTCAGTGGCGCAACTAGTTGGCAAAGCTCGCGTGATGGCAAAACGCGTAGCGTAGTCGGTCGCAACTGCGATCCACTTGTTACCTGAAGCAGACGAAGGAAATGGGCCGAGGAGGTCGAGATCGACGCGGTAGAATGGCTCCTGGGGTATGTGAATTGGATGCAGAAGGCCTGCAGGCAACCCTGAGGGCCGTTTACGTCGCTGACAAAGGTCACACGCAGCAACGTAGCGTCGGTGATCGTCGTCTTCTTCCTTAATGCAAGGAGGCGGCCCGTAACAATATTGTAAATGAACAGAGACACAAAGAGACAGCACCCATTCCTGGGCCGGCTGTTGTATTCTATGCTTCGTTCTCGTCTTTTCTAGCGCCGCCTTGCCAGCGCCCGACCCCAAGTGCATCTCATCGTCTTTACACTCGGCCACGCTGCAAGTGTCCACGCAACTTGTCCACGCGCTTGTCCACGCAACCACGCAACTTGTCCAGGTATTCAAGTCGTCATTTGTGAGCCGTCCAGCGCGCAACCCTATGACCTCCTGTCTGGAGGTCGGCACTGACTGTTGCGCTCTGGTCGCAGGTCCCGCCGACGATTATCTCGTCACAGTTGGAAAAACAGTGCAGGTGATCTCCGACAGTGAACCGCCGTCTGTCTGACAATGCGGGATCGGTCGCATTGGTTGCAGTCGGTCGTAGTACGAAGTTGCTTCGAGGTGGTCGAACCGGCTCGTCTTGACAAAATGTCGCGCACAGGCGGACTGTGCTCTGTGACAGGGTGTGATACGCCTGTGATGTGCATTGTAAAAGGTGGTATTGCGAGCTTTTGAAGGCTCGAAGCAGGGGACGACTGGGTCTGCGCCGAAACCGATGGTCTCTTGTGTGCCTTTTGAGATGGATCTCCGACAGTGAACCGCCGTCTGTCTCACAATGCGGGATCGGTCGCACTGGTTGCAGTCGGTCGTAGTACGAATGTGCTTCGAGGTGGTCGAACCGGCTCGTCTTGACAAAACGTCGGGCACAGCCGGACTGTGCTTTGTGACAGGATGTGATACGCTGTGATGTGCATTGTAAAAGGTGGTGTTGCGAGCTTTTGAAGGCTCGAAGCAGGGGACGGCTGGGTCTGCGCCGAAACCGGTGGTCTCTTGTGTGCCTTTTGAGATGGATCTCCGACAGTGAACCGCCGTCTGTCTCACAATGCGGGATCGGTCGCACTGGTTGCAGTCGGTCGTAGTACGAATGTGCTTCGAGGTGGTCGAACCGGCTCGTCTTGACAAAATGTCGCGCACAGCCGGACTGTGCTCTGTGACAGGGTGTGATACGCCTGTGATGTGCATTGTAAAAGGTGGTATTGCGAGCTTTTGAAGGCTCGAAGCAGGGGACGACTGGGTCTGCGCCGAAACCGATGGTCTCTTGTGTGCCTTTTGAGATGGATCTCCGACAGTGAACCGCCGTCTGTCTCACAATGCGGGATCGGTCGCACTGGTTGCAGTCGGTCGTAGTACGAATGTGCTTCGAGGTGGTCGAACCGGCTCGTCTTGACAAAACGTCGGGCACAGCCGGACTGTGCTTTGTGACAGGATGTGATACGCCTGTGATGTGCATAGTAAAAGGTGGTGTTGCGAGCTTTTGAAGGCTCGAAGCAGGGGACGGCTGGGTCTGCGCCGAAACCGGTGGTCTCTTGTGTGCCTTTTGAGATGGATCTCCGACAGTGAACCGCCGTCTGTCTCACAATGCGGGATCGGTCGCACTGGTTGCAGTCGGTCGTAGTACGAAGTTGCTTCGAGGTGGTCGAACCGGCTCGTCTTGACAAAACGTCGGGCACAGCCGGACTGTGCTTTGTGACAGGATGTGATACGCCTGTGATGTGCATTGTAAAAGGTGGTGTTGCGAGCTTTTGTAGGCTCGAAGCAGGGGACGGCTGGGTCTGCGCCGAAACCGGTGGTCTCTTGTGTGCCTTCTGAGATGGATCTCCGACAGTGAACCGCCGTCTGTCTCACAATGCGGGATCGGTCGCACTGGTTGCAGTCGGTCGTAGTACGAATGTGCTTCGAGGTGGTCGAACCGGCTCGTCTTGACAAAACGTCGGGCACAGCCGGACTGTGCTCTGTGACAGGATGTGATACGCCTGTGATGTGCATTGTAAAAGGTGGTGTTGCGAGCTTTTGTAGGCTCGAAGCAGGGGACGGCTGGGTCTGCGCCGAAACCGGTGGTCTCTTGTGTGCCTTTTGAGATGGATCTCCGACAGTGAACCGCCGTCTGTCTCACAATGCGGGATCGGTCGCACTGGTTGCAGTCGGTCGTAGTACGAATGTGCTTCGAGGTGGTCGAACCGGCTCGTCTTGACAAAATGTCGCGCACAGCCGGACTGTGCTCTGTGACAGGATGTGATACGCCTGTGATGTGCATTGTAAAAGGTGGTGTTGCGAGCTTTTGTAGGCTCGAAGCAGGGGACGGCTGGGTCTGCGCCGAAACCGGTGGTCTCTTGTGTGCCTTTTGAGATGGATCTCCGACAGTGAACCGCCGTCTGTCTCACAATGCGGGATCGGTCGCACTGGTTGCAGTCGGTCGTAGTACGAATGTGCTTCGAGGTGGTCGAACCGGCTCGTCTTGACAAAACGTCGGGCACAGCCGGACTGTGCTCTGTGACAGGATGTGATACGCCTGTGATGTGCATTGTAAAAGGTGGTGTTGCGAGCTTTTGTAGGCTCGAAGCAGGGGACGGCTGGGTCTGCGCCGAAACCGGTGGTCTCTTGTGTGCCTTCTGAGATGGATCTCCGACAGTGAACCGCCGTCTGTCTCACAATGCGAGATCGGTCGCACTGGTTGCAGTCGGTCGTAGTACGAATGTGCTTCGAGGTGGTCGAACCGGCTCGTCTTGACAAAATGTCGCGCACAGCCGGACTGTGCTCTGTGACAGGGTGTGATACGCCTGTGATGTGCATTGTAAAAGGTGGTATTGCGAGCTTTTGAAGGCTCGAAGCAGGGGACGGCTGGGTCTGCGCCGAAACCGGTGGTCTCTTGTGTGCCTTTTGAGATGGATCTCCGACAGTGAACCGCCGTCTGTCTCACAATGCGGGATCGGTCGCACTGGTTGCAGTCGGTCGTAGTACGAATGTGCTTCGAGGTGGTCGAACCGGCTCGTCTTGACAAAACGTCGGGCACAGCCGGACTGTGCTCTGTGACAGGATGTAATACGCCTGTGATGTGCATTGTAAAAGGTGGTGTTGCGAGCTTTTGTAGGCTCGAAGCAGGGGACGGCTGGGTCTGCGCCGAAACCGGTGGTCTCTTGTGTGCCTTTTGAGATGGATCTCCGACAGTGAACCGCCGTCTGTCTCACAATGCGGGATCGGTCGCACTGGTTGCAGTCGGTCGTAGTACGAATGTGCTTCGAGGTGGTCGAACCGGCTCGTCTTGACAAAATGTCGCGCACAGCCGGACTGTGCTCTGTGACAGGGTGTGATACGCCTGTGATGTGCATTGTAAAAGGTGGTATTGCGAGCTTTTGAAGGCTCGAAGCAGGGGACGGCTGGGTCTGCGCCGAAACCGGTGGTCTCTTGTGTGCCTTCTGAGATGGATCTCCGACAGTGAACCGCCGTCTGTCTCACAATGCGGGATCGGTCGCACTGGTTGCAGTCGGTCGTAGTACGAATGTGCTTCGAGGTGGTCGAACCGGCTCGTCTTGACAAAATGTCGCGCACAGCCGGACTGTGCTCTGTGACAGGGTGTGATACGCCTGTGATGTGCATTGTAAAAGGTGGTGTTGCGAGCTTTTGTAGGCTCGAAGCAGGGGACGGCTGGGTCTGCGCCGAAACCGGTGGTCTCTTGTGTGCTTTTGAGATAGATCTCCGACAGTGAACCGCCGTCTGTCTCACAATGCGGGATCGGTCGCACTGGTTGCAGTCGGTCGTAGTACGAATGTGCTTCGAGGTGGTCGAACCGGCTCGTCTTGACAAAACGTCGGGCCCAGCCGGACTGTGCTCTGTGACAGGATGTGATACGCCTGTGATGTGCATTGTAAAAGGTGGTGTTGCGAGCTTTTGTAGGCTCGAAGCAGGGGACGGCTGGGTCTGCGCCGAAACCGGTGGTCTCTTGTGTGCCTTCTGAGATGGATCTCCGACAGTGAACCGCCGTCTGTCTCACAATGCGGGATCGGTCGCACTGGTTGCAGTCGGTCGTAGTACGAATGTGCTTCGAGGTGGTCGAACCGGCTCGTCTTGACAAAACGTCGGGCACAGCCGGACTGTGCTCTGTGACAGGATGTGATACGCCTGTGATGTGCAGTGTAAAAGGTGGTGTTGCGAGCTTTTGTAGGCTCGAAGCAGGGGACGGCTGGGTCTGCGCCGAAACCGGTGGTCTCTTGTGTGCCTTTTGAGATGGATCTCCGACAGTGAACCGCCGTCTGTCTCACAATGCGGGATCGGTCGCACTGGTTGCAGTCGGTCGTAGTACGAATGTGCTTCGAGGTGGTCGAACCGGCTCGTCTTGACAAAACGTCGGGCACAGCCGGACTGTGCTCTGTGACAGGATGTGATACGCCTGTGATGTGCATTGTAAAAGGTGGTGTTGCGAGCTTTTGTAGGCTCGAAGCAGGGGACGGCTGGGTCTGCGCCGAAACCGGTGGTCTCTTGTGTGCCTTCTGAGATGGATCTCCGACCGTGAACCGCCGTCTGTCTCACAATGCGGGATCGGTCGCACTGGTTGCAGTCGGTCGTAGTACGAATGTGCTTCGAGGTGGTCGAACCGGCTCGTCTTGACAAAATGTCGCGCACAGCCGGACTGTGCTCTGTGACAGGGTGTGATACGCCTGTGATGTGCATTGTAAAAGGTGGTATTGCGAGCTTTTGAAGGCTCGAAGCAGGGGACGGCTGGGTCTGCGCCGAAACCGGTGGTCTCTTGTGTGCCTTTTGAGATGGATCTCCGACAGTGAACCGCCGTCTGTCTCACAATGCGGGATCGGTCGCACTGGTTGCAGTCGGTCGTAGTACGAATGTGCTTCGAGGTGGTCGAACCGGCTCGTCTTGACAAAATGTCGCGCACAGCCGGACTGTGCTCTGTGACAGGGTGTGATACGCCTGTGATGTGCATTGTAAAAGGTGGTATTGCGAGCTTTTGAAGGCTCGAAGCAGGGGACGGCTGGGTCTGCGCCGAAACCGGTGGTCTCTTGTGTGCCTTTTGAGATGGATCTCCGACAGTGAACCGCCGTCTGTCTCACAATGCGGGATCGGTCGCACTGGTTGCAGTCGGTCGTAGTACGAATGTGCTTCGAGGTGGTCGAACCGGCTCGTCTTGACAAAACGTCGGGCACAGCCGGACTGTGCTCTGTGACAGGATGTGATACGCCTGTGATGTGCATTGTAAAAGGTGGTGTTGCGAGCTTTTGTAGGCTCGAAGCAGGGGACGGCTGGGTCTGCGCCGAAACCGGTGGTCTCTTGTGTGCCTTCTGAGATGGATCTCCGACAGTGAACCGCCGTCTGTCTCACAATGCGGGATCGGTCGCACTGGTTGCAGTCGGTCGTAGTACGAATGTGCTTCGAGGTGGTCGAACCGGCTCGTCTTGACAAAATGTCGCGCACAGCCGGACTGTGCTCTGTGACAGGGTGTGATACGCCTGTGATGTGCATTGTAAAAGGTGGTATTGCGAGCTTTTGAAGGCTCGAAGCAGGGGACGGCTGGGTCTGCGCCGAAACCGGTGGTCTCTTGTGTGCCTTTTGAGATGGATCTCCGACAGTGAACCGCCGTCTGTCTCACAATGCGGGATCGGTCGCACTGGTTGCAGTCGGTCGTAGTACGAATGTGCTTCGAGGTGGTCGAACCGGCTCGTCTTGACAAAATGTCGCGCACAGCCGGACTGTGCTCTGTGACAGGGTGTGATACGCCTGTGATGTGCATTGTAAAAGGTGGTATTGCGAGCTTTTGAAGGCTCGAAGCAGGGGACGGCTGGGTCTGCGCCGAAACCGGTGGTCTCTTGTGTGCCTTTTGAGATGGATCTCCGACAGTGAACCGCCGTCTGTCTCACAATGCGGGATCGGTCGCACTGGTTGCAGTCGGTCGTAGTACGAATGTGCTTCGAGGTGGTCGAACCGGCTCGTCTTGACAAAACGTCGGGCACAGCCGGACTGTGCTCTGTGACAGGATGTGATACGCCTGTGATGTGCATTGTAAAAGGTGGTGTTGCGAGCTTTTGTAGGCTCGAAGCAGGGGACGGCTGGGTCTGCGCCGAAACCGGTGGTCTCTTGTGTGCCTTCTGAGATGGATCTCCGACAGTGAACCGCCGTCTGTCTCACAATGCGGGATCGGTCGCACTGGTTGCAGTCGGTCGTAGTACGAATGTGCTTCGAGGTGGTCGAACCGGCTCGTCTTGACAAAATGTCGCGCACAGCCGGACTGTGCTCTGTGACAGGGTGTGATACGCCTGTGATGTGCATTGTAAAAGGTGGTATTGCGAGCTTTTGAAGGCTCGAAGCAGGGGACGGCTGGGTCTGCGCCGAAACCGGTGGTCTCTTGTGTGCCTTTTGAGATGGATCTCCGACAGTGAACCGCCGTCTGTCTCACAATGCGGGATCGGTCGCACTGGTTGCAGTCGGTCGTAGTACGAATGTGCTTCGAGGTGGTCGAACCGGCTCGTCTTGACAAAACGTCGGGCACAGCCGGACTGTGCTCTGTGACAGGATGTGATACGCCTGTGATGTGCATTGTAAAAGGTGGTGTTGCGAGCTTTTGTAGGCTCGAAGCAGGGGACGGCTGGGTCTGCGCCGAAACCGGTGGTCTCTTGTGTGCCTTTTGAGATGGATCTCCGACAGTGAACCGCCGTCTCACAATGCGGGATCGGTCGCACTGGTTGCAGTCGGTCGTAGTACGAATGTGCTTCGAGGTGGTCGAACCGGCTCGTCTTGACAAAACGTCGGGCACAGCCGGACTGTGCTTTGTGACAGGATGTGATACGCCTGTGATGTGCATTGTAAAAGGTGGTGTTGCGAGCTTTTGAAGGCTCGAAGCAGGGGACGGCTGGGTCTGCGCAGAAACCGGTGGTCTCTTGTGTGCCTTTTGAGATGGATCTCCGACAGTGAACCGCCGTCTGTCTCACAATGCGGGATCGGTCGCACTGGTTGCAGTCGGTCGTAGTACGAATGTGCTTCGAGGTGGTCGAACCGGCTCGTCTTGACAAAATGTCGCGCACAGCCGGACTGTGCTCTGTGACAGGGTGTGATACGCCTGTGATGTGCATTGTAAAAGGTGGTATTGCGAGCTTTTGAAGGCTCGAAGCAGGGGACGGCTGGGTCTGCGCCGAAACCGGTGGTCTCTTGTGTGCCTTCTGAGATGGATCTCTGACAGTGAACCGCCGTCTGTCTCACAATGCGGGATCGGTCGCACTGGTTGCAGTCGGTCGTAGTACGAATGTGCTTCGAGGTGGTCGAACCGGCTCGTCTTGACAAAATGTCGCGCACAGCCGGACTGTGCTCTGTGACAGGGTGTGATACGCCTGTGATGTGCATTGTAAAAGGTGGTGTTGCGAGCTTTTGTAGGCTCGAAGCAGGGGACGGCTGGGTCTGCGCCGAAACCGGTGGTCTCTTGTGTGCCTTTTGAGATGGATCTCCGACAGTGAACCGCCGTCTGTCTCACAATGCGGGATCGGTTGCACTGGTTGCAGTCGGTCGTAGTACGAATGTGCTTCGAGGTGGTCGAACCGGCTCGTCTTGACAAAACGTCGGGCACAGCCGGACTGTGCTCTGTGACAGGGTGTGATACGCCTGTGATGTGCATTGTAAAAGGTGGTATTGCGAGCTTTTGAAGGCTCGAAGCAGGGGACGGCTGAGTCTGCGCCGAAACCGGTGGTCTCTTGTGTGCCTTTTGAGATGGATCTCCGACAGTGAACCGCCGTCTGTCTCACAATGCGGGATCGGTCGCACTGGTTGCAGTCGGTCGTAGTACGAATGTGCTTCGAGGTGGTCGAACCGGCTCGTCTTGACAAAACGTCGGGCCCAGCCGGACTGTGCTCTGTGACAGGATGTGATACGCCTGTGATGTGCATTGTAAAAGGTGGTGTTGCGAGCTTTTGTAGGCTCGAAGCAGGGGACGGCTGGGTCTGCGCCGAAACCGGTGGTCTTTTGTGTGCCTTTTGAGATGGATCTCCGACAGTGAACAGCCGTCTGTCTCATAATGCGGGATCGGTCGCACTGGTTGCAGTCGGTCGTAGTACGAATGTGCTTCGAGGTGGTCGAACCGGCTCGTCTTGACAAAATGTCGCGCACAGCCGGACTGTGCTCTGTGACAGGGTGTGATACGCCTGTGATGTGCATTGTAAAAGGTGGTATTGCGAGCTTTTGAAGGCTCGAAGCAGGGGACGGCTGGGTCTGCGCCGAAACCGATGGTCTCTTGTGTGCCTTTTGAGATGGATTCTTATGCGTATCGCGCGTTGATAGTCACTTATGCGTCTTGGAGTCTGTTAGCAGCGAATGAATGTCTCCACATTCGGCCAATGACTGCTGCGAAGTCAGGAGCTGCGGTTCCAACCAGGCATGAAGTATTTGATGTCTAGGATCCGTGGACAGATTGGTGGGGTCCAGTAGTCGTAGCGCTCCATCATCAGAGCTGGACGAAGTACTAGATAGTTGATCCTCACTTGTGGCACGGGAAGTTGAGGACGGGCCCGCGATACCCAGTGCGATACCCATTGTCGTTCCGGGCTGAGCCTCGAGTATGAGCCCGGCGGCCTTCCGGCAGTGTGCCAAAGATGGAGCGGTGGTCCGCCTAGTGCTGTCCCCCGCCTGGTGTGGGGCTGATATCGTCGTCCGGTGAGCGAGCACACCCATATGTCCAAGCAAAGGCGAGCTTCGAAATTACGTCGCCGACTGGTGTGAATGGGGTGTGATCTCGGGCTCTGACAGTGAAGGTGTAGTGTAGGATATCTAAGCAGTGTCCGAGTCCCGCGGTGGAAAAAGTAGCTGGCAACCGGGGTCTACATCAGGACATATGTCAAAACCTTGTCGGCAGCGGCGATTTCGTGTTGCTCCCGAGCTTCGTGGGGTTGCAGTAGCAGATTCTAGGCTGGCGTAGACGACCATGTCAAAGTAGGAAGGGTGGTCGCCATGCGCTTCCCACCGTCTTCGTTAGAGCCGACGACGACACCGATGAGCCGGTGTCTGCTGCGCAACTCTCTGCCTGAGGGCTGCTGCAGGGCACGCCTGCCACAGTGTCGAAGCGGTAGCTCGCAGGAGCGCCATGCGCAAAAATGGGCATGGTCGAACTCACCACAGGCACAAGGATGCCGACCGAAAGCAGCTATCAGCGCTGCACTCCATTCAGGCCAGGACCACTGCTTGACGCCTTCGTAGTTGTCCCATACCTTTGCGGCACCGCAAAGCCGTTTGCCTGCAACCAGCCATCTTTTGTAGTCTGGTCAAGCATGCTGATCACCCAAGGCATATATGGTATGAACCCAAAGGAGGACGTCATGTTGGAAGCCGCGAAAAAGTGGTATTTTTACGTAAGCCGGCTGCTGGAAGTCGCAGCGGCTCAACTCCGCCAGGCTGCCTTGGTAGCTGCCCGAGTAATCAGGGACGGTGTCCACGGACAGTGAGTCATTGTGGTAGTCACGGAAGCAGGTTCTACGACCAAGGAAGCATCGAGGGCGTACCTTGGTGGCTCGGGAGTCGAAATAGTTCATAGGATAATATTCTCGCCAATGGACGCGTGTACGGCGTTCCCAGGCAGGACGGGTCCACGACAGGGGGGCGAAGCGCTTCAAAGTCATAACAAAAAGAAGGAACTTTGCGAATACAGGCAAAGTACCTCAAGTCGCGCGACAATTTTTCATGTAGTCGCGGGCTTCTTTCATGCTTGGAAAAACAGTTTTATGTAGTGCTTAGTGAGCAACAGAAAGCTGCATCGGAAGTTTTGCCTGTTGCTCGAAAATTTTCTCGATGACACTTCTTATCTATTTATAACATCTGCGAAGTTGGTTATTTAAGACTAATTATGTAATTAGGGAGAATGCAAAAAAAGTTGTCGCAGTTTCACCCGAAAGGTGAAGCATCAATTGCGATAGCAACTTAGTAGAGAGCTATACGGAGTAAGGATAGTAGTTTTATCCGCTGTACAAACTTGGACATGCAGCAGCACCGGCAACACACAGCACTGTTGTCGACGCCGTCGGCGTTTTGCCCGCGTTCGCACAAAATGCGTGCGGCGTTTGTGACTGTTGCCGGAGCCTCTGATATAAGTAGGCACTTGGTGCCGCAGCTAAACGTCGCCTCCTTTCCCTGCCCCCCCCCCCCCCCCCACGGCCTTTCGTGCGTCAGAAGAAGGCGCGTTTGCTCTACATATATGGTGATTGTAAAGGAGGAAAGAGACGCCTACTTCTGCAGCCCTTAAGGGAGCACGGCACAGAACGCGCGTTTGTTCTCCGCCGTGCGTTCACTCCCCGTGACAGCGCGCGTCCCTTGCGCCCTTTCACTCGCACATACAGCGTTCGGCGGCGCGCGGCGACGATTTCATCTCCATTGACCTCATACGGAACCTCACGGCGACGGCGACGGCAACGGCGACGGAGACGGCGACGCCGACGGCAGAAATCTGCTTTGGAGTGTCCATATAATTGCTATCGCAATAAAATTATCTGAGTATTTCCAAGCGACGTTAGCTATTACTTTGGTTCAATACAAGCTACGTGGTATTTACATTTTTAATGCTTGGCTCAAGTTACGTCGGACACCCTATGTATTATCAATGAAGCGTTGAATCACACGATCGGGCAGTGGAACAGCTCAAAGAATAAGATGAAAGGGAACGAAGGCGCCCGATTTTTGTTGTTCATATTATAAGGAGCCAACAAACAAAGACACCAAGGGCAACATAGGGGAAATTAGTTGTACTTACTATTTGAATAAAAAAAATGATAGATTAATGGAATAGAAAATTGATGAAAAAACTTGTTGCAGATGCGGAATGATTCCACGTTTGCGAATTACGCGTGTGATGCTCTTACCAATTGAGCTATCGCAGCGCCGTTTTCCCATCCACTTTCTGGATATTTGTTTTACTACTAGAACTAACCCTGGGAGCCAGCGCCACCAATCAAGATTCTCAAAGAATAGAAGCAAGTAGGAAAAATACCCGGAATTTATTAAAGTTCCGGCCGGTCCTAGGCCGAAACGTCAGCAACATCCTGGTCTTTTTCGTACGTTCATTGATTCTTTAACCTATACATATGTGAGAACAGAAGACTCGGAACAGGCAAACATTTATTCGTTGGGCAACTAAGCTGATGTTGCGGCCATGATGTTGAGCTTTTGTTCTTTTTGCGGACGCGAAGCGCACTGACCACTTCATGGCTTCCCCCCCCCCCCCCCCTAGCAATGAAGATGTGAGAACAGACGACTTGGAACAAGCAAACATTTATTCGTCGGGCAACTAAGCTGACGTTGTTGTTGTTGTTCTTGTTGTTGTTGCCTCAAAACTGTTGCGGCCATGATGTCGACCTTTTCTTCTTTTTGCGGACGCGAAGCGCACTGTCCACTACATGGCTCCCCTCCTAGCGATGAAGGCATTGCTGTCGAGCGGTTTATCTGCTTGAGATTTCGTTGCCAGCGTCCATGTGAGCTGGCTTCAAACGGTCTACAGATATCGTCTCTTCGCGTACGTTAGCAAGGAGAGTGAAGCACTTAGGATCGTGCTTGAGGACTTTAAAAGGACCGTCGTTCTTGCTAAGCCTTCAATGGACGTTGCTGCAGGTGAAGCACATAAAATAATCCGTACCTCATTCGGTAGACGCTGAAGGAAGAACTCGCGGGCGATTTTTGAGTCCATTGAAGCCGAATTGCCTCCGAGTAGCAGGGTCGTGCGACGAAGCAGCTCGGTCGGCTTTCGGTCGCCAAGTTCCTCCTATGATAGAAGCTGTTGAATGCGTCGTGACTCGGAGTCGGTCGTGCGTCGCATGAATTCCCGTTTCAGGATGTCGTAGAGGTGTCGGGTGGGGAAGTGAGCAAAACGTCGCGGATCAAAGCTGTGGTGGTAGGGCTGAGCGCACTCACGACATAGTCGTACTTGGCCGTCTGCGATGCGGTGACGGCGGAACTGCGCTTCGATGTGGAGATACCAGAGCTCACTATTTGTGGGCCAGAACTCGGGAAGCTTGAGTGTGGTGATGGAAGGTGTGGCATTGTCTTGGGAGTTCGATTCCATGGTGTCGAAGAGAAGCGGCGGGAATTGTTGCGATGAGGGAAGCGTCCGAGGTCACCAACGCGTGAGAACAGAAGACTCGGAACAAGCAAACATTTATTCGTCGGGCAACTAAGCTGACGTTTGCGGCCATGATGTCGAGCTTTTCTGCTTTTTTGCGGACGCGAAGCACACTGTCCACTAGACAAACATATATATAGTGATCCTTCATTTGCCGGAGTGATTATTCTGATAAATGCAGGACCACCTGCCGAAACGTAGTACAGTTACATTTCGTATATATATTGTTACGGGGAGTATTTATATATATTGTTTCGGGGAGTATTTAATTAACAGTAAGCGACTAGCGCTTGTCAAGTCAAGACTGTACAGAGGGCACATGTTCCAGCAGGTTTCAGTCCGACAAGAGAGACTCTGACCCAGCCCCACTACAACGTCTTTGTCTTTCCCATTGCTCGTGACATTATCCACGGCCGATGAAGCACCGTCCCGGTGCTTGTTGTGGTCAAAATGGATGATCACAGTTGTAAAGTTTGAGGCGGGAAACATGTACGATGTCACTTCGTGGTGCGGCAGTCGATGAGGTAGATGCCATGGGAGATATCTCATAGGTGACAGGAGTCACCTGGCGCAGCACGCGGTGGGGCCCGACGTACCGCAACATTAACTTTTCACAGAGGCCGACACGACGAGATGGGAACCAGAGAAGGACGAGAGAGCCCGGTGGAAAATCAGTATCCCGGTGTCGATGATCGTAGATGGCCTTTTGTGCGGTCTGCGATGACGAGAGCCGAGCGCGGGCTACTGTGCGCGCGACGAGCTCACGCGTGATGGCATCTTGCGCATAGGAAGTCGTAGACGTGGAGGCCTGATCAGAAGGGAGCAAGGTGTCAAAGGGTAGTAAGGGATGGCGTCCAAAGAGAAGATAGAAGGGTGAGCAGCCGGGAGTTTCATGACGCGATGAGTTATATGCAAATGTGACGAACGGGAGCGCAACGTCCCATGCGTGGTGGTCATCGGAAACGTACATGGAAAGCATGTCGGTCAGTGTACGGTTTAAGCGTTCGGTGAGTCCGTTGGTTTGCGGGTGATATGAGGTCGTGAAGTTGTGATGAGTAGCACATGATCGGAGTAGATCGTCAACCACACGAGACAGGAAGCAGCGACCGCGATCTGTGAGTAGGTGGCGTGGAGCACCATGTTGGAGGATGCCGTCGTAGAGTAGGAAGTCGGCTACGTCTGTGGCGCAGCTGGTTGGCAACGCTCGAGTACTTGCAAATCGAGTGGTATAATCGGTAGCGACTGCAATCCATTTGTTGCCTTTCGTGGAAATTGGAAAGGGACCCAGCAAGTCCAGGCCCACTCGATAAAACGGCTCGGATGGAACGTCAATTGGCTAAAGGAGACCAGCAGGTAGCGTCGCAGGTTTCTCGCGACGCTGACACAGGTCACAAGATGTTACGTAGTGGTGAACGGACCGATAAAGGCCCTTCCAGAAAAAAACGTCGTCGTATGCGATCATAAGTTCGGGAGACACTTAAGTGCCCGGAACTGTTTCCGACATCAAATACGTCAAGGTACGAAAATAGGACACCACGGAGTGCTTGACTTTGGGAAGGTAAGAGGTCAGGAGATATCATTTTGTCCAGGAGTGCCTGGGTTGGCGCTGGTATGGCAGGTTGCGTCGCGGTCTCAGCATCAGCAGCAAATGCAGAAACAGTACATTCTTCCAAAGGTGACAGTTCGGCTAGTGAAATTCCTTGAGGAAGCACATGGGTCGCAGTAGAAAAGTTGAGGACTGGAAGCAACGTTCTGTTATTGGCAATAAGCACTACGGTATGAGGAAGTGCGATGTTGCGCGAGATGATCAGACCTGTGAGGGGAGCGACCACACATTCACCATCAGGTACTGGGGGAAACGGTGACATAAGGACGTAGGTAGCAGCCTGCACGGGTAGTCGTAGAAACTCCAGGGAACGTAGATGCGTGTTACTTGATGCGGCGTCATCAGGACACAATAATGGCAGTTCGAGCTGCAAAATGCCAGAAGACCAATCGATGAGGCCAGAGTGGGCGCTCAAGAAGTCAATACCAAGAATGACATCATGTGGGCAAGCGTCGAGAACAGCGAAGAGAACTGAAGTGCGGTGGCCGGCAACAGTAACGCGGGCAGTGCACATACCAAGAACAGGTGTTCGGGTGCCGTCAGCTACTCGCACAGTAGGAGAGACGGCAGGTGTCAGCACTTTGCGTAGGCGGCGTCGGAGCGTAGAACTCATAACGCCAGTATCAGCGCCAGTATCAATGAGAGCTGTAACGGGCACGCCGTCGACGAGAACACCGAGCAAATTGCGTCTTGAAGTAGGGGTCAATAGAGGTTTTGTGGTCCTTGTCGTCAATGCAGCCTCACCTCCCGGAACTGCACTGGCTAGTTTCCCGGGTGGTGTCCAGAGGAAGCCGAAGAAGGAGAGCGACGGCGTTGAGGGGAGCGCGACTGGCGACTCTGAGGGGACGGCGAACGGCTGGACCAGTGTCCTTGTGCGGTAATGTCGGCGTAGGTCGATTGAGCGCGAAGAAATAGGGTGAGAATCACGGGCCGGGAGTTGGTCGTTGAGAAAAGATGTGCTGTAGTACAGGCCACGATCTTGGCGGCGCTCACCGAGGAAACTTGGTCGGTAATTCCGACGATTGCGGCAGTGGCGTGAAATGTGGCCGACGCGAGAGCAAGAAAAAATTTCCCGCCAATCCACTCTGTGAAGGTGGTTGGAAAGCGAAGCTTTTTACGCCACCCTCACGGTGACTGCGGCGCGCTTGATATTTCACACACTACAACGTAACTTTAACCACGGCCTTTATTATTATTTACTTAACAACAATGTTCACTACTGCTTTATTGTCACGTAGTAGTGACGCTGAAGAAAACAGTCGTAAAACTGTGTACGACGAAACTGGTTGTTTATTGGGCGAACCTGTGCCCACAAAAGCAAGGTACACTCAAAGCACAACGATAGCGGCGAACACAGTCGGCGATCGTCGAAAATCTGATCAGCGGCGAAACGCGTCGGCTTTTATACCTGAGTCATCGAAGGTTCTAGATTAATCCCTGATGCCCGCGTGTCTTCCAGAAAGTTCTAGACAATTCGCGTCAGTCATGCAATCAGATAACAGAAGCGTCGGTGAAAACAGGCAATGGAAAGAAGCATCGATAACGTTCTAGAAACTTCCGATACAGGCGCGTCCTGCGCCTAGCGATAACGTTTAACATTTGTTAGCCGGTGGAAAGCGGCCACCGGTGAAAGATAAACATGTATACGTGTCATTATGATCGGTGTGATATACACACAAATTTTCAGTTTTCACTGTAGTTACATTCTTTGCCAAGGTTAAATCAATGCACGTTCTGCGAATGCACGTTCTGCCGTCTTTACTTTCCGTGGTATACCCATAGTGGGGTAGTCTAGAAAATGAACCGAAGCAGTTACTAGGCTGGAAGGGTTTTGAATGACGTCAACCCTCTTTCAAGCAGCTGCATAAGCTTTGCAACAGCTGCAATCTAATCTTACGGACCGCGCCGAGCCTGTTTCCGTTGTTTGCCCGCAGCCCTTATCATCCATCATGTTGGCTCATCACTTTGAAGCTTGTTTTTGTGGTTTTTCTTGCGAAAACGAGTGCTTACTTGTACGCTGAATGCCTGAATTCAAGTAAGCTATACTGCTATACCTGCAATTGTTAGCGGTTCGTCGGGATCGTTTTTTGATTACAACGATGGACACGACAGAACCCTTGGCTGGTAGAGGTACAAAGCTTCGCTTTAAAACAGATTGGTCGATCGTCAGGCGTCCTCCACTCAGAAGGGTTGCGGAAGCGGGGTGGGAACCGGGGAGCGGAAGCGGCAGCAGCAACAATTGGGGCGGTGTGGTGTTCAGTGGGAGGACCGGAGGCGCACATGGGCGTAGGGGCGTAACTGGGGGCTTGTGTAAATAGGACGCCAATATTTGCAACCTCCTGACGTACGACGGCCTGAATGAGAGATATTGTCGCCAAATGGTCGTGAGCAGGTGCCTGATAAGCGGCTGGAGCCATGGCTTCGAGCTCCTGGCGAACAATCTTGGCCAAGTTGTTAGGCGGCGAGAACGGAGGGGGCGTCACGGGATCATCGCACGAGGAGGTCGCAGCTGTATTCGGGAGTCTGTTAAAGCGCTGAGTAATCCGCCTGCTTTTTGCTTGTTCAAACTGCCGGCATTCTGTGATAATGGAGTCAACCGTGGTGCAGTGCTTACACATGAGGATGTTGAAGGCATCGTCAGCTATGCCTTTCAATACGTGGCCAACCTTGTCTGTCTCTGGCATGTCTTTGTCAATGGCACGGCACAAGGCTAGTACGTCTTGGATGTATGCGACGTACGACTCCGTGGACGTCTGAGCTCTGGCCGCCAGCTCGTTCCGGGCTGTCATTTGGCGCGCGGCCGATCGGCCAAACAATGCGCGCATCTTCTCCTTGCATAGGTCCCAACTTGTAAGTTCTTCTTCGTGTGTGTTAAACCACACCCTAGCCGTGCCCGGTAGGCAGAAAATGACGTTGGCAAGCATGGGAGTCTCATCCCACCTGTGGTGCTTGCTGACGCGCTCGTACAATAGGAGCCAATCGTCGACGTCTTTGTTGTCCGTGCCGCAAAACGTGCCGGGGTCGAGGGGCTGCGAAGGACCGCGGTTGTCGGCGCCGCGGGCGCGGGCTACGATGACTGCGTACTCTCTTCGGCCGTGGAGGCAGGAGAAACGTGGCGTCCACTCCGAAGATCCAGGGCCGGGTGGAATAGAGCCCGCAAACTCCACCAAAAAGATGTTACGGGGAGTATTTAATTAACAGTAAGCGGCTAGCGCTTGTCAAGTCAAGACTGCACAGAGCGCACAGGGTCCAGCAGGTTTCAGTCCGACAAGAGAGACTTTGACCCAGCCCCACTACAACGTCTTTGTCTTTCCCATTGCTCGTGACACTATATATCTATATATATATATATATATTTCCTGACTGGCAGCTTACAACCCTCGTGGAAAAGAAAAGTGCACAATCAGTGCATTCTACCGGTGCTAACATATGGGGTAGAAACTTGGAGGTTAACAGAGAATCTCGAGAACAAGTTAAGGACCGCACAAAGAGCGATGGAACGCAATATCTTAGGCCTAACGTTAAGAAATACGGAGAGAGCGGTGGGGATCAGAGAGCAACCGGGATAGCCGATGTTCTAACTGAAATTAAGGGGGAAAATGGAGCTGGGCAGGCCATGTAATGCGTAGGATTGATAATCGGTGGACCATTAGAGTTACAGAATGAATACCAAGAGAAGGGAAGTGCCGTACGGCAGAAAGCTAGGTGGGATGATGAAGTTAGGAAATTTGCTGGCGCAAGTTGGAATCGGCTAGCGCAAGACAGGGGTAATTGGAGTTCGCAGGGAGAGGCCTTCCTCCTGCAGTGGACATGAATATAGGCTGATGATGATGGTGATCATGTATATATGCACACAAGAAGGGAAATCGAGGTGCTCGAATCTTGTTAATGACGACCATAAAAAGCCAACCGAGAATGGAGCCAAGGAAAGCGCTGACTGCCAGCCTCATGCACTAAAACAATCAATGTATTTTATGATTTCACACCTACTTACCTACAGAAGTGGACAAAATGCATGCGTTTTTTGTATAATACAGCACTCATAATGCACAACTAAACGAATGAAATATAACTGTCTACTTAAAGAAACCAAGGTGAACTTCCACTTATTCACGAAGATGTAGCTTCACGCTCAGGTGGCTCATGAAGCAGTGTGCTGTGCCAATAATCTTAGTTGAACAACGGTGGTGATAGTCATGCGCAGTGCCTCGCATAAATTGATGCAGCAGTACGACAATACCTGTTTTCCTGTTTTGGGACAAGCCATAAAAACCGATTGATCGCGATTAAAATATTAATCGCAAAATGGGAGAGTTAGAATTACCCCCCACAAAGCAATACCGGTAATAAAATAACGTCTGCAGCGCTTGTCGAATGGGTGCAGCAGTGCTACAGTCGTCCTGCTGAGCGAGGGAGGGGGGGGGGAGCCCCTCCTTAAAAAACAGGAGTGGGCGCCGGGCACTCCCTGCCCACCCGCCCTGACTTTAAGCACAGCGAGGACCAGTGTGAATTAGTTGGTTGAAAATTATGGTCGGATAGCGGGCACAGCATTCCGAGTATTGTTTTTAAGGGACATGTGTGGAAAATTTCGTTCCATTGCCTAGCAAGAGGCTATGAACTTCAGTGAACGTTAACTGGTATTCACCTACGAGGAGTGATTACGGCAGAGGAAGTTCCTTACCTTCGCGAAGAGGCAAATACGTAGTCTCGCTTTTGTAGAGTTTGTGAAACTGCGAACGTAAAGGCACCTACTACAAATTCTCTAAAAAGTTCATGGTCAGGAGGTTCTTTTGAGGCAACCTACTGTTCGCTATTGCTTTACTCTGTCATCAGGCAACATTAGTAAGCGTGCGCTGGCATACCTCACACGAGTAGCAATCGAGAAACAGCACAAGAACGACGATACACAGAAGAAGCAACAAACCGCAGGCTCTGACTGACAACTGAAGGTTTATTGCGGTGGAGCAATGAAAGAAAAGGGGGGGGGGGGAAACAACTGACACGTGATCAGCAAACCATTCTTGCATGGCAGGTTTGACGGGGTGACAATCAGTAGCAATCAGCCAATTCTACACTCACATAGCAGCAGGTGGAATCAGGTTGCAGCTTTCACAGTAAGTAATTACAAACAAGCAGAAAAAATTGCTCCTTGAAGCGCCGCCTAACAAATCCCCTTAAGTACAAACGTCTGAAAAGTGAGCAGGAGGGGAACAAGTACTGACATTACATAAAAGAAGAACTTAGGGTTGGAGCACAAACGTAGCCAACCATCTGACAGACGCGCCCGCTCCAAAAGCAGCTGCAATGGTCGAAAACATTGAATGCTGCGAGGGAAGCCGATGGGCTGTAAACTTTCGAACGCAGCTTTCCGTCTGTGGAGAGGTATGCGCAGCAGAAGCAATAAGATCGCAGAGAAATGATACGTTGTCAGGGTACAGCAATATTTTACTAGCATGAATAGCTTATCTAAAGGAACAAGAATAAGCGAACCGAGGCGCCCAATTTTTGTCAGTCAGAATGATACGAAGCCATCAGACAATGACACCAAGAAAAGCATAGATAAAGCGAAATGAAAGTATATGAAAAAACAACTGACCACAGGTAGGACACGAACTCACGTCTTCTCATTACTCGTGCGATGCTCTTACCAATTGGTATAAAGTGGTTTTCCCATATAACACACGCGGATGGTATTCGCGCAATTATGCGTGCGTTTTCAGAGTCGTTGTTTGATAAACCAATTCACTGTCACACTTCAAACCCTATTAAAATTGGTACTAGACATAAGTAAATCTGAATTTATTGAAAAGCCCTTCGTGCATGTCAACGGCACATCAATGGGCACTAAAGTAGGTCTCAACTACGCCAACATATTCATGGGCATACTGTAATCACATTTCGTTGAGAGTTGGGCGCTAAAAAGCAAAGTTTTATAAAATGTTCATAGACGACGTTTTCCTAATCTGGTTCCACGGCGAAGAGGAGCTATTGAAGTTTATTTCTCAGTTCACTGCAGTCCATCCAACCCTCTCATTCTCCCATACATATTCGGCTTCCGCAATCACCTTTTGAATGTTAGTCTAACCCCCGTATTCACAAACCAAACTTAACTTATCGCGATAAGGCTTACTTACGAAAGGACGAGAAAAGGTTAAGTATAAGGAAAGAACAAGGTGCGTTTCGAAAACGAACCTTAACGCGACATAAGTGCGCCTTATGAAAGGCACCCTTACCTCGTAAAGTGTTTGACCTGGTAGCGAGGCTGGATAATTTTATGTGACGAAATATTTAGTTTGAGAAGATATAAACTGCCTTTATTACAAGAAAGCAATTATGCCGTGCCCACAAGCACCTGTACATAAATAATGTACAACTGCCTGACAAAACGTGGTAAAATGCTCGCTGTTTTTGGTGAGTCCGCCATTTACGTCTGGCCACGTTGATGTAACCCAGTCGACGCAGCGCACGTTTTTTTTTTTTCCTCTGTACACCGGCTTCTCGAGCTCACGTTTTTTTTCCCCTTCCGCTGTTGTTTTGTCTTGTTTTTCGTACGATTTCTTTTTCTTATATTTATAAGTAGTTGTGCATTATATTTCTTATTTTTTATCAGTTTAATTGTCTAAATAGTTCTAGTGTTCTTTTTTAACTTATAAAACTCGTCCGGGATGTAGCGGCGTAAAATTAATTTTACGGACGAGGAGCGCACCATCCTCATGGATCTGATGGATAGACACCGCGATGTGCTTGAATGTAAAAAAACTGACGCGGTGTCTATCCATGCAAAGAAGAAGACGTGGGAGAAGTTGGCCGATGAGTTCAACAGTAACCACAACGTGCGGCCACGACCGTGGAAGCAGCTCAAGAAATGCTGGGCCAATTTGAAGGAGAAGTGGCGCCGTGCGAAAGCTGAAGACAGGCGTGAACTCTTCAAAACTGGTGAGCTTTATATTATTCCTCATGTGCCGAAATTGCTCCAACTTGCTTCTAGAGTTCACGAAATGCACGGGAAAACACGGGAGTCGATCGCTGCAGCTGATTTCGAGCGCCGACAACAGCTTGTGCGCGTACAACAGAACGAGCGCCGACAACAGAACAGTGGCAAGGACGTAGTAAATTCCACACCAGAAATAACGATGCACTGAACTTGGTTGATTGTAACATGAAGGCAAACAAAGGCATTGGGAGTGCGTGCGCTCGTCTGTTTTCTGCGACACACTTGCACGACTGGCAAACTTGCTCGTGTTTAGGTTTCTTGAAGGCTGTCAAAGGACGTATTGCTGTTACAGGAACTCTTCGTTATTGGTTTGCAAAGCATGCAAATGGAGTCATTGGCCGACCGCCATCATGTAGCTTTGCGTGTAGGCTTGTCGTTTGCCGTAACAAAAAACCAGGAGCAAGCAAAACTTGTCTGCAGCAGTTCATTAGCATGTGCACAGTGCCCTGTGTCTATATTTTGTTTGTGCTGGGCTAGCAGGACCCCAAAATGATTTAAGGCAACTACATGATGTGTGCATATGTCTCTGGCAATATTTTCGAAGCAGTTGAATGGAAGAGACATGATTGAAATTTTTAGTCATTGTGAAAATTTGTTAACGCTGATATTTGCCTCTCAAAGGTGGTGGCACTCCGGCGGAAAGCCAAATGAGTGATGAGTTGCGGAGGGTTGGTGCGGTGGCATCACATATGGCCACACGTCTGGCAAACCCCTTCGACAGCGACCGGACGGGGCCTGGAGTGGAGGCCACACCAGCTGTAGCAGCACTGCTGGCTTCGTCGCAGCCGGGACGAAGCACTGATGCAGATGGTGGGTATAAGTTCATCTGAAATAGTCTATCTAGGCTCATTATTTTGGAAACCAGATTTGGTAATGCAGAAAGGCACCAAATGAGTTGTTGCAGGTGGCTAATGAACAACTTGTTTTGTATTCCACATTGTACGCAGCAGTATTGCAAGAAACTGAAGCTACTTTTTAATGTCAGAATGCTGACATTACTTTGGCGCATCATGCTGATGAGGTTGTGGCAGTGCAGAATGGGTTTTATTTTGGTACACTACAAGGAATTGTGCATTCATTGGATCTGTCTTGAAGGCTTCCAAAAATGGTCTTGGCAGGTGTGTTTTGCATTACTTCACTGATTTCATGTCACTGTTGCAAACATAAAGTGCTTTTTTTTACAGTGGAGTGGTTAGGGCCACCAAACTTGTGTGTGCCCAATGTACGGGGCATATAGGTAAATATGCTCTTGCACTGCGTCCAGAAGAAACGTCCTTATCTTATCTGCACTGAACATACGAGAGGGGCCATGCCTTGTGGAGGAAAATGCAAATTGACCATGCAACATCATCTCTTTTGTGTCCTGTACTATCTTAGATAATTGATTAGCTGTGTATGTTCGTGGGTGCATATGCTGTGAAATGTGGTCATGTTTATATTCCACTTGTCGCCACACGCATGTGGAATAGCAAGTAGACTTGATATCAGGCAGACCTCTTCCATGCTCTTGAATTGCTTTATTTTTCTCATGCAATAGTGCCCATATTTGCCTCTGTATTATGTGCCCTCAGCAAGCAATATACACAGGAAGCCTGCTTGTGATGCAAACAAGTGTCAGCACAGACACCGTTTGTCTAGTTAAATATTTTTTATGGCTCATTGAACAGCATGAGTTCCAATATTGTCGCGAAGAACGTATGCCGCGCCCGACCTTGAGGAATACCGAAACGGGTTTGAACGAGTGTGTGCACGTGTAAAGCGCGGTCGCTCCGCGCGCGGCTGTACTGGGGGGGAAAGGTCATGCCAGTTCACGGTCTATTGTTGCGACCATGTCTGCGTGGTCCCCAAAACTCTGGCCCCTATTGGAGCACGACGGCTTGCCTGATTGACGAATAGAGGCTTGCGTCTCCCACGGGTCCGCGGGCCCCGTGGATGCTGTGGAACCACATTTAAGGAAGGGGTTTTGGGTCATTTTGGAGAGAGCAAGGACACAGCAGCCCACGGCGCCACTTCACCACGGGAGACCAGGCCGGTCAGGCAGGCCGTCGACGATCGGTATGACATCGTTGCATTTATAAGATATTGTAAGGAACCAAGTTAATGCCAAGTTAAATAAATCTAGTCTCTTCAAATGTTACTTCTTGTTGTCGTCGTACCCGCCGATCTGCACCTGCCGCTGCCAGAGCTCATCCCCCTTCATCGTCGTCTCCCTGGTGAGCTGATGCGTCCGAAAACTAACTGCTGCATCACTTCGCTACAAAGTGGTGGAGGTTGCTGGGTAGCGAAATCCACGCTCTAATATCATGGGCCGTGGTAACAAACCTCAGGAACCTACCTCTGAGAGCTCTACTATGACCGAAGCCCCTACTTTTATCACTACCATGTCCGCCCCTCAAGTTAACCCTTTCGTCGGACCGCCAGTCTTTAGAGGCGCGCCAGAAGAATCAATCGCCGAGTGGCTGCTTTGCTACGAACATGTAGCCTCACTGAACAACTGGGATCAAGCGACAAAAGTTAAATTTTTGTATCTGGCATTGGACGGAGACGCAAAAAAGTGGCACACAACTCAAATTTTAACGGGTGCCCCTAATTCATGGGAAGAGTGGGCGACTCTCCTAAAAACGTCGTTTACTAGTCGTTACTCAGTTGAAATCGCCTATTTGCGACTGCAAAACCGGACCCAGCTGCCATCAGAGTCCCCTGAGCAATATTACTATGACGTTTTGCAGCTGTGCGCCAGAGTTAACCCTTCCATGACGGAAGACGATCGGTTGCGGCACCTAATGCGCGGCTTGCGTCCGGACGTGCAAGAGAAAATAATCATCGCGAACCCGGACAGCTGCTCTGCCTTCCTCCAAATTCTGCAGCGTATTAATCTGGCTGCTTTGATTACCCGTGCGTCCCAGCCACAATCAATCGGCACTCATTTCTCTGCCGGCCCGCAGTCATGGATCCCATATGGCTCGACACCTCCCGTCGGAGTGACACACTCTGTACCAGCAACGCAGCCGCCTCCGACCTGTTTCGCTACTTGCGCGGCGGCGGAGCGTCATTGCCTGCGAGAGGCCACAGACCACGACAGGGACCTAAAAGCGATCGCGGATTCCATAGCCTCGTTATCGAACCGCTTAAAGGCTATGGAAGAAGACGTAAAACATCCTCCAGCGCACTGGCCACCGAGAAGTTCCGCTGACGACGACAGCCGACCACGATGCCAGCTGTGCGGCTGGATCGGCCACCTCGCGCCCCAGTGCTGGCAACGGTTCCGAGAAGACGGACCCCAACGGAGGGAGCAACGCGTTGCTAACAGTGAGCAGTTCAACCCCTCGGGAAACGGGGACGGCCGGGGCGTAGGGGGCCCGTCCGGCCTACCATTTTGTAATCTGTCGAAAAGTCAGCCCCTCGCATTGCCTGTCCGAGCAAAGGGGACCGACCCAAAGTTACGGCAGCGCTTTAGCTATGAACATGGAAACCTCGCTACGCTTGCCCACCTTCCGCATGATTCCGCACCAGTAAGTGAAGAAAACCCGTTACCGTTGCTCGTGCTGGATCATGTGGAGGTTGGAAAAAAGCAGAGGGAAGATTCATGGATGAAGGAAGTGATACAGCACCTAGAGCAGCCGAGCGCGCCCGTTGTCAGAAAAACGAAAAGAACGGCACGGAGCTTTCGGTTAGTTGATGATGTTTTGTACAGAAGGGCAAACGGCTTTCATGAAAGTCGCACGGCACTCGTTGTCCCATCGTGTTTGAGGCCGGAGGTTTTACGGCACTGTCATGTCGACACTACGGCGGGCCACCTCGACTTCGGGCGCACATGGGGGAAAGTTCGCCGCCGCTATTTCTGGCCGAAGATGTTCTCGCAAGTCAGCCAGTACGTTCAATCCTGCTCTGACTGCCAGACCCAAAAGCTCGCACCCAGAAAGCCGGCCAGCGTCGACCCCTTTGTGGTCCCTAAGAATGAACCAATGCTGCAGGTAGATATAGGACAAGGCGCGCTACGCCGCATGGAAGACGTCAGAAAAGAATCCTATGAACTGCAGCCTCATAAAAAACTAGTGGACCAAACTAGGAAAAAACGTCGCGTTGTGAATGTTGCGTGGTTAAAACCTTCCCACGTCCGAAGGTGCTCCAATGATGACGACGCAGACGACGAGTCTGTTGACGAACGTCGTAAGAAAAAGTGTGATCTTCGTCGTGGTGCGCGCAAGTGCCGGCCGAGTGCTGACCAGAGGCTTGCCTCGTGTGATCGTGTGTGGGATCGTGCGTGTGATCGTGTGTGTGAGACAGAGACCAACGACAGAGTGCGCGCAGTAGGAAGCTTGGACGCTGTGACTGAACTTTACTCCGACTGGCGGACATTCACTGCTTACGACACGGACACTGATGTGTATCACAGCGCAAGTTAATGAACTTTAAGTGTTATTTTTCTTGTGTTTCGCGATTGTTCGGGTTTTTTCCATTTTTGTTAAAACGAGCTTGTTCATTTTTGTTTTTATTCTTTCCATTTCTCTTACACGAACCCCTCATGTATGTACTTAATTTCTAGAGCCATAATGTTGTTTTCAAGTTCGAAGTGCTCTGTAAAAACGAGTGGGACACTCTTTTTCGTAGGGGGAAGGTGTCGCGAAGAACGTATGCCGCGCCCGACCTTGAGGAATACCGAAACGGGTTTGAACGAGTGTGTGCACGTGTAAAGCGCGGTCGCTCCGCGCGCGGCTGTACTGGGGGGGAAAGGTCATGCCAGTTCACGGTCTATTGTTGCGACCATGTCTGCGTGGTCCCCAAAACTCTGGCCCCTATTGGAGCACGACGGCTTGCCTGATTGACGAATAGAGGCTTGCGTCTCCCACGGGTCCGTGGGCCCCGTGGATGCTGTGGAACCACATTTAAGGAAGGGGTTTTGGGTCATTTTGGAGAGAGCAAGGACACAGCAGCCCACGGCGCCACTTCACCACGGGAAACCAGGCCGGTCAGGCAGGCCGTCGACGATCGGTATGACATCGTTGCATTTATAAGATATTTTAAGGAACCAAGTTAATGCCAAGTTAAATAAATCTAGTCTCTTCAAATGTTACTTCTTGTTGTCGTCGTACCCGCCGATCTGCACCTGCCGCTGCCAGAGCTCATCCCCCTTCATCGTCGTCTCCCTGGTGAGCTGATGCGTCCGAAAACTAACTGCTGCGTCACTTCGCTACAATATGCGAGTGAGCGACTTGTATGCAAAAGTTTAAATGCAACCGCATAGTTATCACTCACCGTTTCATTCAACCTGCTTCAGCTGGAAGCGCCAGCAGGCACATGCTGTATTCTTGTCTGCTCATGCGCTTACATTGTGTCATGCTCTTTAGCACATCCTAATAGCAAGCAGAGTGAAGTATTTTATGCAAAAACATCGCTGCATCCTGCAGCAAGGCAAAACCGCGTATAGCTCACAGTGCATTGGTTGAAGTGGTTAGTAAAAAGTACAAGCATTGTGTAAACGACACTGATATCAACTATGATTCTAACAACTTTGCAGATGCCGACATGCAGTGTGACGACTTGTGGCAATGGGAGTTGCCACACACCCAAGATGAAGTGGCCATGGACTATCCAGCGCCACAAAGTGGTGAAGCTGCTCGGCCAGTTAGCCATCAAACAACTCAGCCAGCATCACCCCCAGCTGCAGCTGCGCCAAGTGAAGTTCTGCCAGCTGCTGTGGCACCGGTGCCACCAGCCCGCCGTGAAAGGCGATTAAATGCTAGCCGGCCGTCCAGTTCGAGGGACGACGCCGTGACGAGCGAGCTCGTTGCTCGGCTTGCTGCCATCTCAAAAGATGCGCAACAAAAGAGCAAAGAGCACTTTCTTCGCATGAAGGTAACTCGTAAGGACCATGAACTTCGCATGCAGCTCGCTCATGATGAGCACAATGACAGATTGCAGAAAAGAGAGGCAGAACATTCCCAAGTTATGGAAAACCTAAAAGCAAAAAAGGCCCTTATTGAGCTTAAGATAAAGCTTCTGCAAAAACAAAACAAATGAGGCAGAACAAAAAATATTTCGTATATGAAAAAAAGAGGTGTCTTAACCCTTTGCGGTCCGAAACTTTTACGCACTTTCCGGCTGTTCCGGTCCGAAACTATTTTGCCAGTTTCTGGCGCCGCTAACAAAACCACCAACTGTGGAAGAAAAACTCTCAGGATATTTATTTTTCTCTTGCATTCTGCAGGCAACTCCTCTACCGATATTTGAGCAGCGTGTGATACCGCTCGAAGCATTCTCCTGGGTGCAGGGCAGGGTTGTTACTGCTGGTTTTGCAGAAAAACACCGTTTCCCTCCTGACTCCGTTTGTTTTTCGATCGCTACAAGCGGCACAGTCCTTGCTGCTTCGGCCTGGGCACTTGTAGATGAAATGGCTCCTCCCATCTAGCATTTCCTCGTACTCTTTCCGCGCAGACGGGCCTCGCTTTTTGGCTCTAGCCCTCACGTCACCCACCAGCTGTAGAGTGAGGTTGTGGCGGTACTGCAGGTGTCGCTGTTCTTTCTCACCATGATTCTGCAGCTGTGTGCGCCTCAACATAAAGATATTGACAATGGAAACCCCTAGAAGCTTTCACTAAATGCACACCGTAAAACGCACGCGGTGAAAAAGTGGTCATGCTCTCAGCGAACCGCGCGAACGTGCTGTTGCTCACGCAAGTGAGAACTCTGGTATCCAGAAGCCGTGCTGTACATTGTGCTGCACCCTAGCGCAAAAAGAAGTAAATTTCAACAAACTTTATTTATCCCTCAAGAGATGGCGCATCATGTATACAAAGAATGCGCACCGGTCGCAGGGAGAAAAACCGCGAAATTTAACCCCCGAACATTCTTGTCGGGAGCTGCCTGACAGCGGACCGCTACGGCCGTGTTGCGTTGTCCGGCCCTGCCTGACAACGGACCACAAAGGGTTAATCAAAATTTTAAAAATATAGGATTTTATGTGCCAAAACCACCATCTGATTATGAGGCAGCCGTAGAGGGGGACTCCGAAAATTTTTACCTACTGAGGTTCATTATCATGCCCCTATATCCAAGTAGACGGGCAATTTTGCATTCCACCACCATCACAATGAATTAGCTACTGCAGCTTGGATAGAACCTGTGACGTCAAGCTCACCAGCCCAACACCATAGCCACTGAACTACTGCCAGTTTATTTACGTAGTAGTCGTGCTCTCTCGTTATCCTCGCACTGTATTTGCAGCGTCAGCGCATGATTTGGTTGAAAAATGGCAATTATAGATGTCAGTGTCATTTTGCTGCCATTCAGAAACAGCTTCGTGTGAAGTTCATGGTCATCACGAGTAAACTTCATGCTTCAGAAATTTGGACCACCTGGGGTTCTTTGACGTGCACCTAAATCTAAGTACACGGGTGTTTTCGTATTTCGCCCCCATCGAAATGCGGCCGCCGTGGCCTTTGATACTATTATTCTGGGAAACACAGGCATGATGTTTGCTACCACCAATTTCAAAGGCTTTGTACACGGTAATCACGTGCAACAGTGTTGAATCGATTGAAAAAGACAACTAGCACTGAAACGTGCTGTTGTGAAATTTTGATGACATTGTGCCTGTAAAAAACAAGCAAACGTTAAGTAGCTCCTGCATTCGTAACATTCAGAAGTGCATGACATCCCTTCATGGGGAAGTAGCATATTTAATCGTCATAAATGGTCTTGAATTTGGTGACAGTTGTGCGCAATTAGTGCAGAGTTGTATGCTATCAGTGCAGATAGTTACAAAAGGGTACGACAACAAGCAAACCTTACATTGCTGATGATAAGCAGTGCACAACTGCCAACTGTGTATATTAGTTTATAATCATTCTGCTACAAAATACTGCATTTACGAAGGTTGTCGCAGTTGAGGTTGTGCTTCACCGTGAGCTTGCCAAATGAGAGGAAGGGCCAAGCAGAGTGCGGGCAATCAGTGCTGCTGTGTTGCTCGTGCTGCATATGTATGTGTAACATGCGAGTGTTGGTGGCGCGGCGCCATGTATTTGATAGACCAATCTTTGGGAGGGCTTGAGAAGAGGCGATGTTTTATGCTTCTTTTAACTGTTTTAATTTTCACTTTTGTTTTTTGGACGAGTTCAATTACGCTTTAGGTTCATTGAACCTTATGAACCACCCTTATGAAGTTTTTGCTGACCTAGGCAGTGTTACCTGTCCATATTTGTGTCATTTGACAAGCTAAGTGAAATATAAGCGTACTTGTTGGACTGGTTGAATTCTAGTTAGGGTCACAAACAAAACTGCGCTGCATTCTGTGTTTCGCTCTAGCGCTTAACCTCTGTACCTGGCGTCCACCAGTTGAAGCTGCCTACTTATCTATTTTTGTTTGATAAAAAGGAATATAAAGTGCAAAGAAAGTTTGCATGCATTTATGAAAAATAATTTGCTATAATACGAGAGCGAGTTCTGAAGCCATTGGAGTCTTGAATTGCCATCTGCGGCTGTCCATTCGGCAAAGTTGGTGTAGGCTGTTGAACACTGGGTGCAGTGTGGGGCTGTACATTCGGAGGGCATGGGTCATGTAGAATTCTGCTAAGGTTGTGAAGCGCCGCACATGCAGTGATTACTATGAGTGAGGTGTCTGTGTCAATTTGCAGCTTCATCTGAAGGCACGAGTACCTCCTCTTCCAAATTCCAAACACACGTTCCACGCTGTTTCTTGTTTTTGCTTGTGACTTTTGTACCTGAAAAAATAACTGCATTATTTCTCTTTGCATTTATGTGCGTTGTTCGCAATTTGTGAATACAGTGGCACAGATCAAGGTTAGGAATTGCATTTGATGTTACATGACGTGTTATTTTCATTCTTTCTTTTAGACAGATTTCGCTTTTGACTAACGTTGCACGTTGGGCTTGTTGGTATGTCATGATGAAGGCAAAAGGCGTAGTGCATCAGAAACGGGACACAAGAAGAAGAAGAACACAGAAAACAAACGTTTGGCGCCAAATGTGTGTTGTCTGTGTTCTTCTTCTTGTGTGTTTCTGATGCGCTGCGCCTTTTGCCTTCGGTTTTAAGTTTAGAGCTTTTGAAATGAATCGCAAGAACATTCTTGAAAATGAGCAAATAAAAAGTGTTTCAATTGTGTGTTGGCTCTTGTCTAACCTTGCATGTCCAGATATGTTGCTTTGCCTGCAGGAGCTTTTAAGTTTCTCAGGACACGCTTTCTTCTTCAAAATAATTTAGATATTCTGCTACACTGCTTCATAGAAATTAAAAACTAGCTTGCCTGTACTCTGGGGTGCCTTGGGCAGGATCCTTGAGAGGAGTCATCAGATACGACCTGCAGGCATAGCCCATGTCTCCGAGAAGAATACCGGGGATGGCACCCGTCTCGTACAGCACTCTGGCGCGGCTGCTGTCGAAAATTCTGCTATCGTGGGCAGACCCTGGCCAGCTAGCCACTACATCATAAAATTGTAGGTCGGGCCCCGTGATTCCCTGCAGAATGGCAACATCGTTAATAAAGGCGATATCCAAAATGCAATTACACACAGAGAAAATACTGTAGAGGTGAACATTTTGCCGTGGCAGCACAATGTGAACCGATTGACTGGTTGTAGACTTTTTGTCATAAGTAAAGCTCTACGATAACGCTCATATTAATTGTTCAATATGCACGAACACACTTGTTGAAACGTCAAGAAACCAGAGTACTAAAATAAAAGTAGATGCTACAATACTTTTGTCATTGTCAAAATGTAGCTCTGTGGTATGGTTATGCAGTTGAATCTCGATTACAAGATCATGACCGATACGAATTTTTGGCAAGTCCCGGCCCAAGTACATTAGCCTACAACGTGCCAAATTTCAGATGTTGCAAACCGCTTGTCGCAAACCGCCGTCGCGTGATCTCTGGTGGTACGTGCGAGCGTGTATAATTAAGGAACGCGTGTCACCTTTCACCAAAATACATGACACAGTCTTCGCATAACAACGCAGTATTCCGACAAAGCCGACTTTAGCGATTATAAGCTTGCCGAATTTTCAGGTGTCCTTGCTCTCGTTGCATTAATCTACTTATTTTTTACGTTCTTGTGTGATACAATTTTCAAGTGACAGAAATTTTTTTCTTGCGATGTCCGAAAATACACACATAATCGAGATTATACTGGATCAAAATACGAGGCGCTGCGATTTCATGGGAACTACGTTTTCCGATGCTGAGCAAGAACTTGCCGGTTCAAGTGGTGGCCGCGGTAGTTGTCGATGAGGACCGCGACATAGGTGGAGGTTAAAGTTACCCTCATAGCAAATTCGAAGCTTCGACAATTGTCGTAGCACAGATGTATACTGGCGGTGTGAAACCGCGTCGTAAATTAGCGGGGTGATTTACTTGTTGTTACGTCTGTTACATTTACAAAAACGTACTACGAGCTGCATTATGTACCGCTTCTGTTTGCATTTCGGTATCAAACCACCACTGCAATATTTGTAACGAGCACTCACCTGAACATTCATCGAAAAGTATCCTTTCCGGTTGCGGTACACCTCGGCGTGGTCACCACCGGGGCTCTTAATTGGCACATGGGTGCAATCAATGCACCCACTCACACCGGGAAACTTGCCTATTCTATAGAAATCTTGCATTACACCGCTCATTTTTGAAGCGGCGGGAAATTGCACAAGCACAGGGAATAGGCTTCTGGCGATCATAGTCGATACGCGTTCGATTACCCGTGACACCGTCGGCTGTGAAACATTCACTAGGTCGCCGGTCACAATTTGGAACGTGCCGGCTCCATAGAAGCGCAGTGTGATGAGCAGCTGCAGGAGAGGCGGCACAGGGAACCCACGTCCATCGGTGTTCTCCCGCAGAGGCAGCCTATCGAGCAGCTGCTGCACGGTCCTTTTTGTAAATCGATAACGGCACAAAAACTCGTAGTCGTCGTACACTTCCATGGGATTCAAGCGATCCCTGAGCACTCGACGTGGCGGTGACGCGTATGAAAAGGCTGCCCCACGCATTAGTTCCTCATGACGCTCCAGATAGTTAACGAACTCCGCGAAGTTGTCGTCCATCGCCGCCATTTTGTTTGTTTACAAGGGAGCGTTAAGGTACGTCGGAGGCTACCTTAACCAAGCCTTACTTATCACGGCGATAAGTACGAGAAAAGTTCTTCGATAAGTACAAGGTTGGTTCTTGAAACGCGTTAAGGGCTGTTCGCTGACTTAAGTCATAAGTATAAGTATAAGTTTGGTTTGTGAATACGGCGGTAAGTGTGGACAGGAACAAGCTTATCACATCAATCTACAAAAAACCAACAGATAAGCACCAATACTTACATTTCCATAGTAGCCATGTAAAACATTGTAAAACAGCAATCCCGTACGATCTTATTGCTTCTGCTGCGCATACCTTTCCATAGACGGAAAGCTGTTCGTTTGAAGCTGATTACACTAAAAAGAGAAGACTGCATCGAACTGTGAACAACTCCGTAACAACTTGCTACGCCAACGTTATCCTCCCTGTGTTATCAGCGACGTGATTAAAAGAGCAAACATCCTTGTAAGCCTGCTGCTAGAAAAGAACGAGTTTTGTCTTTAATAATAGATCGGCAAGCTTGAAACCGGCATTTTGCACGCTTTTCATCCTGTTGAAGGGAACGGCTGCAGAGGAAAGCTTAAGAGACGGCTAGCGTATTTGGTCAATGCTCCTTGCTTGACAGGCAAAACACAATGGGATAATTGGTCGGCGGTGGATGCATGTCGCGTTGACGGCGCCGAGGTGAGCAGGCGCACAGCTCATGACATGCCAGATTAAAACCGGCACGTGGAGGGGCGATTTGCGGCAGCAAGGCGTGACGCGTCAACGACCCTTGCCGGTTGTGGCGCACGGTTCAGAAATTCATTCGGAGACACGCTTTCAAGTGGTGTCAAACGTGACGGACGCGATTACAGTTGACCAGATGTACTTGCGGACCGACTGGCTCTGAGAAATGACGGGGCGGCGCATGACGACGGAAGACCGTTGCCAATCGGCCGTAGCGAAAGGCTTCGAGCAAGCATTTACTGAATAGGGGTACGTGAGCCCAAAGTGTCGGTCGCCACGTTTCATTGACAAAGGACCCGTAGCTACTACGGTATCGGTTTTTCGTATAGGTACGAGCGGAGAAGGGGTCACAGCAAAGGTCAATCGCTGCAGCTTCCAGGTGCCGCCTGTTCTTTAGATTTTATTGAGCCCATTGTGCTGGGCGCTGTGGCTTTCCCAGGGAGCACGCATGCTATGCACCTGTCACCCCCCCCCCCCCTTCTTGGAACGTGGTTGTTATTTGTATGTTGTTTTGGGGGATAGTGAAAATGATACCGTAAAAGGCGGTAGAGGAAAGGGCGCTTGGAAGAAGCGCAATGCTGGAAGCGCCGGCACAGGATTCGTGATTGGTGCGTCGGCGGACCACTCACAGCCACTCCGTGGCAATTGGGTGGCAAATGCTTGGGGCGGGGCACCGAAGGGTAGAAAAGGTGGCCCCGCTGCCCCGTCCAAACGTTCTGGACAAACTTCGGTGCTATGCACCATCGACTATGTCGATATAGGGTCGCCCTATGTATACCAGTTCCGTCTTATATGTGTACTTGTAACTTCATGTAAAGTCTTGTAAATAATTGTAAATAGAAAGTTTTTCTTTTCTCTCGTCATCTGTGTCTACTTCGATCAAGCAGAAGCATCCAGCGAACCAGTCGCCGCTATCGCTAGCGGCAGTATACATCCTCTACTTGCGTAAACCGGCTCTGGCGGTGCGTCTCGGACGCCCAAGTAGAAGAGTGGTAAAGAAGAACCTGAACTTTACTATCCTTGATCGTCATTCGCTCATCAACAATGAACCAGCTCTCCTAGATTCACGGTCTAACCTTATCCTCAGACATAAATAGCTTGGCTGTGTTCACACTACAAAGTAGAGTGAACAAAATGTAGAGCCGAACAAACACTCACTCAAGCCCATCATTACGAGTACTTCACTGGCAGCATATGGGCAGCCATCATGACAAATGAGTCGAGCGACACTGCTCTTATGTCAGACCTCTCAGGCTTGCGCAGAACTGGTTTATCCATGCAAAATGAATACCTGCTCAGAAAATAAAGTGAAATACTCGTTCTTAGCTGTTGTCATTAGGAAACCTGAAAAACTTCGCAGAACTGGAAATCCCGGTGTTAGAACGCCACACAGCCGCACAAGTCATGTTATGCCCCGATTTAGCCATCTTCGTCTAATGCTTGGTGGACCTGGTTTCCTGCGTCTTCCGTTCCTTGCACGCCTGATCAAGCTTATCTGTCTAATCTTTCCCATCTTCATACTTGCGACGACAACTGAAGCAGGTGACCGAGCGCGATCCGACTTGTGATATCGCTGAGCGAGTGACAAGGGTGAGCGGACGCAAGCTCGACGGACGCCCGAAGACAACCCCTTCCCCCGCTTCGCCCGATTTAAAGTTCACAAAATGAGAAATTTTTTTTTTTTCAAAAACTTCGGTTGTCCGGCAACCGCTACGAGCGCGCATGTTATTTGAAACCGAAACTAGCACTCGCCTTCCGGGGGCTGGGCTGGATCGACGGCGAACAGCGGCCGGCCGCCGGGCGGACGCCGCGCGCTCCCTTTCGCCCGTTTTTCGCAAGAACATCGCTCCATGTGGGTCGAGCTTTAAGCTACCGCGGCACCGTTTTCCCAACCACTTTCTGAGTTATGTTTACTTGGTAGAACCTTATAAGCCAGCGCCACAAAAAAACGTCGTACTGACTTTTTGTCTGTGGGTGTCGGGAACCTCGCCTTTTCGGGATCTGGCCGGACGCCTTCAGCAATGATGAGGTGTCCGAGGAACCGATGTTCATCGAAGCCGAATTGACATTTTGCCGGAATAATTGTCAAGTCTGCTGAGCGAATAACTTCCAATACTAGCCGCAGCTGATCTAGACATTGGCCAAATACAATCAGATCATCCAAATACTCCAAACACGACTGCCATTTCAATACTGCGAGTACAGTGTCCATCATTCGCTGTTACGTCGCAGGCGCAAAACAGAGGTCGAATGGAAGCGCTTTAAATTCATAGAGGCCATCAGGGCTTACGAATTCTGTCAATGAATGCTTACGAATGCCATCAGGGCAGAATCAAACTTGGGGGCAGTTGGAACCTCCTCAAACACCTATTGAACGAAAGCGAAACCAGGTCAAACAAGCGAACGGCAATTGCAAAACTAGTACATCAGGTCAGCCAGTACAGTACTCAAGAGGTAGTCATGAGACAGCTAGCGGAAAAATATCTCCCTCTCAAACAACCGGGCGATAGCGACGAACCGAGGGTGAAGTACGGGCCGCACTCCATGGTCTCTTGAGTAGATCGGCAGCCGGACCCGACGGTATTACCAATAAACTCTTAATGAATCTAGACGACGCCTCGATCACTTTCTTGACGGGTCATTTCAACGAGTTGTGGAGAAATGGAGACTATCCAGAGGCATGGAAGATGGCCAACACCATTCTCATACCCAAACCGGGAAAACCGTTCCATCTGGATAACCTCCGTCCAATCTCTCTTACATCGTGCCTAGGTAAAGCTATGGAGCACGTTATTCTCAACTGACTCACTAGATACGTCGAGCAAAACGACATACTCCCGTATAACCTGATCGGTTTCCGCCCCGGTCTATCGACTCAAGACGCCATGCTCCTGATCAAACACCAGTTCATACAAGTTAGCCCGGTGCACGCGAGAGCGCTCCTGGGACTAGACGTCGAAAAAGCTTTTGATCGCATAGAGCACAAGGCCATCCTCGAGGTCCTCTCCGAGCTGGGGTTGGGCGAGAGGCTTTTCAGCGTAGTCAAGGCGTTTCTCGGCAGTAGGCAAGCGAGCCTCACGCTAGGAGAAATAAATTCGAAGGTGATGAATCTGAGAAACAGGGGCACCCCGCAGGGGGCCGTGCTCTCGCCCATGTTATTTAATCTAGCAATGACCAGAGTCGCGAGGAAACTGGAGCGTATAGAAGGTATACACTTTGCCATATACGCCGATGACATAACCATATGGAGCGCCAAAGGTAACGTAGGCCAAACGGAGAATAGACTGCAGGAGAGCATACACACCGTGGGAAGCACACTAGGCGAGATGGGACTAAACTGTTCGGCGGCAAAATCGGAGCTTTTGGTCCTAAAACGTCGAGGCAGGGGTCGAAGACCCAGGGGCTACGTCCCCGGGGAGGAACCCAAGATTACCTTACGCTGTCACGACGGATCCGCGATCAAGCAAGTCGAAAAGATTAGAGTTTTAGGCTTCCACATAGCAGCGGGAGGTTCCAACCTCAATGCCATTCAACACATTTCAAACAAAACGGACCAAGTCATCAGGTTACTAAGGAGATTCACCAACAGACACAGGGGCCTGGGTGAGGACAGCGCTCTAAGGCTAGTGCACGCCTTCGCCCTCTGTCACTTCACCTACGTGGCAGGTCTACTCAAATGGTCGCAGGCCGAGCGGAACAAGCTCAACACTATGATCAGGAAGTTAATCAAGGCTACCCTAGGTATACCCAACAGCACCTCGAACGTGAAGCTCATGAACCTAGGCGTACACAATACGATAGAAGAGATGGCGGAAGCGCAACAGATGGCGCAGCAGGAAAGACTGACGAAAACGCGAGCGGGCAGGCTTATACTCAAATCAATAGGGACAGACCCCAATAGATCCAGGAACCTGAAGGAGGCCGAGGTAGAGTTGAGCGTGGACCTTAGAGACGGGATCAGAACCACCCCCCTCCCGAGAAACATGCACCCAGAACACAATGTTAGCAGGAGAAAAGCGAGAGCGAAAGCTTTGTTGAAAGAAATTGAAGAGCTAGGACAACAGGCGGCCCTCGTAGACGCTGCCTGGGTCAAAGGCAAAGAGGCCTACACGGCCGTGGTGGTCGATAGCCAGGGAGAGGTACGGGACGCCGTATCTTCACTAAGGATTCCACGGTAGCGGAGCAAGCCGCGATTGCTCTAGCCATCAGGAACCGTAAATGGTCTTTCATTTATAGCGATTCAAAAGCAGCAATTAAGAGCTTTGACAAAGGCTATGTCGCTGGGACTGCGACTAAAATTATCGACAAGGTAGAAACTATCAAAACTGAAATCCGCTGCTTTCCTGCACATATGGGACAAGTGGACGAGGCTCGGCTCAACCTCAACGAGGTGACGATTGACCTGGCACGAGGACTTGCTTGCCGTGCCGGTCAGAACCGAACCGACGCCCACTACCATTCCGGGGATCATAAAGATAATTTACTAACTTACAACGACATAACTAAGTACTACTACTTGGGGCGTAGGCAATTCCCACTGCCACACGTAAAGTTGAACAGGGCTCAGGCAGTCACGCTACGTTTACTGCAAACCGGGACGTACCCAACTCCCTATTTCGTAAATAAAATTCACCCCGAAAGAGAAATTAGGAAAGAATGTAACGTGTGCGATGGCATCATTGAAATCAGACACATGCTGGCGGGCTGTCCCGCGACTCTCGCCGACCCCGACGAAAAATGGCTTTACTGGCACAAGACGATGTCAAGCTCTTCTTATCAAGATCAACTACGGGCTGTCCAGAGGGTCCACGATTGCGCCATAAGGCTCGGCCTGACGGTGCCGACGTGGACGCGGCCCGCCTCGGTCTGAGAAAACCGAGCTTCAGGACTCTAATAAAGTTTTGTGAATGAATGAATGAATGAATCAGGGCTTACGAATGCTGTCTTTTCACTGCCCCGCTCATCCACCTCTATTTGCCAATATTAACTATTGAGATCAAGGGGAGCAGAAAAACCTTGCACTTCGGAGCCGATCTAACGTATCGTCGATACGCGGAAGGGAGTATGCATCCAGCTTACTTACGCTGTTTAGTTTACGGTAGTTGACACAGAACCGAAGTGTGTTATCTTTTTTTCTTAACGAGCACTACGGGAGACCCCATGGACTGTTGGAAGGCCGAATAACGTCATCTGAAAGCATCACCTTTACTTGCTTCTTGATGATCCCCCTTTCTTTTGGAAAAATTCGACACGGGAGCTGGCACACTGGTTTCATGGCGTCCTCTGTTATAATTCTGTGCTTTGCAACGGACGTGCGCCATACCTTCGAAGAAGTGGAGAAGCAGTCAGAAAAATCTTTTATCAGGGCATATATCTGTTTCGTTTGGGCTTCCGTGAGTCTCGGGTTGACGGTAAGGGATCTGTCGACACTGCAGTTTCCAGGCAGAGCAGTTGACGTTGTCCTTAGGGTACATAATTCGGTCGCTACACAGAACTCATGGAAATATGCAATAGCTACTCCTTGTGCGATGTGTTGGAATTCATTTCCGAAATTCCTAAGTACGTCATTTGCACGGCCATTGCTTAAGTCCCCGAGGCACGCAAATACCTTTGTTCAATAAGAGCTCTGTTTTAACATCCGCAGTACCTTCGCGGTCGTACAATGTTTCATTCTGCACAAGAACCACTACACTGCTGCGTGGCGCCACAGTTACATCATCAACGACAAGCAATGCAGAAGTCGTCGCTCATCCGATTCCTCCACAGGTAAGCTTGTTCCGTCGAGAATGGCACACTGGACATACGTAGGTTAATTATGGTGCTGTTAGCTTGTAGAAAATAAATTCTCAATATAAGTTCCCTTGAACATTCTGGCAGTACAATAAAGTCAGAAACGTGAGTGAAGCCTTTTAAGCCTTGCGGTGCATCGGCCAAGGGGCGTAATACGATGACCACCTGCCGTACGTATCTGCGTTCTAGTTCACCACGTCACAACTTTTTTCAGTTCCTTCGTCATTTTGTAGCGTATTACCGAATAATTAGCGCCGGTGTCGACTTAGGCATTCAGATCGCATACGTCAATTATCAACAGCAAATCTTACAAATCTTTTTGTTACTGCACCTGTTTACTGGAATTATCTCGTCATCGCACTGGAACCGTGTTGGAGGATCTTCGCAACTGCGGTTATCAGCGGCCTCACCTCGGCAGGTCTCTTGCTTCAGTGTTCCTGGTGTGGGCTTGGTGAACGACGCCTATGCAATCTTGGAGAGGCGCGTGGGCTGAGTGATCGGCAGCGCATGGGCGACGGTGACCGCGGTTGACAATGGCGAGGAGTAAGGTGGCTTTGGCGCGTGGACAAATATTCTTCAATCTCTGCTGGTAGTTCATCGTTTCGGGGGCATAGTGCACTCAAGGGAAAACCCCCTAATGCAGCTTGACCGTACGGGCAGAACCTGTACAGGTGACCCGCTTCACCGCAGTGAAAACACGGAGGCTGGCGATCATGGTTACGCCAGACGTCACTTTTCCGGGGCCTTTGCTCCACAAAACGAGGTGCGCTGCGTGCTATCGGAGGACACGGAACGGTCGTCGCAAACGCCTCACTAGTGTGCACCGCATGTTGCCTGAGCACGTCGGCGTACATAGGGATGCGCTGCATCAGCTGTGGCTCAGGCTCTGGATTCCTTATGACCTGCCTCAGTTTGTCCTGGACAACATTGATTATAGATAGTGCAGTTCTAGTCTGAAGTGTCCGCAACTTGCTGAGAGCTTTCCTGATCACTGACTGGATGAGCTCCCGAAGGTCTTCAAGGTCGTTGGGCACGCCTCCATTGAAGACATGAGCAGGTGCACAGTTTGCCTCATGGTTGTGAGAGAAGAGCATGGGGACAGGGGAATTTCCTTTCGCCATGGCTATATAATCAGCCGCCGCGGCCGGGATACGATCCCGCGACCTCGTGCGCAGTCGACGGCGCATGGCAGCCACATTTTTATGAAGTCGTGCGCTTAATTCATGTCGACCTGCTGCTTCTCACAGCCAGCATCTGCATACAATACATATACATGTACTAATCTAACACTGCCAGCAGTGCAGAATATATGCAAGGGGCACGATAGTAAGAAATTAATTACATGTCACCTGTTGTCACCCTGTATGGCCACATGTTAAAAAGGCTCTTTTGCTTTTCTTCCCATGCAGGCTGTACGGCTGTTGAACTGCACGGCCGATGATGGCGTTCATGGCATTGAAGGCAACCTCCCACAGACATGATCTCTCCATTCGAAAAAGTTCTTTATGCTGAAAAAAAAAACAGAAATACGCAAAAATGAATTAAATAGCGCAGCTGCATCAAAATATGCGCTTTTTGTTCTAACTAGCCAATTATGATGAATTATGCTTGGCCTTCATCACAAGACTTCTCGTAAGTGCTTTTTGGTAGCTGCATTCAGCCTTTTGCATTGCATAAGCTTTTAGCGCAGAGATATCAAAGAAAGGGTGAATTATTTCATGATAAACACCCAAGCTCCAAAACAACAGGGGCGGAATTCACTAAGAGAACTTACGAAAAAAATTTGGCGTAAGAAATATCTTACGGAAAAAGTGTATTCACAAAGCTAAAACTGTTCGTAAGATCAGTAAGCTTGCTATGCCCGCCGCTGCAAAGACGAGCGCTGTAGTCGAAAAAAATGTATCTATGTAAGGGCAGCACTGGCGCGCACTTCAGTACTTCCGCCAATAGTAAGCGTAAGTCGATTCACAAAACCTAAATTGCCGTCGCAGATGACGACTTAAGAAGAAATTTCTACGACAGGGGTGTAGCAGTCTTACGAACATCATCATGTCTATCTGCGCCGCTCGTGCTGACGCAGGTAAGCGTTGGAACGCGCTGTTGCGGCTGATTGTCCAGAGGCCACAACTGATCGCCGAGGATGGCGCGTGCCTATATCTTCGTGGCGCACTCTGATTTGCCATCTCGAAGTGCATTGAGCTGTTTCAGTGCATAATTGTATTGAGCGTACGCTGCTGTGGAAGCCAGTAACATTAATGCTGTGCGGCGAACTTCTGCCTGTCTGGTAGGCTGTGTTGTTGTTGTTGTTGGTAGGCTGTGTCTGGTAGGTTCTGTATATGCGCAGTAGCCTGAATTTTCATACTCGTCATGACACTCTATTGGGTGTTAGAAAACATAAGTGCAGTGTCCGTCCCTGACAACTATCAAGTTTCTCATTGATGTATTTGGAGCCCAATTCTATCGTAGTTTTTTCTAGTTCGAGCTTTCTCTTGCTCATAGGGCTGCGGATGATTATTTTTTCGCTGTCGTCTTCTGTGCTGTTAGCCTTCTAGTATATAGCTCATAGTTTTAATTCAGTACAAAGTTGAAGCGACATTGTACGACATTGTAAATGAAGCGACATTCTAAATAAGACATTGTACTTACCTGGTGATAATTTGGTTTCCCATTGTCATGAGCTTATTTTGCAGTAAATACTGTTTTCCGACGGTGCTATTTTGAGACGTTTGGCTAGTTATTCATGTTTCACCCTATAGCAGAGTGGCCACAAGCTTGTAATCGCGGAGGTCAAGCCGCTGTTACTGAACACGTTGCTTGGCTGGTCGATGCATGTTTCGCAAGCAAAACGCGGTGCAATCGAAGGGGGCAACGACAGCTCACAGGCAGAATCAGAATGTGTACGGGTCCCTCCTCCTCCGAAGACCGAGAGTCACCTCGTTTTTTTGGCAGCGGGCGAGGTCCGCGTCGGGAGCAACAATTCTGACAAGTCATTCACGCTTCTTTGTGCGCCCATCCGGTTCTGAGTAGCAGTCAGGGGCGGATCCAGGTTTTTTTATGAGGGAGGGGGGGGGGGGGGGTCAGCTTCTGTCACTGATGATGATGATGATAGTAGCCTTTCTCATTTACAGAAATTCACCGTTTCTGCTCACGATAAACCCGCGTTTTACACGGCTAGAGCAACACCTGTAGCCCGCCGTGGTGGCTCAGTCAGCTCAGGCGTTGCGCTGCTGAGCACGAGATCGCGCGATCGAATCCCAGCCGCGGCGGCCGCATTTCGTTGGAGGCGAAATGCAATAACGCCCGTGTGCTTGCGTTGTAGTGCACGTTGTAGAACCCCAGGTGGTCAAAATTAATCCGGAGCCTTCCACTACGGCGTGCCTCATAATCAGAACTGGTTTTGGCACGTAAAACCCCAGAAAGAGGAAGAAGCCCTATAGCGAAGCCAGGTATCGGTTTCTCCGAGCTTATAGGAAAAGGACGTTACGCAATACAGCCATGTGCTTGGCGGCTGTGCCTGATAATACACGGTGTTCAATACTAAGCTTTATGGTTTTCTTAAAATTAGGCACTGGGAGGCACGCGAAGACCACCTCTGCAAATAAGTTATGTGGCCAGGGGAGCACAAAGTGAGATGATAATTATCGCTGTTAGCAGCCCAATTAACTAAAATTGAACAATTATCTTTTTGTCGACTGCAGTAAGTGGGTATGTTTGTATTGAAAACTTAGAGGCAGTCGTGTTTCTACACAGTATCAGTCGGAAGAATTATTCTAGCGTGTTCGTGCTCCGGCATATCCGACTCCAAATTTCAATTGTCGTACTGCGCAGAGATATCGAGTCGATGCGAGAGCGGTTTATGCTTTGCGTTGCTGTCGAAGGGAGACATTTTGAACATTTTTAGGGCATTGACATCTGGATGGGTGAAGTGTTTTCATGAGATTTGTGCGTGACAACACCAAACTTAAAGCGGCAGTATGAAATATTCGTTAGCATAGCTAAAAAGGTTTCTGCTGTTGATGGTGCAGTAGTTGCTTTTGATTTCAATAAAACTTACAATACTTGGAAATCAGCAGTCAATTTATTTGCGTAGCCCAGGCAAGGACCATTCCCGGTCGTGTAGTCACCATTACGCGCGCGCACTGCCCTCCGGCTTCTTCGCTCGCGCCATTATCTCGGCATGGCAGCAGCCGCCATCTTTACAGGCTGCGCGGTCGCGTGTTACAACAGCGGTTACGGGTTCTTCGATTTTTTTTATTCGCCAGCCGTGAGGGGAAGGGGGGCAGTTATTATCTTTGCCAATGCCGCCGCCCCGTCGTCAGACTAAACACCGCACGCAACAGCCGCGTCACATCAGGGAGGAGCTTTGCACCGATCCTCACTTTTTTGCATACGTAATCATGCGAACCACAATTAAACTTTGGAGTTGGATATCTCGGAGCATAGACACGCTAGAAGAATTCTTCCAAACGCAACTGTGTAGAAACACGACTGCCTCTAACTTTTGAATACAAACATGCACACTTATTGCAGTCAATAAAAAGTTAATTATTCAATTTTAGTTAATTCGGCTGCTGACAGCGATAATTATCTCACTTTGTGTCCCCCTGGCCACACAAATTATTTGCGCAGGTGGTATTCACGTACCTCCCCGTGCCTAATTTTAAGAAAACCATAAAGCTGTAGTAGCAGCATTTTCCAGCAGTGAGGACCACCATTTTATTTTCGATGGCCTGTTTTTCCTCAAATAATTACGTTCCCCCCCTTCGGGGAACTCGATCACGATCTAGCGGTTATACGAAATTGTATTCATTCAAAATAAAGGGTATTGAAAAAATATATCACATTTAAAATGTAATCACTGCACATAAATACCTTTTTTTTAATTTCTAGTCAACCTAAATTTATAATCGGCAAATCACTGCCCCAAGGTTATAGCGGGCAAACGCAACATAACATTGCAATCGCCACCACACAGCGTGCACTAGGCCTTCTCAACTCAATGCAGTGCAGAGAAATATATGAATGGAAAAGTATTGCAATGTTAAGGAAGCAACAAAACTGTAAGAATTGTGACAGTAATATACGCACAAATCGTGGAATTAAAGCGACAAGAAAAAGCACTTGAGTAGCTGGATATAATTTTTAAGGCAGAAGTATCCTGAAATTTAGTTCATTGACACAATCTTGCTTCTAAAAGACACAAATTAATGCGTCGTTTCCAAATTCACTCCCTCTGGCGCCTTAGGAAATTCGCAACACGCGCAAAACAAATGCACTCGCCTTTGTAAGATCCTCGTTCCTGTGTTTCAGAGTTCATCCCAAATCGAAGACGGTGGCCACCAGCGCCGACTTTTTTTTATTTATTCTCTTTGCCTATAATTACTTTTAACACTCAAGAAAATTCTTGGCTACGTTGCTGCGTACTTTAAGATATAGGCTTCGCAGTAGGAATGACGACATCAAGTGAGAATTTTTCACGATAGCAGTGCGCTGACAAGAGCGGACAGGCCTGCAAGCAATCACGCCACCCAGTTGGTATGCTAGCTATTGTTGCGGCTCGAGGTGGGCCACGCTAACTGGTTGGGAGCCGTGAGGTCATGACGGCAGTCCTCACAATCTGGGATCGGTGGACCTGGGAACCTTCGCCAGCTCGAGGTAAATTGAGGACGGAAGAGCCACTTCTGTGGATCCGGGATCATCAGAGCTCCGCTTCGTAGCTCAGGGAGGCACAACCGTCGCAGCAACAGCGTGGAGTCTTGAACGACTCGAGGGAACTGGAAGGAAGAGCAGCAGAATTAAGGCAGTCCTCACGATCTGGGATCGGCGGACCTGGGAACATAGGTCTGGGAGACGCGGGCTTCACAAGCTCGAGGTTGGATGAGTGCTTGAGCGAATGCGATTTGCCGGATGATAAGGACAGGGTTCTATCGGGCAATTAACTGTGATTTATCGCCACCGGGTGTGCGTTCAATGCAGGGGAACTTGTAGTCACCTCTCGAAAAGCATAGATATCACTGTGAAGAGGAGCTGTTGCTGTTAGCAGCAGAGCTCGATATGGATATTAGCCATAAGTTGATGAAGCCCGAAATTCATACTGCGATTGATGAAGTTGGTTTCGAAGAAGACGAGCTCACGAATGCCCGCGAAAATATATGTCGCCAGAAGGAACAGCAGGAACACGACAGGAAAGAAAGGGTGGTTCGGACGTGTCCTGCTGTGAACTCGGACGTTCAATATGCTCCTGATGGAGTGGGCTCCCGTACCAAGAGCCAGTGTAAATAATGTAAATTAAACCCCTTTTCCTGAATTTCTACTACCGGACGTTCTCATCAATGGGCTTGGTAGATTCTTGGCCCAAACGCCACCTCAAGCCGCACCACTACGCATAAAATAAAAGGCTACGAGAACAGGGGGAATGAAGAAAACAGCGTAAACGCCACACTGTCCCCCACCCTGTTATTCAGGCGGCAGCGACGGAGGGCGACAAGAGGGACAATAGTGACCCCAGCGCATTCCGCTGTGCCTGCGCGTGCAGCCAATTCTGGATAGCAGCACGTAGCTGCCTGAGTGCTTCATTCATTGCACTGACCAAGCTTACGTGGGTGTTTGGGGGAAGGGGGGCGAAGGATGGAAAATTACGCCAAAAAAAAAGTGGAAATGCGCTGTGCAAAAGACAGGCTAGGACTAGAGGGTGTTAAAACGGTGAAGCGAAAACTTTCAACAAAATTTTCTTTCTTTCGGAGGCGTCCATACAAGCAGCTTACTACATATGCGCAATGAAGTAACAAATAAGCAAACCTAATGCCGGAAATGGACTGAGTGGAATGCCGGTATTAGAATAAAATCTTGAAGCCAGGATTTAATTCCACGACCTCGTGCTTAGCAGCGCAACCGTTAAGCCACCGCGGCGGGTCATCACGAGGCAATTTATAAAACAGCTCTCTGGCAGTGCAATTCTTGATTCTGCTCAACATCATGATCCTCCAAAGCCGCGGAGCGCACATACAAAATCTGACATGCGCTGGCAAATACGCATTACCATTGTTTCTTATCTAATACCCCTGTCACACGGTACATGTAATGTTATTTGCAGTAAATGACATTCCTACCGAATGTCATTGCAGTCTTGCGTTCCCAGTCTACACGACTGAACAAAATAGCATTCGCAATTGATGGCAATGTTTATCGGCAGGCTGCTATAATAACGAAACCATACAAATCGTGCCTCTTTGTTTACATATTTTCACTATATTGTTAGCAATACAATGGTAAACATTCGATGGTTATTTGAAAATATATTACATTTCAATTTAACTTATCGATTTTTTTAAATTTTTTTGCCAAGCCACTGTCGTCGAGATTACACAAGTCGCGCATGAATGAGTTCGGGAAACTCATTCAATGGGCGAATGCCATTAGCTGCGAATGTCATTCACTATGCCCGTGTAGAAGCAACAAAAGTGGCATTAACACGTAATCTCATTCGCTGCGAATGACATTACATGTGCCGTGTGACAGGGGTATAAAACTAATTTGAAGGACCGAGGTTAGGTCCACTATAGCGAGCGAAAGAACATGGAACAAAGAACCATTCAGGCCGATGGCAGGAGCAGAAGAAGCTGTATTGTATTATTCTTCCAGTTTGATAACCTCGCAGCACGCAGCACGGTGAGCGAGGCACATGCGCAGGCACATGCACCTGAGCGCGCCATAAATAAAAGGCGGCCGATGAAGATGACAATGGCCGCTAGACCATTGTCTAGCCCGTCGAGTCCCGGACCAGGACGAATTTTTCTTCAACTGTGAGGCTTTCTTTCGAGGAACCCGGTTGGGTTTCCATAGTAGCGAATTGCTACATTTGGGTGGATGTCTCAGTTTTTCTTTAATAAGAATGGTCCTCGATGCGCTATGCAGAAGTGCTCTCCCATTTGGACAGAAGTTAAGCGCAACCGCAATGAACAAGACAACTTAGACAGCATTTAAAATCTAGGCACTCGATGTGCTGGAGATTTTTCTGAATTCATGGTAAAAAATCTAGGCGCTAAAGGTGAACATATAAACAGGTCTCTGCTCAAACTGGTAATGCTATGTGTAGCTTAGTTTTACAATATGTGCCCTACCACTGGTCTCCCAAGCTGAGGATGCAGTCCAGTTGCAACTGCAAATCACTCAATTATGTCTAGGGCACACTAGAGCAAAATTCAGACAAAACTTACTGCACCACTGAGAATGTACTAGAGGATTCAACGAAGCAGCTGATAGCATGCACGGACTGGAGCAAGAGAAGTGTGTTTTGGGCCTAGGTGTGCACAGCTTGCAGTTCCTCATGGGCGCTATTTAAAATATTTTATATATTTCACTTACTTCTTGGTTTCAGGCAAGAAATATAATGTATTTTGTATGCTTTCTACTGTTAAATACTCAAACGCAGGATACCACAGGTCTGTTTATGGCATCTGATTTCTCCTCAGAACACTACCCCACTAAAAAAATTTCACAGGTACTTAACCCCACCCTCTCTTGAGAAGAGCCTGGTTTTTTAACATGACAAGGCCACTAATTACACAGTGACTCCTTGCGATGTGATGTATGTAAGCACTTTAAAAGGAAAGGAAAATTTAATAGCATTACGACAGGTACACAACAAAGCAAAGGATAAAACATCACACACGCTGCCATCAATGTTCATGTCTCCATTTCAGTGTGGATGTTTTTAGCAGTGAATATGTCATTATAACGGATGTCATATCACAAAAGCGAAAGGGCAAGGGTCCTTGCATTGTGAACTGACAAATGTGCTTTAGTATGTTTCACCGTAATACACAGTGTTTTGCAGTGAAGCATACTAATAGCGGCAAGGGTGAACACGTATACATGTTTATACATGTATACATGTTTATCTTTCACCGGTGGCCGCTTTCCACCGGCTAACAAAAGTTATCGTTATCGCTTGGCGCAGGACGCGCCTGTATTGGAAGTTTCTAGAACGTTATCGATGCTTCTTTCCGTTGCCAGTTTTCACCGACGCTTATGTTATCTGATTGTATGACCGACGTGAATTGTCTAGAACTTTCTGGAAGACCCGCGGGCACCAGGGATTAATCTGGAACCTTCGATGACTCAGGTATAAAAGCCGACGCGTTTCGCCGCTGATCAGATTTTCAACGACCGCCGACTGTGTTCGCCGCTGTCGTTGTGCTTTGAGTGTAGCTTGATTTTGTGGGCACAGGTTCGCCCAATAAAGAATCAATTTCGTTATACACAGTTTTACGAATGTTTACTTCAGCGTCACTACTACGTGACATTATCACGTAGGGTTTAGGCAAACTACGGTGGACGTATCCTGCAGCGAGGATTCTTCTGTATTGCGGTAAAGCTTATTGATAGTGAAAAGAGCTAACTTGGCATGTAAAGATTTAGCCAACAAAAGTTGTCGAAACATCACCCTGCCGCAAAAATATGCTTTGTTGAGACTAGAACGTTGAGACTAGTAGGGTTCGTCGCTGGCTGAAACCCTACACTCCCGATTCGCGTGACTATCGGTATGCTTCACCGCAATATACAAATTGCGGTGATATAACAGCGGTCGAACAGACTGGTGCAAACGTTTCGACAAGAGAGCTTGCCTTAACCAGCTTTTCTTTGCAGTTTTCACCTGCCAATACTTACTACGCTCCTCGGCGCGCGTAATGTGATGGGAGACGGCGCGTGCGCGCGTACGTAGTTAAGGAACACATAGTGACAGCGGGCTCTTTCACTTTTGGTATGCTTCACTACAATATATTTTTGAGTAAGCTTCACCGCGTAACACAAGTCTACTGCGGCGAAGCTGACTTTAGGAAGCCGATTCATTCAACGCATCTTAGAAAACAGGTCCGCTTATCACGCTTGGCAACGTTTAAACACCACACTTACTGCATTCATTTCTGTAGTTATTTTAATTGTATTGTCATAGTGATCCTGCATCCCGCAGTAGCAGGCTGATACTGCCTCATAATAGTTCTAAATGCATCAGGACAGCGTGTAGATGGTAAGCGTGCATGCAAAAGGCACGGCGTCACTGGCTGTTGTTGGAAAACGTCAAGACGCTATTTCACGCAGTAATGCCATTTGTCTTATTAAGCAGCAAAGCTGTAGAAAAGCAGTAGCAAAGCTGTTCGACCATCTCGCGCAAAAACGCGATTTAACACGATCTGGCGGAACAGCTCACCATGCCAGGATTTTCTTGCGTCCTCGTTTTTTCACGCATCATTCACTGAACCACACTACTGGATGGTTCTGTACACGTACTAACGTTCCTGACGGAGGATCAGCTTTATAGCTTTATATGGGATGCCACGGCCCATTCCACGGGCCGGCTGCAATTTGACGCGGCCACGAGGCAAAATATTGTCACGTAGTAGTGACGCTGAAGTAAACAGTGGTAAAACTGTGTATGACGAAACTGGTTGTTTATTGGGCGAACCTGTGCCCACAAAAGCAAGCTACACTCGAAGCACAACGAAAGCGGCGAACACAGTCGGCGGTCGTCGAAATCTGATCAGCGGCGAGACGCGTCGGCTTTTATACCTGAGTCATCGAAGGTTCCAGATTAATCCCTGATGCCCGCGTGTCTTCCAGAAAGTTCTAGACAATTCGCGTCGGTCACACAATCAGAGAACATAAGCGTCGGTGAAAACAGGCAACGAAAAGAAGCATCGATAACGTTCTAGAAACTTCCGATACAGGCGCGTCCTGCGCCGAGCGATAACGTTTAACATTTGTTAGCCGGTGGAAAGCGGCCACCTGTGAAAGATAAACATGTATACGTGTCAATACCCTCCCCTTAAAAAAACATCGTCCCGATGCTACAAACATGAAAGCGAAAACAAAACCACGCGTACAGAAAGGGACAAAAATAACAAAGCAACAAAAAAGTTCGTCAGCGGGCGTAGAAAGGCTTAAGACGCACCACGTGGATGACTTCAGGTCGTGCGCGGCGCCGCTGTGATTGCGAAATACCGTCTGGCACGACCTCATAGTCCAGTGCGCCAATCCGTCGGATAATATTGTAGGGTCCGAAATAGCGTCGTAACAGTTTCTCGCTAAGTCCTCGTCGGCGTATCGGAGTCCAGACCCAAACACGGTCTCCGGGCTGGTACTCGACGTAGCGTCGTCGAAGATTGTAGTGTCGGCTGTCGGTTCTCTGCTGGTTCTTTATGCGCAGGCGGGCGAGCTGTCAACGTTCTTCGGCACGCTGCAAATAGGTGGCAACGTCGAGATTTTCTTCGTCGGAGACATCCGGTAGCATGGCGTCAAGCGTCGTTGCCGGTTTCCTTCCGTAGACCAGGTTGAACGGCGCCATGTGCGTCGTTTCTTGCACGGCCGTGTTGTATGCGAAGGTCACGTACGCAAGGATGGCATCCCACGTCTTGTGTTCTACGTCGACGTACATTGCCAGCATGTCGGCGATGGTCTTATTTAGGCGCTCGGTGAGGCCATTCGTCTGCAGGTGGTAGGCGGTGGTCCGGCGATGGCTTGTCTGGCTGTAGCGCAGGATGGCTTGAGTTCGTTCAGCCGTGAAGGCCGTACCTCTGTCGGTGATGAGGACTTCCGGGGCACCGTGGCGCAGGAGGATGTTCTCAACGAAGAATCGGGCTACCTCAGCGGCACTGCCTTTGGGCAAGGCTTTTGTTTCGGCGTAGCGGGTGAGGTAGTCCGTAGCTACGACGATCCATTTATTCCCGGACGTAGACGTCGGAAAAGGCCCCAGTAAGCCCATCCCGATCTGCTGGAACGGTTGGCGAGTTGGCTCGATCGGCTGTAGAAGTCCGGCTGGCCTTGTCGGCGGTGTTTTGCGTCGCTGACAGTCTCGGCAGGTCCTTACGTAATGGGCGACGTCGGCAGAGAGGCGAGGCCAGTAGTATTTTTCTTGTATCCTCGCGAGCGTGCGGGAAAAACCGTGGTGTCCAGCCGTTGGGTCGTCATGGAGAGCTTGCAGAACCTCTGGACGCAATGCTGAGGGTACCACGAGAAGGAAGTTGGCTCGGAGGGGCGAGAAGTTCTTCTTTAGGAGAATGTCGTTTTGCAAGAAAAACGACGCCAATCCTCGCCTGAACACCTTCGGCACAATGACGGTCTTGCCTTCCAGGTAGTCTACAAGGCTCCTTAGTTCGGGGTCGGCTCGCTGTTGTTCGGCGAATTCGTCGGCACTGATGGGTCCCAAGAAAGTGTCGTCATCCTGGTCGTCTTGTGGCGGCGGCTCTACGGGGGCGCGAGACAAGCAGTCGGCGTCAGAGTGCTTTCGCCCGGACTTGCAAACGACGGTGATGTCGAATGCTTGAAGTCTAAGACTCCATCGTGCGAGGCGACCTGAAGGATCCTTCAAGTTAGCTAGCCAACACAAGGCGTGGTGGTCGCTCACAACTTTAAAGGGCCTGCCACAGAGGTAGGGACGAAACTTTGATGTAGCCCAGATGATGGCGAGGCACTCCTTTTCTGTTGTGGAATAATTTGCTTCCGGCCTTCGATAGCGACCGGCTAGCGTAACTTACAACCCTTTCTAGTCCGTCAGTCCTCTGCACAAGAACGGCGCCGAGTCCTACGCTGCTTGCGTCGGTGTGGACTTCGGTATCGGCGTTTTCGTCGAAATGCGCAAGTATTGGCGGCAATTGCAGGCGTCGCTTCAGTTCTTCAAATGCTTCGACTTGCGGCGTCTCCCACTTGAACTCGACGTCGGCCTTCGTGAGGTACGTCAGTGGCTCGGCGATCCGTGAAAAGTCCTTGACGAAGCGCCTGTAATAGGCGCACAGTCCAAGAAATCTACGCACTCATTTCTTGTCGGCCGGTGGAGGAAAGTTGGAGATGGCTGCAGTTATCTGAGGGTCGAGGCGCACTCCAGACTTGTTGATGACGTGGCCCAAGAGCAAGAGCTCCTCATATGCGAAGCGGCACTTTTCTGGCTTTAACGTGACTCCGGAGGTTTTGATTACTTGAAGAACTGTTTCAAGGCGCCGCAGGTGTTCTTCGAAGCTTGAGCCAAACACAACGACGTCGTCCAAATAGACGAGGCAAGTCTGCCACTTCAAGCCTGCCAGTACTGTATCCATGACGCGTTGGAAAGTCGCAGGTGCCGAGCAAAGACCAAACGGCATGACCTTGAACTCGAACAGTCCGTCTGGTGTTATAAAGGCAGTCTTCTCCCGGTCCCTCTCGTCGACTTCGATTTGCCAGTAGCCGGTTTTGAGGTCCATTGACGAAAAATACTTTGCGTTGTAGAGTCGATCCAAGGCGTCGTCAATCCGTGGGAGGGGGTATACGTCCTTCTTCGTGATCTTGTTGAGGCGACGATAATCGACGCAGAAACGTAGGGTTCCATCCTTATTCTTCACTAATACTACGGGGGATGCCCACGGACTCTTGCACGGCTGGATGATGTCGTCGCGTAGCATTTCGTCGACTTGTTGCCTTATGGCTTCGCGTTCGCGCGCCGAAACTCGGTAGGGACTCTGACGGAGTGGGCGGACATTTTGTCGGTTATGATGCGGTGCTTGGCGACAAGGGTTTGTCGAACTTTTGACGACGACGAGAAGCAGTCCTTGTATTGCAGGAGCAGAGCTTATAGTTGTTCTTTCTTATGCCTGGGAAGGTTCTGATTGACGTCGAAAGTTGGTTCAGGTATTATAGTCGCCGTTGCAGGTGCACTGGAATCCGTGAAGGCGAAAGCACTGCTGGCTTGTACTATTTCGTCGATGTAGGCGACCGTGGTGCCTTTGTTAATGTGCTTGTATTCGGGGCTGACGTTCGTGAGCATCACCCTTGCTTTCCCTGCTCGCAGCTCAGCTATGCCTCTAGCGACGCAAATTTCACGGTCGAGCAGTAAGTGATGATCGCCCTCGATGACGCCCTCCATATCTGCAGGCACTTCGGTACCGACGGAAATCATTACGCTGGAGCCAGGCGGAACGGTGACTTGTTCTTCAAGCAAATTCAAGGCATGGTAACGTACGCTTGTATCCGGTGGTATCGCGTTGTGCGTTGAAAGCGTTATCGACTTGGACCTCAAGTCGATGACTGCACCGTGTTGGTTTAGAAAGTCCATGCCTAGGATGACATCCCTGGAGCAGTGCTGCAGGATTACGAAGCTCGCCGGGTAAGTGCGGTTGTTTACCGTGACTCGCGCTGTGCAGATTCCAGCCGGCGTTATTAGGTGGCCTCCCGCTGTCCGGATATCGGGTCCTTGCCAGGCCGTCTTCACCTTCTTTAACTTCGGCGAACGCGCCACTGAAGACGGAATAGTCGGCGCCAATGTCGACGAGAGCGGTGACGTTATGACCATCGATGAGCACGTCTAAATCGGTAGACCGGCGTCTGGCGTTGCGGTTAATTCGTGGCGTCGGATCACGGCTGCGTCGGCTTGCTCTGCTGCTGCTACGTCGCGTCGGAAGGTCTTCTTTCTGCGGCGAAGTGCTGTCAAGGCTGTTGCTAGGCGGCGTGCTGATATCTCGTCGTGATGATTCGCGAATCGTCGTCGTCGTCGGTGGCGGCGGAGGATCTTCGGCATTGCGTCGTACAGCAACCGCACCTCCATCGGTTGCTGCCTTTAGTTTCCCGGGTAAGGGCTGGGAGATCGGCCCCGGGTGGTACCGTTGTACTGACGGCGATGCGGCGAGATGTAGCGGCCTGGTGACGGCGAGCGTGAGGGTCGTCGGGGTTGCCACTGGGCTCCGGCGAGGTAGTCGGCGATGTCGCGCGGTCGTTCACCCCGCAATGGACGCGGCGCGTTGACGGCGAACCCTCGTAGGCCCATCTCGCGGTATTGGCATCGGCGGTAGACATGGCCGGCTTCCCCGCAGTGATAGCAGAGCGGGCGGTGGTCGCGGGCGCGCCAAATGTCCGTCTTCCTTTGGTAACTGCGCTGTGTGACGGGTTGGCGTGCTGGCGGCGGCGGCGGTGGACGACGGAACTGCGGCGTTACGGGGCCCTGGCGTGAGCGCGGAGGGGGGCCTTGACGACGGGCGACGGCAGTGTAGGTCATCGCTTCCGGCTCGGGTTGCGGCGATTCGGGAAGTCCTAACGATTGCTGTATTTCCTCCCGCACGATATCGGCGATGGAAGCAACTTGAGGCTGCGACGACGGTAGCAACTTCTGCAGCTCTTCGCGTGCTATCGCCCTGATGGTGTCTCGTAGGTCGTGGGAGAGTCCTTGGACTTCGGCGTAATGTGGCGTCGAACGGCGATTGTATTGCCGGTTGCGCATGTCCAGTGCTTTCTCGATAGTCGTGGCCTCCGAGAGTAAGTCTTGCACTGTCGTTGGTGGATTCCGCACCAGTCCGGCGAGTAGCTCCTGCTTAAGCATGAGCAAGCGAACTTTCTTGTCTTCTGGCATAGCGGGGTCGGCGTGCCGGAATAATCGAGTCATTTTTTCAGTGTACATACCGATGCTCTCATTCGGGAGCTGTACACGGTTTTCCAACAAGGCTGCAGCTCTTTCTTTACGGACGACGCTCGTGAAGGTGTCCAGGAATGCGGCTCGGAACAGGTCCCAGGTTGTTATTGCACGCTCCCTATTCTCGAACCAGGTTCTGGCGCCGTCTTCAAGCGAGAAGTAAACATGGCGCAGCTTGTCGTCGCAGTCGCACTTGTTGAACGTAGCGACCCGGTCGTATGCCTCCAGCCAGCTTTCGGGGTCTTCACATGGCGATCCGCGGAAAGTCGGCGGCTCCCTGGGTTGTTGCATCACGATTGCAGATGTTGGCGCAGGGGCTGTCATGGTAGCTGCTGCCGAGGTCGTGACTTTTGTCCTCTTGGTCGCTGTGGTCTTCTCGGGAAGAAGTCCGTACTCCGGCAGAAGTCCTTGCTGCCTACGGCTAGCTCGCTGGTCCTTGGCGACGTTGGCGCTGTCCTCCGGTTGCGGGCTTGGATCACGGCTTTGCGGGGGCGTTCGCTGCATGAACGCACTAGCACCTCCACCAGATGTCACGTAGTAGTGACGCTGAAGTAAACAGTAGTAAAACTGTGTATGACGAAACTGGTTGTTTATTGGGCGAACCTGTGCCCACAAAAGCAAGCTACACTCGAAGCACAACGAAAGCGGCGAACACAGTCAGCGGTCGTCGAAATCTGATCAGCGGCGAGACGCGTCGGCTTTTATACCTGAGTCATCGAAGGTTCCAGATTAATCCCTGATGCCCGCGTGTCTTCCAGAAAGTTCTAGACAATTCGCGTCGGTCACACAATCAGATAACATAAGCGTCGGTGAAAACAGGCAACGAAAAGAAGCATCGATAACGTTCTAGAAACTTCCGATACAGGCGCGTCCTGCGCCGAGTGATAACGTTTAACATTTGTTAGCCGGTGGAAAGCGGCCACCGGTGAAAGATAAACATGTATACGTGTCAATACATAAGCAACTGACAGCACCAACATTTTATTACATGCATATAGACTGGAAAAATGGATTACTTACGCTGTAAGAAGGCACGGAATATGGAGCGCTTCACAACGCGACCGGCCCCGAAAAACAGCCGCCATGAAAATAGACGGACGTGACATCATGGGTTATAGCGGACGTGACGTGATGGGTCGCAGCAGACGTTTTGGGCACCTTTTGTCTGCTGCGACCCGGTCGCAGCAGTCACGGCCCCGGCCAAATGAGCAGGGAGAAAACATACAAATACAAACGAACAGCAACATCCTGAAGCATTATAATATTAGCATCTTGATATAGGTATATGGTCCTGTGATACTCTTACGGAACTGTAGTTTGATTATTATCTTTAGTTGCGCTAGATGCGGGGCGTAATCAAACGCGCTTTAGCTTCAGCCTCACATGAGCGCCGTCATATCTCCTCTGCATTGCGCAGCTCTCGCGATGCATGCCGGGAAGAGTATTGCCGGTGGTGTCGTTTTTAAACGGTCATGTCGCGCTTTGTTTCATCGCTTTACGCACGTTTTATTGCGATAGCAATTATATGGACACTTAAACCGGATTTCTGCCGTCGGCGTCGTCGTCGCCATCGTCGTCGCCGTCGCCGTTGCCGTGAGGTTCCCTATAGATAAAATCTTCGCCGCGTGCCGTATGCCCGAGTGGAAGCGTGCGGGGACGCGCGCTATCACGGAGAGCGAACGCACTCAATCTCCCACGCGCAAGCAAGGAAGCGGGAAGCCAGCGCCGGAGGGAGCGGGGGGGGGGGGGGGGCGCACTTCCACTCTGCCAGCAACCGCGCTCGTCGCTCGCTCGCACCGTCTCTTATCTCCACACGGCTCTGACCTTTATGCGCCGCGTGCATTCGCCGCTCAGTTTCCGTTGAAGCGATAGACCGCACGTACCTTCGCCGCTGCGGCGTATCCGCTTGCTGCCAGAGTTTTGACGGTCGTTGTCTGCAGTCATTCAGTGTGATCTATTCATGTTTGTTTGCGCGCTCACACCACGCTTGTTCATTCAGTTAGTAATAGTCGGGCCACTTTTCCAACGCACGCTACACATGCAACGCTGCCCGGATCGGCAGTGCAGCGCTAGAGGTGTGTCCCTTCGCACGCGCTGCCCACGGGAAGCGCTTCTCATCAACACCACCGTTTCACACGCGCCTTCTCGTCGTCATCGAATCTCTCTTCATGTCGGTCTACTTACGCCGCAGCACACCTGCTTACTTAATCAGCTCATGTTTACTACAATTCATATTGCTACCAAAGCCGCTCACCTTACTTCGTATGACATTGCTGTGTTGCTATCGCATTCATTGCTTCGCCCTTAGGGCGAAACTGTGACATTTTTTAGGCTCTCCGATTTGGTTGCGTGCGCATTCATTGCTTCGCCCTTAGGGCGAAACTGTGACATTTTTTAGGCTCTCCGATTTGGTTGCCAGGCAGCGCTGTACTCAGAGGTTTTTCATTACTGCTTCATGGCCGTGGAGAAGAAAACAGACCAAGGCAAAGTGTAATTTTGCTTGTGAAGGGAAAACTTTGAGTTACCTTGTTTTGTATATGCAAATAAAGTAAACATGACATTTTCACTAAATGTTTCGTGTCAGCTTTCCTTCTAAGAGCTGCTACTCACATTATTTTCAGAATGTGGGTGCTGCCGTCTCATACCTCTAATATTTTGTTCAATACAAGCAGTTTTGCATGCAGAAATGCGTATTCATTCTGAAATGTGCCGCCTTTTCAGATGTGCTTTCCACTTGTGCAAAATATAATTATTAGAAATCTCATTATCACGTGATGACGACATGATACTTTTTGCAAAAAACTTTTAACATGGTCTGCAGCAAAGAAAAATGTTGCGGGACGAACCTTTATACAATGCATTCACCAGTATACAAAAGCAACATACTGTGTATTTCATCAATTATTTTGTGTTTTGCACAATAAATCCAAGATTACCAATTATGTGCCAGCTTATTTCAAAAGGTAAACTGTCTTGATGCATTTGCATTCTATACTAATTCCTGCAAGCTGCCTTATGTAAATGACCTGCGCTGTAAAATAGCAAGGTGGCAAAGGTTTATACGTTGTTAACCAGTCTGTCCATGAGTATTAAAAAAAAGATAATTTGAGACGAAATGTTGATTTCTGCTGAACAAGTTTTATAGTCATCGCAACAGAATTTCAGCAATAATCATTAATACGAATGGCGCCAATGTTTGACGGATTAGCATGTAAATAAAAAATCGTGGTTAACGGCAGAGCTGGTCAATCAGCACTCCATATGCGGTTGCTGGAAACATTCTGCCACAGAATAGTCTCAAAAACACATACTGTGAACATGCCATAAAATGCATTGCTGTTCCAGCTGAGATATTTACAGAATTTTGCAGCAAACATGCCATAAAATGCATTGCTGTTCCAACTGAGATATTTACAGAATTTTGCTGCAGGTTGTGCAGAAAGAGTAATTGAAACAGCAACGCACTTGCACATTCAATTTCTCGAAATTGGTGCCAGCCACAATTATGTCAAATCGGTATGCTTTCAGTACTGGCTGCCTTCAATATGCAGTTACATGTCCCCAAAGAAATGAAAAAGCTAATTAGTAAAATTTTGTTCCCAAATGTATTGAGTATCGCGCAAATGCTGTCTGTCGCCGCTATGAAGCTTTCACAGCAATGAAATATCATTTTGTCTTCAGACCTGAATATTTCTTAGTTTTCGACAATGAGTCATGTCCAATTAGGGCATAACCCCTGCGGCCATTTTTAGGAACCTTTTTTTGTGTAATCTTTCATATAGGCATCCAGTCTTGCACGTTTTCAGCCGCACGACCTTCAGCGCATGCATATGAATTTTGTGCATTGCTCCTTCGGCCATCCATTGAACTTCACTGCAGGGCACTAGCGTAACTCACTGAGCAGCGTTTTCAGAAAAAGTGTATTTCGGAAGATCAGCCGAAGTTCAACAACTTTCCGTTAGCAACGTCGAAAGGATACCTTTTTCCGATAACACAAGCTTTTACGTCGCTTAGTCGTAATTTGCCACCTGAGTTATAGCAGTGATTTAACCTTGAAGAAGGGGTTAATGATGACTAAGTGCCTTAAATGACTATATTTTCGGAAGAGAGTATCCTCTTGACGTTGGTAACCGAAAGTTGTAGAAATTCAGCCGATTATTTGAAGTAGAATTTTTATGAAGTTCTGCTCAGTGAGTTACGCTAGTGCATTGCAGCGAAGTTTGGTGGTTGGCCGAAGAATCAATGTCCTAAATTCATGGACATGCGCAGAAGGACGCACGTGTGAAGCCTTGCAAGACTCTATGCCTATACGAAAGGTTACATACAAAAAGGCTACGGGTACCTATACTAAAGGTTACTATATAGTAACCTTTAGTACAGGTACACGTAGCCTTTTATTTTATAGGTTACAAATTTGTGAGAGTATGCCCTTCAATAAAGGTTACTTAAATAAAGGTTACTATCTAACTTTTTTTTATAGGTGCACAAATGTGTGAGAATATACCCCTTTAGTAAACGTTACCGTGCTGAGAGTGTAGGTAAAGGGTACGCCAGAAATATATGTGGCAAAAAACAAGACAAGCCGAAATAAATGAAACGCTAACAGTGTAACATTGTGTACGCACGCCTCAGTTCATAAATATGAGTGAACGTCAGAAAACGAACGTAATGCATTAAGGAAGTGCAACTCGTCTTTCGCCTTCTTGTGTTGCAAGAGCGCAAACACTAAGCGAATTTTAACATGAAAGTAACTTTAGGCATATATATTGCGTATGCTCGCTGGTTCGTCCTAGCAAGTATACTTACTGATAAATGATTACGTGCTTGTAGCTACGTAATGAAAGAGGCAACTAATCACCAGAACAAAAACTTTTCATGTTTTACTGATTCAAGGTAACTATTTTGGGGATGTGTAGAATCAATAGCGATATTTGTAGTGCATCAAAGACAGTAACTTTCAAGACGATTTTCCACTCAATATACTGCAAGCACAAACATCGTCACGCGCCACGAATGCTTGTTAGTTTACGCAAAAAATCACACGTTAAGCAATAACTATGATATCATGAGAAGTTACCTGTTGATATCTTCATAGAATATTCACGAATTACTAAAACAAGGGTATTGCAGCAATAACTTTTGCATAACAAATGAGTAAATGGCTAGGCCAGTAGTAGCTATCAAATCATTTCAATGTAGAAAAATATATATTGGTTCACCTTTTCTATGTTTGTTTACCTTTGGCTGGAATGCATGGCTTTTCTTTCGAATGTCTGAATTGGAAACTAGCTTCGCTCACTGTGAACCTATATCGTGCGCAAAGTTTGTTTTGAAGAAATAGCGTACACGAACAATTCTTGCTGTACGCTACCTCTGAAGCGAATAGGCCAACAGTATGGCGGCGTTAGGGCCGTCTCAGCTCCTTCTCTTGTTTCCCTTACAACTTGGCACTGCGCTCTTTTCATAATAAAGTATTGTCGAGGCTAAAAATTCATGAATAAATACATATGCATACGGCTCTAAACCACCACTGACCGTGAGTGAAAAGCCCGTAGTGGTGAGCGAAGTGGTCACTGCACGCGCCTAAGTATTTCACTTGAGTTTGCGAGTAATTTACTTTTTTCGTTACTCTTGCTAGAGCACTGCACGGGCCGATTTCTGCGGCCCGGGTCCGGCCCGGGCCCGTTTTTACATTGGGCGGCCCGCCCGAGCCCGATCAAAACATTTATGGCGAGACCCGGGCCCGGCCCGGGCCCGGAAATATTCTACGTTACCCGCCCGGCCCGGCCCGCCACCCCTTTACCTTAAGCCCGAGCCCGGCCCGAGCCCGACTCGAAACCGGCCCGAACCCGGCCCGAGACAGAAAAATACATGTTTTTCAGAGTTGAGAAGCCCGAGAATAACTCGCAGAAAGCCCGAGCCCGGCCCGGGCCCGCGTCAAAAAACCCGAGCCCGGCCCGGGCCCGGGTCAAAAAGCACACGCCGTGCCCGAGCCCGGCCCGAGCCCGTGAAAAAGCTCCTCTACCCGGCCCGGCCCGGCCCACGGGCCGGGCCGGGCCCGGGCTTTCGGGTAAGCCCGAGCCCGTGCAGTGCTCTAACTCTTGCAAGCATGGTGCTATTGCCCGCGTACCCATGCGAATACCGTTTTTTTTACGTTCTTTCCTTGCGCGGGCTCACTTAGCACGTTTCTACGCACGCACAGTTACCTCATTATCCATTCATTCATTTCATTAATTTTATTTTTGCATTATGGTACATTATAGCATGTACAAAGTGCTGGTGGAACAGGCTAAAGGCCAAAAAAGGCTTGACGGGGTCTGTACCCAATAATTGCACTTTGACAGGGGCAACAATAAATGTTCGTATGTGACAAGCTTACAATGACAAAACTATACATCTGAAAAACAAAACTACCAGTGTTGAAATTAACATTAAAAAGCAAATACTTTTCTTTTCTGCACGACATACACATTTATCAAAACTTGGAGAAACTTTCCAGTACAGAATCAAAACTTAGCAGCAGTGGCACTACAGAAAACAATGCTGGTTGTTTAAAAGAGTAGGCAGTGTATATTGCCGCAACGCTATCTGTGCCCAACCACGCTGACGACAAAGACGACGACCTCGAGCTTGCAAGCGAGGTGCTGGAGAAGAAGTAGTTTTGAACTGAGCGCTTTGTCCTAATTGTCTCGATTAAATACCGCTCTTCCCTCTTGTCTCCAGTGAGCCGTGACACTGGTGGAAGTGCTGGGTATCGCATCCTCGCCTAATGATTGGGACGACTCCTGCGAGTAGCCCTTCATCCAGCCCTTCAAGACATCATCCACGCGTCGAGACACCTGTGCACCGCGCAAGCCGCCGCCTGCAAGGTCTGTGCCCGGAATTCGGTCTCTTGCAAGGAAGTTTGTCAGCGACCGCACCGACTCAGGAAATGGCGCTTGCAAGTACAACACAGTTGACTGTTCAGATCAATCTAGTCCCCAAAAGCTTCCGCGGTGACACGTATGAAGACGCCGAAGACTGGCTGGACCAGTGCGAACGCGTGGCTAGGGTCACTAAGTGGCGTCCGGACCAGAAGCTTTACAATGTGTACTTCGCTCTTGACGGTAGCGCAAGGACGTGGTTTCAAAACCGCGAGGCACATTTGACAACGTGGGACGAATTTTGCCGTCGGCTAATTAATACCTTAGGAAGCACTGATCGCCGAGATAATGCACAACGCCTTCACGAGTTGCGCATTCAAAAACCCAACGAAAGTGTCTCCATGCTTGCCGAGGACATGTCTCGTTTGTTTCGCCGCGCGGATCCCAACATGCCTGATTCGAAGAAGCTGAGCCATCTCATGCGCGGCGTCAAAGAACAGCTATTCGCTGGTCTCGTGCGAAACCCGCCCACAACAGTGGAAGAATTTATTAAGGAAGCCACAGCAATTGAGCGGGCGCTCCAGCAGCGTTGCCGGCAATACGAACGCCTAAATAGCGATGCACCTGCAGGAGCCGCAGTTCTGGCAATGACCGATGAGCCCTCGCTGCGTCAACTGATCAGAGACATTGTGCGCGAGGAGATTGTGAAGCAAACTGCGACACCGAAGGAGTTTACTGTTGCTTCGGTCGCTGAAGTTGTCCGCCAAGAAATCCGGCAAGCATTTGCATCTCCTGAGCCACTCCCTGAACCGTGTCCCGAGCTCCGCTTCGAGCCACGCTTCGAGCCACGCTACGAGCCACGTACATATAGCTACGCAGACGCTGTCCGTCACCCGCTTTCTACCGTGCCAGTACAGCAGTACCACCAGCGGCCACCTACTGCTGCCTGGATACAGAGAGAGCATTTCAGGCGACCCCAGCTTCGCAGGACCGACGTATGGCGCACTGCTGATCGCCGACCATTGTGTTTTCACTGTGGCGAACCAGGGCACATTTATCGTTTCTGCCCTCATCGCCAGGGTGGCATCCAGGAAATGTCACCTGCTACTCCGCGACAGTTTCCAGAGAGAAATCCACGCTTCGACGACAGTATCACTCGGGAACAAGGCTGCTCAGCTAATCTCCGGTCGCGCTCGCCGTCTCCATTACGCTATTCTTCGCCGGACCGTCGCAGTTTCGCCGACGTGGTAAGAGGCCGCTCTCCAAGCCCATGGCGGGGAAACTGAAATCAGCGACCTCCGGGGGGAAGGTTGCAAGTCGTCGAACCGCCGAAAATCCCCCATTGTTACTGAGAAACGAGCAGAGCAACCCGGATAAACGGAACACCGACGAATTTGTGAGTGCCGACCTACTCTTAACGATTGATGGACACGACGTGACATCTTTAGTTGATACTGGCGCAGACTTTTCGATAATGAGTGAGCAGTTGGCAGACCAGCTTAAGAAAGTCAAAACGCAATGGACGGGCCCTCATATTCGAAATGTCGGGGGCCAGATAATGACACCTAGAGGAAAATGTACTGCATGACTCCAGATAGGAAATACAGCTTTTGTCGCCTCTTTTATGATTTTAAAAGAGTGCTGCAGATCACTCATCCTTGGAATGGACTTCTTGCGGGAGTACGGCGCCGTGGTTGACATACGTGACGGCGAGATAACCTTATAGAATAGTATAGACACGAGCCACGACGACGAGCGCCAACGTACATAGTTACGTGTCGCTGACGACGACGTCTGCATACCACCACTATCATGCAGTCTTGTCTGCGTCAGTAGCGGAGAGCAGTTTAACAAGGACGGTGTAGCCGAAAAATGAACTGCACTTCTGTTCCATCAAGGTGTTGCTATCGCTCGCGGTATCGTCAGCCTATTCGGTGGTCGCACAGAGGTACTACTGACAAATTTTACTAATGAACGCCGGCACATCAGTAAAGGCACCGCTGTGGCATACTTTGACGAAATTGACCACGTTCAATACTGCTTTGCTGTAAAAGAGGAATCAACCACCGATACGATGCCACATGCACCCGTCGTCGACGTTGACCCAGGTTTAGCGCCGCAACAGAAACAAAGTCTCAGGAAACTGCTTGACCATTTTAAGGACTGCTTCTCTACAACGTCCCGAGTGCGTCAAACACCACTGACGAAACACCGCATTATTACTGAGGAAACAGCAATACCCATCCGGCAGCATCCGTATCGCGTGGCTGAGAAAGAGCGTGAAGCAATACAGCAGCAAGTCAAGAAAATGCTAGAAGATGATGTCATCCAGCCGTCAAAAAGTCCTTGGGCGTCACCCGTGGTACTCGTTAAGAAGAAGGATGGTAGCCTGCGGTTTTGTATCGATTATCGCAAGCTCAATTGGATTACGAAAAAAGACGTGTATCCCTTACCACGCATCGACGGTTCCCTCGACAGGCTACGGCATGCTCGGTACTTCTCGTCAATGGACTTAAAGAGTGGGTACTGGCAAATAGAGGTCGATGAACGGGATCGCGAAAAGACTGCTTTTGTGAGGCCTGATGGGCTCTATGAATTCAAAGTTCTCCCTTTTGGTTTGTACTCCGCCCCAGCCACGTTTCAAAGGCTAATGGATACCGTTCTCTCAGACCTAAAGTGGAACACTTGCTTAGTGTACCTAGACGATGTGATTGTTTATTCTGCCACATTTGATGAACATCTCAGACGGCTACGGTTAGTTCTTCAAGCCATACGGTCCGCTGGGCTTACTTTAAAACCTGAAAAGTGTCACTTTGGCTATGAAGAACTGCAGTTTTTGGGCCACGTTGTAAGCCACACAGGTGTCAGACCTGATCCTGAGAAAATCGCAGCTGTCGCAAAGTTTTCAAGGCCTACGGACAAGAAGGCAGTCAGACGCTTCCTGGGCCTGTGCGCATATTACCGGCGATTTATTGCGGGTTTTGCACGCATCGCCTCGCCGCTCACCTGCCTAACCAGAGAAGATGTCGCGGTTGTGTGGGGCGAGGAGCAGAAGGCGGCATTTAACGAGTTGCAGCACCGTCTACAAACTCCACCTGTTCTTGCCCACTTTGACGTGGATGCGCCCACAATGATCCACACCGGTGCCAGCAACGTGGGTCTAGGCGCCGTCCTTGTTCAGCGGCAAGACGGCGCTGAGCGAGTAATCGCTTACGCGAGTAGAACACTGTCATGTACCGAATCGAACTACTCCACCACAGAGAAGGAATGCTTGGCTGTAGTATGGGCAGTTACCAAGTTCCGCCCGTACTTATACGGCCACCCATTTCAAGTCATTAGTGACCACCATTCTCTCTATTGGTTGACCAACATGAAAGATCCATCTGCACGTTTGGCACGCTGGGCCCTACGGCTTCAAGGGTACGACATGACAGTGGTCTATAAATCGGGAAGGCAGCACTTAGATGCTGACTGCCTTTCCAGATCGCCAATCGAGTCGTCAGGCGGAGATGATGACGAATCCACAGGCTTTTTAGGAGTTGTTGATGCGGCCACCATCTCTCAACAACAACAAGAGGACCAGGAGCTCGCTTCTTTAATTGATTTCTTAGAAGGCCGCACCACAAACAAGCCTGGATTGTTCTCAAGGGACCTGTCATCATTCTGCATACGCAACAGTGTTCTTTTTAGAAAGAACTTCTCCAACAGGGAACAGATATCTACTAGTCGTCCCTAAAACTCTCCGCAATGAAATATTGCAGGCCTGTCACGATGACGCTACCTCAGACCACCTAGGGTACACAAGAACATTAGCGCGGATCAAAGAGAAGTACTACTGGCCACGGCTTGCAGCACAGGTGAAGCATTACGTTCGAACGTGCCTTGACTGCCAGCGACGAAAATTACCACCTGCGAAACCTGCCGGACTATTACATCCTGTTCCAGTGCCGGAAACGCCGTTTGCACAAATTGGGATGGACCTTTTGGGCCCATTCCCAATATCTGCCGCCGGAAATAAGTGGATCATAGTTGCGATAGACCAACTCACGCGATATGCAGAAACCAAGGCACTTCCGAGCAGCGCAGCAGCCGAGGCCGCACAGTTCTTCATTGAAAACGTCGTCCTGAGGCACGGTGCTCCAGCGCTCATCGTAACCGACAGGGGAACCACGTTCACGGCTGAACTTTTGCGAACTGTACTAACGCTCAGTGGCACGGCACACAGAAGGACGACAGCCTATCACCCGCAAAGCAATGGACTTACTGAGCGCCTCAACAAGACTCTCGCAGACATGCTGTGTATGTATGTCGATGTGGACCACAAGAACTGGGACTAACTCATACCCTACGTCACGTTTGCTTATAACGCGGCTCGGCAAGAAACAACAAAAATGACACCATTCAGTCTCCTCCACGGTCGAGAAGTGACTACAATGCTGGATGCTATGCTGCCTCATGATTCCAGCGATTCCGAGACTGGCACCGCAGATTTTACAGCGCGTGCCGAAGAAGCAAGACAGCTCGCGCGCGTTCGCATAACTGGCCAGCAAGAACGAGATGCCCGACGTTACAATCAACACCATCGATGCGGCGTCTACCATCCCGGCCAAAGGGTCTGGGTTTGGACTCCAGTACGCCGCCGGGGCCTCGCGGAGAAACTTCTACGCCGATACTTCGGACCATACAAGGTTGTACGACGCCTTAGCGACGTCAACTATGAAGTTGTTCCTGACAGCCCATCCTGCTCGAGGCGCCGTATGAACCTACCTGAGACTGCGCACGTGGTGCGCATGAAACCTTATTTTTATGAATGACATGGGTACTCTCTGGTTTGCTGATCAGCGGGTGCTACCCGCCGAGCATCGGGTCGATGCTCCTTCTGGAGGGGGCAAATGCCGCGACGCTATCTGTGCCCAACACGCTGACGACAAAGACGACGACCTCGAGCTTGCAAGCGAGGTGCTAGAGAAGAAGAAGTTTTGAACTGAGCGCTTTGTCCTAATTGTCTCAATTAAATACCGCTCTTCGCTCTTGTCTCCAGTGAGCCGTGACAATATGCGATCATTTGTCTGCCATAAGTAGTACGGGTCCGTGGCGTAAACCAAAAAGTGATTCTGCGCGTGTCATAAACATGCACTCTTTCAGTCAAATTAGCAAGTTATTTCAAGCACAGATTGTTTGTTTTAATGCCTTGTTTGTAGCGAGTCATTAGTAAATAATCGTACAAGTCGACAACAGTTATTACGTTTAGGTTTTTACTGATGGGCCTTGTGTGTGCGTTATACGGAGCATTGACAATCATACGGACAGCCCTTTCTGTAATCTAGAAAGCCTCAGAATGTTGGAAATTGTGGTGGTTCCCCAGACAACGTAGCAATAGCACAGTTTTGAAAGGAAAAGTGAATTATACAACAACAGTTTTACTTTCTCAGGCAAAAGAAAACGTGTGCGCGATAATATACCAACCGTGCTAGAAAGACTGGAACAAACAGAATCAGACTGCAAATCCTAGGACATGTTTTCTTTAAGAGTACACCAAGACATTTCACAGCAGGAACCACCTCAATTTTTGATGTACCAAAAAAGCGCTAAATCAAAGTTGATTTTCTTGTTTTTAGCTCTAAATAAAACCGCTTTTGTTTTTGACGGATTTATAGTTAGCGAGTTGTTCGAACTCCAGGTATGCAGTTTCGCGAGTACGTTATTTGCTCTGGTTTGAATTTCCAATAAATCTGATCCTAAAAAAACTAGTATCGTCAGCATAAACTATAAATTGGGTATTTTCATCTATTCTTACTACGTCATTAATATATACATTAAAAAGCCGAGGCCCTAGGATGCTTCCCTGCGGTACTGCCCTGTTTAGGGATCGAAAGCTTGATTTATAGTTAAGTTGTACCTGCTGCTGGCGATCACTCAAGTAGCTTTGCATAAGTGTGAAAAATGCTCCACAGAATCCGTAATGCTGTAGCTTTTTTAAAGGTATGGTATGATTAATCCGAGCAAAGGCTTTTGATTAGTCCATAAATATTCCAACTATGTAAAGTTGACGCTGAAAACCATCTGATTTCTTTCTGAAGAGGTAACGCGGATTACGTGGAATGTTTTTTACTAAAGCCAAATTGAAACGGCGTTATGATGTTATGGCGACTCAAAAAACTATTCATTTTTATGTGTATCAACCTTTCAATAGCTTTGGAAAAAATGGGCAGTATGGAAATAGGCCTGAAGTTTGAGTGAGTGAGTGAGTGAGTGAAATAACTTTATTGAGGTCCAGAGAAGACGCAGGGGACACCCCGCGCCGCCCGGCTAGTCCCACGTAGGGACCGATTTTATACATTATTTTTGTCACCGCCTTTGAAAATAACGGTAACATTAGCAACTTGGAGCTGTGTCGGGAAATCGCCAGAAGAAAACATTAGATTGATCACATGTGTTAGGGCTGGGGCAATGATGTCAAGCACGTACTTGGCCGGTCGAATTTGTAGATCATCAGGGTCGGCGCAGTAGCTATTTTTGAGGGATAAGGACACTGCTACAACTTCTGGCTGGGAGACGGGAGACAAATACACAGATTCACGTGTTCTCGAAGGCATAAATTCCATGCAGGGAGTATTATGCACACTGATTGCGACAGAGGCAAAAAAATGTTAAAAAGCTCAGCTGGCTTGCAGCCAGTGAAAGTATCGTTATCTAAATTGATCTAGTGGGGCCAGTGTTTTGTTTAGAATAACATTCTAAGAAAGAATTCAGCCTTTTCCAGACAAGTTCCGGTTTTTAGATACTTCGTGATTAAACAAGTTATAAAAGTATCGTTCTTTGTGTCTGCGCAAAAGGTTATTAGTTTTATTCCGATGTTTCTTAAACGCTTGTAAATCGGAGGCGATTTTTGACCTAAGGAACCTTTGAAACAGTGCATTTTTATCGATGATAGCTTTAAAGCGTTCCGAAGTAAGCCATGGCTTTGTTGCCTTACGTGGACGCATCTTTTTGATGTAAGGAAAACTGTCGGTGAAGGCTGTTTTAATTTTGCCTATTAGTACATACGCGCGAGTAGGTTACCACTGCCATAGATGGAGCGCCAGTCTGTAGGTAATAAAATTGAACGAAAACGCTGCAATATCTCCTGGTTTACGTTACGGTATGTGACAAACCTTTCATGCTTGTTGTTTGAGTTTTTGTTAAAGCTTTTGTCCCAAAAGAGCGCCTAATCAAAGCGCGCGCCGCGTGTCACGCAAGCCAGCGAAAGGACACGCCGGCCCCGCGTAAACTTCAACAGAGGGGGAGAGCACATACGCCTCAAACAGCAAAGCGAACAACGGCGCCTAGACGTCTAGAAGATCATCGACGAAGCGACGGTAACCGGAGAGAGAGAGAGAGAGCACGGGCGCGGAGACACCTTTTCACCCGGCGAGTCGAGAAAGAGATTACTACAGCGTGAGCGCGCGCTAACAGGATGACTCACCACCCCCTCGAAGACGCTCCGACGGCGGCGGTCGAACGTACGAGAAAAGACGAACATTCCCAGGCTTTGGCCATGCTACGGAGCACGACTCCGATAGGAAGGTTCGAGAACCCCGGCGGAGAGTACAAAACCGCCGTGCGAGAATAAGAAGGGAGTTCAGTTGAGACCGCTCCGGAGAAGAGATTTAACCTGAATGACCGTCTGCGGAAGAAGGGGATTCCCCGGCAAGCTAGTCGACGAGTTCATCAAGCGTCTGCATTTCCGGAAGAAGTTCCTTCTTCGAGATTTGCCACGAGCTACGCCGAGATCGTCTGACAAGACCAGCACGGGTGAATACGATTGGACACTTAGTGTTCCTATTCATTTTGTACTTTACTTGTTGAACGCTTAGTGCTTGTCGTTACTTATTTTCCTGTGTTTTGTGAATACCCATCTGATTTGTATTGTGTTGTGTCTAGCCTAAGTGTGCAAGTGTGTGTGTGTGAAGCCTAAGTGTGCGTTGTGTGAAGAATATATTTTGTTGTGTTTTGGCAACTCTGGGTTCTGACTCGGTCCTTGGACAGCAACCGGCGTTCGCTGGCGCACCAGAGGGCCCATTCTTAATTGTCCTTACTTTCGTGGAATTATTTTCGGAAGCTGATAAGTCGGCTTTGGAATTTGGTCCGGCGTCTGCGCCTCGTTCACGGGGTCTGTGACATTTTAGTATTAAGGATATGGGCAAATAGTCACTAATATGGGATCCGAGAACTCCTGAGTCAATTGTCTGATTTTGACAGTTTGTTATAAAAGCATGAATACATGTTGACGTACTTAAGTGTATACGTGTCGGTTGCTTTATCACATTTACCAACGCATTTACTACGAGCATTTCCGTAAGTTGAGCCTGTAGCGCTGAGTTGCTCAAGAAATCAATGTTAAGATCACCTCCCAAAATTAGTTTGTAATTATTGTCTTTAATCGAAGCAAGAAATTCGTCTAAGAAGATAAAAATTAAGGTAGTGTCCCTCCAGGTGGGCAATACATAACCGATAAAATACCATATTTGCACTTTACCGTAAGAATTTCATAATCATCTGTGATTCGAGAATAATTCGAGAGCAATTCGCTTTCAAATCTGTCTTGCACCGTTACCGTAAGACCACCCCCTTTTTTACGGCGACGATTTAGAACGTGAGACTTATAACCAGGCAGTTTCAGTACCTCCAGTTCACTTGTATACCAATTTTCGGCCATCATAACTACGTCAAAACAAAATTTAAAACTTTCTATAAAAGTTGTGATGACGTCTTCTTTGTTCCGGGCCGACTGGGCATTAATATGAAGAGCTGAAGTATGGCCGCTAACTGAGACGGTATTTAAATCAATTGGCGATTTGAAATTCGGATCCATCATTCAAGAGTGGAATTAAAAAAATGTACGAGGGAAAGCTAATGATGAACACCTGCAGCAGGCAGGTGATCATCGATCTTCACTAGGTCAGCGACATACTCGTATGCTATTTGAAGCTCATTCGAAGACTCAGTCTTTCTTAAAAATATTTTACCATCTGTGGTTCACAAAAACCGCCATTTCTTTTCCTTCAATGGTCATGGCAGGCAACTTCTTGAGCTGGGGACAAAGATGCTAATTTATGTATATGGAAGATTTTCCAGAACAGCCAACATCAGCCACGGAAGGACGCAGATTTCGTGCCTTGCGAAGAACAGAGTCGCGTTTTGACCTGTTTTTGAATTGAACAATGATTGGCGGGCAGCTACCCTTTGAACGAACATGGTGGCAGACATCAATGTCATTTTTTGCGATGGGTTCATTTATCGCATTTCCAAGCACCTCAAGCATTTGAAACAAGTTTTCATTTGTAGGAAGTGGTACATTATTTAGTTCAATGTTTTGATCGCGCTAGAACAGTATTCCCGTAACAGCCCACACATGAAACCAGGAAGCTAAGACCTGCCACTGCCTTACCTTGCGTAACTGGGAGGACAGTGGGCACCACCATTTTTGTGAGCTATGTGTGGCCAGGATAATGTAGTCCTGTGCACTAAAATGGTTACTGCATATCCGGTACGATGAATGCAGTTGGATGGTTGGTTTTGCCTTCAGGTCGTTCCTTCCAGTGTACGCCACCCGTGCCGCCAACCTACACAGGTGATCTAGAGAACAATAGAACACAAATTGTTCACAATGACAGATGACCTGCTAACAGTCGAAATAGCAACACGACACGTTGGTTGACGCAATTGGGAAATAAAAAGCCCACTAGAACAAGTACTTAAGTACTGCGTCCACCACATTTCACCTAACTAGAACGTAAGTTATGCAATTCTCTGCAGTGATCGCGCTGTTGCACTACTAGCGACATAAAAAATTTGCATGTCGTTGTAATTGCAAAATAGTGGTTACGCATATTTTTCACACCATTATGGGGTGGTTTGGTCTAATAATAAATTTAATGCTACTTATACAGCCCTAATGGCTTTGTCTTTATATCCAAGCAGGACAAACAGCGAGCAAGAAATTAATGTGATACAAAACCAACACACCCGTTGTCCCGTCGGATGCGAACGAAATGCGCCCCGGGACTGGGCGCTTGCGAGGGTTCACTTGGCCACTGTTCGGGCACCATGGTATACCGCAGTACGTGCCGCACGGATGATAACACCCAGAAGGCATAGGCTGAAAGACATGACAATATTTGAAAGATAACACACAACAGAGCTCAGTGAATGGGAGCAACATGCGCAATCTGGGCTTTATAAAAGTAGCCAACGAACGACTTTAGGAACAAGAGCAAATGTTTGAAACATTGCAAGTACGGAACAGTTCCACACCATGCATGCAATAGTAGACTATTTTTGGACCAATAAAAATACGTAAACAGAAAAACAATTAACATAAAAACCCCCAACTCGTACCTACAACCGTACAACGGGTGATGCAATGCCAGACTTGATATGCAATGTAGAACGAGGACCCAATCTAGTGAATTTAAGTCATTGTATACTCATGCTGTAATGAGCAAATCTGTTCTTGACGCGCCATAAAGAAGTGACGCGCAGGGGCGCCGGCGAGTGGATGCGCAGGCCGCGCACGAGTCTCTTGCTCTACGGCACGTGTAAATGCTTATAAAGCGTGTACGGACGCTCTTCATGCTCAGGTCTTAGGTCATCCAAATACGGTTAATTCGCCGCATTCACCCCTGTAGCGCACATTGGTATAATAGATAAATTTCTAGTAACATAAGCAAACGCAGCGTGCGGCTTCTTTCGCGTTTCGACTTTCGACGTTTCGACTATGACGGTAACTTTTCAAAAAATGTGAGCTTTCAACGAATTATTATAGTTTTTCAGCCCCTGAATACGAAAATCATAGTTTAACAGGCCAGAAGTGACTGCTCGTTGTTTTAATTTAGCAAAAACAAGCCGCAGCGTCTGCGGGAGACGCCGCGACTCGTTTAACGGGCTTTGATGGCCAAGATCATCGTGACGTCCTCTTAGGTATCGGCGAGGAACGTCATTCGTATAGAGCGCTCAAGTGACCCCTGTATTGACGTCATCCTCGCGCCCTGTCTTTCACGGCTACGCTCGGCGCGCGAACGGGGCGGAGCTTCAACGAAAATTTAAGCCGCCATTACGGCGCTGCTACGCGCATAATCGAGAAAATAGCTGCAGGAGTTGAATTATACTGCGTCAGCCTTCCAAACCCCCGTAAATCTTCCAATTCTAAAACCTCTTCAGCTTCCCTTTAAGTGTAGCCACAGCGCACAATACGCCATCCCACGGACCGCCGGCCACTTCCGCAGGGAACACGTAATACAATACAATGCGCAACACCTCACCGCGGTCCTTCGCGTTAATGAACGCGACGAGCGACGACGGGCGCGTACAGCTGGCGCTCTTTAGCTCTTGAGCAAACAGTACCACCTCCCTAATATAGCATAATGTTTGGTTAAGAAAAAAAAGGTGACTGTTTCGCCCTAAGGGCGAAGCAATGAATGCGATAGCAACCCAGCAATGTCATACGAAGTAAGGTGAGCGGCTTTGGTAGCAATATGAATTGTAGTAAACATGAGCTGATTATGTAAGCAGGTGTGCTGCGGCGTAAGTAGACCGACATGAAGAGAGACTCGATGACCACGAGAAGGCGCGTGTGAAACGGTGGTGTTGATGAGAAGCGCTTCCCGTGGGCAGCGCATGCGAAGTGACACACCTGTAGCTCTGCACTGACGATCCGGGCAGCATTGCATGTGTAGCGTGCGTTGGAAAATGTGGCCCGACTATTACTAGCTGAATGAACAAGCGTGGTGTGAGCGCGCACAAACCAACGTGAATAGATCACACTGAATGACTGCAGACAACGACTGTCAAAACGCTGGCAGCAAGGGCATATATACGCCGCAGCGGCGAAGGAACGTGCGGTCTATCGCTTCAACGGAAACTGAGCGGCGAATGCCCGGCGCATAAAGGTCAGAGCCGTGGGGAGATAAGAGACGGTGCGGGCGAGACGAGCGCGGTTGTTGGCAGAGTAGAAGTGCGCCCCCCCCCCCGCTTCCTCCGGCGCTGGCTTCCCGCTTCCTTGCTTGCGCGTGGGAGATAGAGTGCGTTCGCGCTCCGTGATAGCGCGCGTCCCCGCACGCTTCCGCTCGGGCATACGGTGCGCGGCGAAGATTTTATCTATAGGGAACCTCACGGCGACGGCGACGCCGACGGCAGAAATCCGGTTGAAGTGTCCCTATAATTGCTGTCGCAATAAAATGGTCCCTTCAGCATTTTCCTAGGGGACGCAAAGCCAGCTATGTCTAATTCCATAGATACTACGCCGCGGGCGCAGCGTTTGAAGTACAAGGAAGGGTAAAAAAAATTACACCATCTTCCCGTAGGGGAACCATGAGTAGTATGCGAAGCAGACATGGGGTCGACTCATGGTAGTTTTATCAGCTGTATAAACTTGGACATGCAGCAGCACCAGCAACGCGCAGAACTGTTGTCGACGCCGTCGGCGTTTTGCCCGCGTTCGCACCGAACGCGCGCGGCGTTTGTGACTGTTGCCGGTGTCTCTGGGGCGCCTACCGTCGCGTCTCTAACCTAAGCTGCTTCGCATTATCGCGCGTGGAGCCGCAGGTGTTGCCATTCGTTGCGCAATCCGGAGAGGAGAGGAGCGTCGGAGAGGAGAGGAGGAATGCCGAGAAGAGAGGAGATGAGACAAGGAGAGAAGGGGGAGGAGGATGCGCATGCGCAGTAAGGGTGTGGACGCCGCACGGCGGAGGGAGGGAGGGAGGCAGGGAGTGACATAGCCCCGACCATAAGATGCTTCGCATCTAAAAATTCACCACCCCTTCCCCTGTCGAGAAAATGGGGTTTAGCGAAGCCTGTCCGGTGTGTACCTGACCTACTGCGCTCCCAGAATTACCCACGTTGCTTGCCTGTACGCGAGAGCCAATGAGTACTTCGAGCACAACTTCCTCAAGGACCAGTTCGGAACCCCGCGCAGAGTCTACGACTCCTCATTCTGAACGCTGCGACCGAAGCATCTTACGACAGCGGCTGCGTGCTGCGTCTTCGACCAGAGGCGCAGCGTCTTAACGAGAGCATGACACCACCGCCGACACTTGTGAGGCAATACAAGCTTCGCGTTAAAAAATGTCGCACCTTTCCTTCGAGACGCAAGAACGATTCCGAGACGAAATCAGCAAAGGTTTCCTCCGTACAGGAGACTTAATTAAGTTAGCACGATGCCACGAGGGATTGAAGTTCGCACGAGGCTTCACGCTGCCGAAACGCGCTGAAATGCAAATGGATTGTGGCTGGGCAAGGCTTGGCTTTATGTCGTGCATTAAAAAGCCACAAAACGTACAGTCAGAACTATTCAACTTATTGCATAAGTAAATGTGTGTAGCCTGATTAGGAATAAAATGTTATAAGTATAACATTGAGTGTCAACTTAATTTTAAACAAATTTTTTACCACTCGCGCCAGTTAGCGACTGTGTAGAAGACTAGGCTTTCACGTGATCATGACGCACGTCCTCAGGCCAGATTTGCCTGAGCAACGCCTTTCTAGAGGAGGCGTTGGCCTGAGTGTCCTCTCTTGAAAAGGTTTGGTCCCCGACAGAAGGAGTGGTACTTCTGCGCGCTTTGCGCCCCGGCCGTTAGGCCTCTCTCACGCCGTAGGCCCCGCGTCCGGCCGCCCCGTCGACGCAACTATACATTACTGGCGTCGAAGAAAACGCTGTGCTACTACAACGCCAAAGCTACATTCTTGACGACGAGGTAAACTTTGCCGCCACTGCCTGCACTCCCTCCGGTCGCAACCCTTACTTCTGCTACTACATGCACGATGGACGATGCTCCGCCTGCCACTTCTTTGTCACCTTCGCCGACAACGACTGCGTCGGCACTTGCGTTCGTGCCCGCTCCATGCATGGCGTTCGCTCTCCCTCCGCCGTCATTCCTTCCTATTACGGGTACACCAGCCGTACCTTGGCTCACATGGAAACGGTCGCTTCACACTTTTCTGCAGGCGGTCAGAGGCGATACTTTACCGGAGGAGAGGAAGAAGGCTGTGTTGCTGTAGAACTTAGGCCTCTAGTGTCAACGCCTTTGTTACGTCTTAACGTCGCAAGCGGACTCCGCCACAATACAGTTCCAGGATATCCGCGTGCTGGATAAGCACTACGAAAACAGCGCAAACAGCCTCGTTCATCGCATTATCTTCCGAGACCGACGGCAGCAACCCGCTGAGTCCTTCCAGGACTTCGTGACTTCACTCCAACGTTTGGCTCCAGCCTGTGCGTTCGGCACTTGGCACGACGAGTCGCTCCGCGACCAAATTCTACAGGGAGTCGCGTTCACAAGAATCCGCGAAAGGTTTCTTTATCAGGTATCATCATTGACGCTCAAGAAATCGGAAGAAATTGGACGAAGTATCGATCAAGTTCACAACGAACTCCGTGTTCGATGGGTCTTCGGTACAGTGCGTTTCTTCGCAGCGGCAAGATGGCGTCGCTAACCGACGCCTTCTCCCCCGAGTGCTCAAGATGGCGGTCCTCGCCAAGCTTCTTCCTCGACCAGACGGCAGTAGCGCACCCAGGATCTCTGCCAGGGGGGGTGACAGTTTGCCAATGCCGTCTAAACAACACTAATTTCGATTTCTTCACGGGAAATTGTAAAAAAATGCACTTTTTGCGAGTGTGCAGACGATTGCGCGTCTTACATCTTAGTTGCAGTACTCAAATCCGTAAGGCAAGAAAAGTGGTTAAACAAAAGGGGGGTTTAAGTCGGCCTCAGGGGGGGGGGTTACAACCCCCGAATTCCCCCCCTTCGGTCCGCCATGCCAGACGGGTTCAGTATTCGCCCGAGTGAATGCCGGGAAGCCGCGATCTGGGCAGCCGGCCAATATGGCACGTGGAAATAATTTCCCAAATCTAGTCAAGACGCCACAGTCTACTGTTACCGATGTGGATGAACTCGGCACATAGCATCTGATCCAGGCTGTCCTGCTGAGCACGTTACCTGTCGCGCGTGCAAGAAAGTGGGACAATACGCTACAGTTTGCCGGTCAGTACGCTACAGTTTGCCGGTCAGGGAACCGAATGCGTCGAGCGTCTCCTGCAGGAGCCCAGCTCGTTTCTTCTGCTGAAACAGAGTCAGCAAGTACAGTCCATTCCGTGCTAGCAATACAGGCACCAAGTTCTCGTTCGGCAATAATTTTCGCCGAAACTTTCATTGGAAATACTTCACTCGAATTGCTCGTCGACACCGGACAGTTTCTCTCATGATCGAACAGCACCACGTATCAAGAACATGTCAAGGTTTATGCATTGCCCGCTTCGAATCTTCGAGTCAAGAACTACTCGCAGTATAAGGGGGTTATCCGACTCGTGCATCGACGGGTTTATACGCTTACACAAGTCGACGATGTCTTCAATGTAACTGGTGAAGGTCTCACCGGGTTGCTGAGCGCGGTCACGAAGTCGCTATTCTGCGCGGAGTTTGCGTACCGCGGGGCGGCCGAAGATTTCCGAAAACGTTGTCTTGAAGGACGGCCAGTTATTAATCTCCGCTTCGTGATTTCGGAACCAGAGACTGGCGACACCGGTCCAGTAAAAGATTACATTGGTCAGCAGTCGAATCGTCCCATTTGTTAACTGCGCTCACAATCTGGTAAGTTGCCAACCAGTATCGGGACTGACGACCTCTTGGTCGTCAGTCCCGCTGAATCTCGGTGGGTGACGCTGAGGCAGCACGCCGAGACAGGCGGTGGCTTGAGTCTGGGAGGGGCCTTGCGTGGCGGTTTCTTCCGGCATCGCTGACGCTGGAGGTAAGGTACGCCTTCTTAGTTCCAGGTTGGAAGACGGGAGAATACTCAGCACCTCCGCCAAACTCCAAGGGGGTTTATTTACAAAACAGCTGGGGCTACGTAACAGCCTTGGCTCAAGAGCGTCGGTCGCTGTCTCGCGCTCTCCGGGCTGCCGGGCTTCGTCGTCCTCTCTCAATGATTCCGGACTCTCTTCCCCACTACAGCAGCAAGAAATACTGCATTCAGGACATTTCACCGTGGTAGTGAAATATCGCAATAAGTAATATTCCACGTGATGGACCAGGGCACTTCTAGGCCTAGACGCCATACAAGCCCTGGGCATCGATATTCAAGGGTCTTCACTCACTTTTCACCAAGTGTCAGGAACTGCGGCTGACCCGGGTGTTAAGTCATCGTCTCCTCCAGAAAACGCTCCAGCGGAATTTTCTCGTCTGTGCTCAGGACAACCGGCGCTTATAAAGGGTTTCATCCATGATCTTCGGCTTCGACCTTCTGTGCAATAAGTGTAATCGCAATTACGTCCTTCACCTCTGGTTCTCCGCGAGCAAGTCTCCGCTGAACTGCATCGTCTGGAATCAGCTGATGTCCTTCCGAGTGGATCTCTCCGCTCGTCGTGGTTCGCAAAAAGGACAATTCCATTCGACTTTGCGCCCATCTCCGAGAACCCAACAAGGCGATCGTGGTAAACGTCTTTCCTCTGCCAAGGACCGATGAACTTTTGCATCGACTTGCTGATGCCGCTATGTTCAGTAAGTTGGACTTACAATCCGCTTATCATCGCGTCCTGTTATCCGAGAAAAGCTGTGAGCTTACTACTTTCATTACTCATGACGGTGTTTTTCGCTTTAAGGGTGTGTGTTTCGGTTTGGCATCTGCGCCATCTGCTTTTCACCAGATCAGGTCATCTGTTTTAAAAGAATGTTTCAGTATATTGTTACCTTGACGATGTGCTTGGGTCATACTCAACATGACCACGTTAGATACTTGCAAATAGTCCGGTCCAGATTAAGTAATGCAGTTGAACCATAAGAGTGTATTCAATGTACCTGAACTAACTTGGACATTAAATTTCTGCAAACGGCATTTCACTGATGGAAGGCGATTGTTGACGTTCCGCAGCCAATTGACAAGAAGGCTTTGCATTCATTTCTGGGCCTCACGAGATATTAATTTATCCCGCAGTATGCTGACATGTTAGAACCATTAAGGAAACTTCTCAGGCAAGGACAAGAGTTTGTCTGGGATCTGGATACGGAATACAGCTTCCCACCTATTAAGGAAGTACTTGCTTAGCGTCCATTGGTGCGCATGTTTCAACCGCACCTACCTATCATTGTAACGGCCAATGCTTCAGGCGTTGGTTTGGGAGCCATCCTTCAGCAGAAATGCGGAAATAAATTATTCACAGCAGCGTTTGCTTCCCGCACATTAACTCCCGCTGATTGACGGTACTCCGTAGGCGAACGAGAATCACTAGACTGTCTTTTTGCTTGTGAACATTAGCATGTTTACTTGTGGAGTGGACAGTTCAAATTACGAACTGACCACCAAACTCTTTTGCATTACTGTCTTCAAAAGGTTCTGGACAACGTCCATTAAGGATTTTACGTTGGAGTGCGAGACTATACTTGAATATAATTTCAACATTGTGTATTGCAAGGCTGATCAAAATGTCATAGCTGATGCTTTGTCACGCCTTCGTGTTCCTCCTGATTCTGAACCAGCACTAGACGAGGTAATATTGTCTTTGGTTTCCGCATGTATTACAAAGGAAGAGTTTAAAACAGCTACACTGGATGATCAAATTTGCAAAGCTTTACTAGATAAAATGGATCGCAGTTTCACCCGAAAGGCGAAGCATCAATTGCAATAGCAAATTAGAAGATAGCTATACGGAGCAAGCATAATAGTTTTATCAGCTGAATAAACTTGGATATGTAGCAGCATCAGCAACGCACAGAACTGTTGTCGACGCCGTCGGCGTTTTGCCCGCGTTCGCACCGAACGCGCGCGGCGTTGGTGACTGTTGCCGGTGCCTCTGGCGGCGGATCGGAGTTCGACGAGATCAGAACGGGACACGTCGGCGTTTTGCGCGTGTTCGCACCGAACGCGCACGGCGTTGGTGACCGTTGCCGGTGCCTCTGGGGGCGGCTCGGAGGTTTTCGACGAGATCAGAACGGGACACTCGTCGAGCAGTGTCGGAAGACTTTACCACGTTCTCGCCTCACAATGTTTCTTTATGAATACGCATTTGGTGCCGCAGCTAAACGTCGCCTCCCCTCCTTCTCTCCCGTCCCCCCACGTCCTTTCACGCGACTGAAAAATCGCGTTTGCTCTCCGCCGGGCGTTCGCTCTCCGTGAAAGCGCGCGTCCCTCGCGCGCTTTAACTCTCACATACAGCATACGGCGCGCGGCGACGATTTCATCGCTGTTGGAGTTTATACGGAATCATCCAGGATGGGTGGCTGCAAAGATCCAGGAACTGTGTAAGGAGCCCATCCGGATTCACGAGCTCGAAGCAGCACTCAGCACGACCAAGCGCCGGAGCACGCCTGGAGCTGATGGCATCACGTTCCAGATGCTGCGGAATCTGAGGGAGGTCGGTAGGCAACGGCTCCTGGAGTGCTTCAACGACATCTGGAGCACAGGAGACATACCAGAGAGCTGGCGAGCAGCAGTGGTAGCGCCGATCCTGAAGCCTCGGAAGCCTGCCAAAGCACTGTCTTCGTACAGGCCGGTCTTCCTCACCTCTGCGGCCTGCAAGGTGCTGGAGAGAGTGGCCCTGGCGCGATTGAAGTGGATTTCAGCGCAGCTGCAATTCTTCCCAGAGCAACAGTCGGGCTTCAGGCTCTACCGCTGCACGGCGGGCTCAATCGCGTATGTCGTCGCCACTCTCGAGGATGCCAAGATCTGCGGGGACGTGGCCATGCTGCTGCTGCTGGATGTGGAGAGTGCTTTTGACGACCTCCCTCATACAGTCCTCGAGGCTGCCATGGACGAACTCGGCATCAGCGGGTGCCTCCGTGGCTTTGTCACCGCATTCCTGTCGTGAAGGACCTTCTATGTCCGTGTTGGAAGGGGAGCTGAGCGAACCCAGGGACATCACAGCAGGTGTCCCACAAGGGTCAGTGCTCAGCCCCCTCCTTTTCAACATGGCACTGTCAGGATTGCCGGCCTCAATCCCAGCCGCCACCCGAGCCCCGGCCCGCTGGTCCATCTATGCGGACGATGTGGCACTCTGGGTACGGGGTCCTCAGAAGGTACCGGCCCTCAGAAGGTCGCTGCAAGAGGCCCTGGATGCGGTCGTCTCCTACCTAGGAGGCAATGGGCTCAGGGTCTCTGCTGCCAAGACGGAGGCGCTCTTTATACACCCACTGGCCTGGGCGTGTCTGCCCGTGAAGCAGCTGAAGGTTGGTGCCAAAGCACTATCATGGAAGCCGGTGGTCACGTACCTGGGGCTCACCATCGACCACAGGCTTACTTGGATTCCAGCTGCCAAGGAGGCCATGACCAAAGCGCGCCGAGTCCAGGGGGCTATCAGCAAGCTTCCGCAGCATGGTCGTGGATGTACCACGAAGTGGGCACTGCGGCTCAACCAGACCGCAGCAACATCTGCTCTCCTTTACACCCTCCCATTGGTGAACCTGTCTCCAGCTAGGAAACGCTAACTGGAGGGACTGCACAGGGGTGCCATGAGGGCCATCCTGGGGCTCCCCAAGTATTCCCCAGTAGCAGCAACACTCGCGGAGGCCAACGAGTGGCCTCTCTCTTTCCGAATGCTCCAGCGAGCGCTGGGACACCTGGACCGGCTACACCGGACACCTGATGGCACGGCCCTCCTAGAACGGCTTCGCAGCCTACCATCTTCACGGATGGGAGGGCTCTGCCTTCTCTACGAGCAGATGGTGACTCACCCACCAGTGGTGGTTGCCTCACCACCAGCACACCACCGGCCACCAGAGGTACACCTCTCCCTCGATGGGGCTACAAAGCGCCGGACACCTCTGGCCGCTCTGCAGCTGGCAGCATCCTGCAAACTCCAGGAGCAACTCGAGCGTCGGCTGCAGGTGTTCACCGACGGATCAGTTAATGCCGGATGGGTCAGCAGCAGCAGCGTGCGTCATCCCTACCAGAGCCATCAGCAGGCAATGCCGTCTCCCGTTCCCAGTGAGTTCGACAGCGGCGGAACTGGCAGGGCTTCACCTGGCTGCTGACCTCCTGGCTGAGGACCCACCTGCACAGCCCGTCGCTGTGCTATGCGACAGTAAACCGGCGCTGCAGTCCCTCGCCGACCAGGCGCCTACTATCCCAGATCGTACTCGTTCCCTCAGCACCGTTCTCCGTCTCCTCCTCCCAATCTGCCTCATAGTTCCTGTTCGGCCAGACGTCGTTCTCCTTCGCCTTACCGGCGCTCTACATCACCGCTTCGCCCCACTTCCCATCTTGCCGTCCAGCACTCGGAAAACTAACTGTTGCAGTTTTTGGAGGGGAAACTGCTTCCAATCGGTCTTCAAAAATTCCTCCTGCTCACCCGGCCAACATGCTTTATGTAACTGTTGAAGGTGTTCCAGCGTCAGCTCACATCGTTACCGGTGCCGCGGTTTCTGTTCTTCGGAGTGATCTGTGTTCAAGGCTCCGGAAAGTAAGAATGCCTTATGGTGGACCTATTTTACGTGGTGCTAATAATGCATTCATTCACCCCGACGGACAGTGTACTGCTCGGGTGCTCATCGACGGCATTCGCCACCACATTGAGTTTATCGTCCTTCCAACATGTATCCATGAACTTATACTGGGTTGGGACTTCCTACATTCTGCTTCAGCCGTCATTTCATGTAACAGCGCTTGCACCTGTTACCGACGCTTCACCTTCACGCATGAACTTGGTCATCGCTGTAGACTACGTCCTGCGTCCTGGTCACGAAGCCGTTGTAGCGGTACCATCTAGTCAGACCGCCAACGGAGACGCTCTAGTCGCCCCTTCTCCCCGCTGTACTTCTGGCGGAATTCTCATTGCCGCCTATCTCGTCCGGTTTTCACGTGGCCGCGCCCTTCTGTCTACTTGCAACACGACCCCAGATCCGGTGATGCTGCCCAAAGGGATGACTGTGGCAACCCTCGCCGACACTCAACCTATTTCTAAAGTCTCGCTTTGCCCTTCTTCATCGCCAGCACCAACCTCAGGTTTGGATGATTATTTCCCTCCTCCAGCCATTCTTTGTTCTGATCTAACAGCCGCGCAGTTCGAAGCCTTACTGGCGGTCTTGGCGAAGCACAAAGCCTGTTTCGATAGCTGTTCCCCTGTGTTGAGCCAAACTTCTGTGGCCACACACCGCATCGAAACCGATGGTTCCGCTATAATACGACGACGCCCCTATCGTGTATGGCCGTCTGAACGAAAGGTCATTGAGCAACAGGTTGCTGACATGCTTGCAGGAAAGATAATGCGACCTTCATCGAGCTCCTGGGCTTCTCCCGTTGTTCTGGTAAAGAAAAAAGATGGCTCCGTTCGCTTTTGCGTCGATTATCGAGCGCTCAATAAGATTACACGCAATTATGTATATCCGATACCTCGAATTGACGACGCTTTGGACACACTGCAAGGGGCGGAGTATTTCTCCAGCCTTTATCTTCGATCAGGCTATTGACAAATTCTGATGAACGAGACTGACAAAGAAAAGACCGCATTCGCTACACCAGACGGACTTTATGAATTTAACGTCATGCCTTTTTGCGTTTGTAACGCTCCCGCCACATTTGAGCGCATGATAGATAACGTACTTCGTGGACTAAAATTGAAGACCTGCCTGTGTTATCTGGACGATATTGTCATCTTTTCGTCTAACTTCAGCAACATCTTCATCGATTATACGAAGTTTTCAAGTGCCTTGGAAATGCTGGTCTCCAGATCAATACAAAAAATTGCAAATTTACAAGCAGAACGATAAAAGTATTAGGCCACGTCGCCTCAAGTGATGGCATCCAACCTGACCGCGAAAAGATGTTTCCTCGCCCCCAGCAGCAAAAAGATCTACGTAGTTGCCTCGGCTTGGCGTCATATTTTCGTCGATTTATACGCAACTTCGCTGCAATAGCCGCTCCTCTGCCCAAGCTACTGGTTGCCGGTGCCTCTTTCACATGGACTAACGACTGTGAGTCGGCTTTTCAAGCTCTTAAGCAGCATCTTACTTCCGGACCAGTGCTTCGCCACTTTGATGATAGGGCCCCCGCCATACTCCATACTGACGCAAGCGCACAACGTATTGGCGCAGTACTTCTGCAACGTAATGCAGTCTCGAAAGTGCAAGTGATCGCATATGCCAGCCGAATACTTTCTCCAGTTGAGCAGAACTACACCATTACAGAGCAAGAGCGCCTGGCTATCGTTTGGTCGATTCAGAAATTTCGCCCATACCTATACGGCTGCCACTTCACCATCGTCACCGACCATCATGCTCTGTGTTGGCTGTCATCAATGAAAAACATGTCAGAACGCTTAGGACGCTGGATACTCCGCTTGCAGGAATATGACTTTACAATAACATACAAGTCTGCAAAAACTCATCATGATGCAGACGTACGGATTGTCTCGCTGCCCACTCTCGCTCTCTCCCGGTAACGCACCATCGTCTTCCCCACCACGTCGTTCCGATGCTACGCCTGCCTCACACCAGCTTTCGATATCGCCCCTGGACCAAGGTACGCTTTCATCACACTCTGATTTGGTTTTGCTTCAGCGGGCCCAATCCTATTGTCGAACTCTCATGGATCGCCTTAGTGGGTTCGCCCAACCACCAAACAGCCGCTTGCGACGCCAGCTTCGACAATTCCACCTGCAAGGTGGCGTGCTACACCGCTACGTTTATCACCCAACAGGTCACCGGTGGGTCCCAGTTCTACCTCGCTGCCTTCGCCGGCGCGTATTAGAGGCACTTCACGACGACGCATCGGCTGGCCACTTAGGCTTCCACAAGACTTACGACCGCATCAAGACCCGCTGCTTCTGGCCTGGCCTATCCACAACGGTGGCCAAATATATTGCCTCCTGTGCGTCATGTCAGCACCGAAAACGCTCGACTTCCCCTCCTGCCGGTTTACTACAACCTCTGCCTTGCCCGGACGCACCTTTTGAATTTGTTGGCATTGATTTATATGGTCCCTTGCCTTCGACACCCTCTGGTCACCGTTGAATTGTCACTTCGGTCGACCATTTAACCAGATATGCCGAGACTGCCCCTCTGCGAGCCGGTACCGCGTCTGAGGTTGCTGACTTTTTCTTGCGCTCCATTGTCTTGCGCCACGGGGCTGCTCGCGTTCTTCTGAGTGACCGCGGCAAGGCGTTTATTTCACAAGTTCTCGAGGAAGTTCTTCGGGCCGCTGATACCGTGCACAAATCTACTTCTACCTATCATCCGCAAACCAATGGCCTTACTGAGCGCTTCCACCGTACGCTGTCGGACATGATTTCCATGTACATCCGTTCTGACCACACAAACTGGGATAAAATTCTTCCTTTTGTGACATTCGCATATAATACTGCTATTCAACGGACTACTGGCTACAGCCCTTTATTCCTTGTGTATGGACGATCTCCTTCCACTATTTTCGACAGAGAATTCTTTTTAGCACCTTCTTCGCCTTACGCGTCCCTTACAGAAGATTTTGCTGCCCGAATTGCACATTGTCGTCGAATCACCCGGCAAAGCACGGAAGCTACCCAAGTTGAGCGCAAACGTCGCCTTGACAACAAATGCCGTGACCTCCGCTTTCACCCTTGAGACCAAGTCCTGCTTTGGACTCCAGCCCGAACTCCAGGCCTCTGTGAGAAGTTTCTTCAATGCTACCTTGGCCCATACACCGTTGTACAGCAAACTTCTGCAGTCAACTATCTCGTCAGCCCAGTACACTCCGTCACTGACCAGCGCCGCCGGAATGCCGAAATTGTTCACGTCTCGCGGATGAAGCCCTTCACTCCCCGTTTAGACAATCTCTAATCTGCGTCCAGACTAGCCGCTTCCATGACGGGGGGAAGTTAGTGTAAGCACTATTAACGTACTTCGTCGTTTTCATTTGTACATAGCCATAATCACCTTCCCTCTTCTGCTTCGCGCATGAGCTGGGGCGTTGTTTCCTTTTTGTAATAAATAGCGCTTGACAGCTCGGTCGGTCTCGGTCTTATAATATATATATATATATATATATATATATATATATATATAACCTTGATGATCCTGCTTAGACTCTTCCGTTTATCTAGGCCAATTACTCAGGGGCCCCATATCATGAGACGGAAATATACAGAGGCATAAAATTGGGTTGGAGTGCATACGGCAGGCATTGCCAAATCCTGACTGGGAGCATACCACTATCCTTGAAAAGAAAAGTGTACAATCATTGCATTCCACCAGTGCTAACATATGGGGCAGAAACTTAGAGGTTAACAAAGAAGCTCGAGAACGAGTTAAGGACCCCACAAATAGCAATGGAACAAAAAAACGTTCGGCCTAACATTAAGAGATAGGAAGAGAGCGGTGTGGATCAGAGAACAAACGGGGATAGCCGATATTCTAGTTGACATTAAGCGGGAAAAATGAAGCTGGGCAGGCCATGTAATGTGTAGGATGGATAACCGGTGGACTATTAGAGTTGCAGAATGGATACCAAGAGACGGGAAGCGCAGTCGAGGACGGCAAAAAAACTAGGTGAGGTGATGAAATTAGGAAATTTGCAGGTGCAAGCTGGAATCAGTTAGCACAAGACAGGGATAATTGGAGGAGTAGGATGAGTACATTTTAATGAAGAGAAGGGAGGAGGGGTCGGCCTGGAGATCGTGTATCTTGCCTGCTACTCCTCACTGGGGTAAGGGAAAGTGGGAGATACAGGGAGAGGTAGGGGGCAGGTGATTATGATATGGTACAATGAGGTACTATTTACACACGCTGTCCAATACGCAGTTGTACACTTTTCACACACTACACGCAGGAGTGTTGTCCACGTAAAACGTCATCGTGCCAACAGCTTTCGCACTTTCTTCACTTCCCAAGTCCTGTCTTCACAGGTACTAGAGAGGACCGCCTAAGCCCATCTCACACATCAAGTTCAAAGGTGATCTTATGGTGCGCTGGGCATGATCAAATCTTCTCTACGCGCCTAAAACCTTTGCTTCCGAAAACGGGCGGGAGTCCATACAGTCAACACTACGTTTTAGCGTCCTTCGCTCGGCCGCATATTGAGGGAACAGGCAAAGTATGTGTGTCTATTGCCTCGGGAGTGTGAGAGACGCTACAATCAGGGTCTCGGTTTCGTCCAATCTTGTGAAGGTATTTGCGAGTTTACGCCACTCCAAGCCGTAATCGATGGATTAGTGTTTCTTGGCCTCTCCGCATCCGAAGTGGAATCCGGAATCGCAAACCGGCGTCAAGTCTATACAGGCGCTCTTGCCGATGTTCGGGGTTGTCCCATTGTCGCGCCATAGACGTTTTGATGGCTTAGTTTTTTCCCCAGGGCAAAAATAAAACAAAAAAAAATGCGGGGGGAGCCGGCACCACCGCAAGGTATAACGAGCATTAAAACCAACCATAAAATAAAATAAAGTGGGTCATCAGGGCTGAAAACCCAAAAAGGAATTCCGAGAAAAAAACAATCAAAGCGAGAAAAAAAAGTTTTGGAAGAAAAGTCAGCAAACTCAATCGTGATCAACAAAAATCAATAATTCAGGTAGTGCTAGTGTAACAATGAAGAAACCAGGTAATCAGGTCCGGAAGGGAGATTAAGAAAATTAAGTGGCAGCTCTCGGCAGTGACCCGCAGCGATCAGCATATTTATTGACAAGGTAAAATGAAGGAAAAGTCCAAAAGTAGAATCTTGAGCAACTGGCTGGTCCAGGTGGTGGGGCCGGCTCGTGGAATCAGGAACGAGTTCACCACTCGAACGCTGGAAGACCGGGCCCAACCTACCTCGCAACCGAATGGCCGAATGCTACCTCGCAACCGAATGCTGCTCAAGCTACCTCGGGAAAGTGGCAGGCGTTGATGTCATAACAGGGAAAGGGAAGTTTTATAATCTTCCCGTCATTGTGCGCCATTTTTGCTTCCGCGTCAACCTGCTCATTTCCGGCTATTCCACAGTGGCTGGGAATCCACTGAAGCGCAACGGGATGCCCGGATTGAGACGTTTCAGTAAGCAGAGCAATGGTGTCGTAAATTAGATGAGTATATGCGCTTCTGTGATTCATATAATTGCTTATGAGTTGCAGCGCCGGTTTTGAGTTGCAGAACACTGTCCAGTTAGCGAGGTTTTGTTGCAGCATGCAGCGGACTGCTTCTCGAACGCCGGTCAACTTAGCTGCTATAGACGATGTTTTGTGTCCTATATCTTGAACCGCTGCGTAATCCCCATTGCAGGTACTGTGTAAGCTGCCGCGGAAGAGGTCTGTGTAACAGAACCATCTGCAAAAACATGTTTGGTATATCCGTACTTGTAAGCAATGTAGGATAACGCGAAATGTTTGAGACCCGCAAGCGGCATTTTCGACTTTTTCGTTATTCCGGAGATTGAGATTTTCACCGTCGGCTTTGAGATCGTGCAGAGCGGAACTTCTGGTATGTCGTGCGGTACGAAGTCCGACGGCAGTAGATCTCGTTGCGGCACTACGGCTTCTGAGTAGGCGGTGTCAGGCCGTATGCTTGTGACATTTGTCAGCGGATGATTCCTATGCCTAGTTCGTAGCCTCAAATGTACTCGCATTCGCTCATGTTGCAGATAAACTCGAGCTGGGCATGCGCATGCCTCTGCAATAGTCCCCGTTGTGGAATTACATCGTGGTAATCCTAGGCAAATTCTTAGTGCGCGAGCCTGAGCTCCTTCAAGTGTGCGGACGGCAGGTGTACTAATCCGAGAAAGTACGGGCGCGCTGTAGCATAGGTAACCAACAAAATGTGCCTGGTAGAGCTGCAGAAGAGATGATTGGGGTGGCCCCCACAATTTTCTAGAGATATGTCGAATTATTTGTGCAAAGCTGTCCAGCTTTTTTCTCAATGCAGAGGTGTGCTTCGACCAAGATAAGTCACGGTCGATGGTGACTCCGTGAGACTTGTAGTGAGACTTGTAGTGGGTTACCGAAGGTATAATCTTGCCATCAGTCATGACGGGGTAGCAGGCCATTAATTTCCGTGTAAATGCCGTGGCTACACTCTTTGTCGGTGAGAGCTCTAGTCCACGACTATTTAGGTATTGCGATGTTATTGACACTGCACGCTGTACCTTCGTTTTTACTTGTAAGCGCGTTAAGCTCGTGGTCCATATACAGATGTCATCTGCGTACACAGAGACCGAGACTGCGCATATGAGTTCTTTGACGAGTCCAACGAGAACAACATTAAATAAGGTTGGGCTCAGTACACCTCCTTGAGGCACTCCACGGTAGACAGGATGTTTCCTTGTATGACGGTCTAGAGTTGTCATATATATCGTTCTCTTTTGAATATAGCTGGCTATCCACTGATGCATACGGCCACCAATGCCATATTCTTCAAGGGAATTTAAAATTGCATCATGTAGAACATTGTAAAATGCACCCTTGATATCCAGAAAGACAGCAACCGCCAATTGACGGCGACGTTTCTGATGTTCAACAGTCGTTGATAGGTCAATAACGCTGTCGATTCACGACCTACCCTTTCGGAAACCTGTCATCGTGTCTGGATATACAGATGTCTCTACACATTGTGTCAGTACACATTCTCCAAAAACCATTCTAGGCGCATCAAAACCATCCGTTCCATGGTTTTTCCTATACAACTGGCAAGTGCCACTGGTTTGTAGGAAAGCATATCATGGGGTGACTTGCCTGGCTTGAATATTGCCACAATCTTGCATGTCTTCCAATGTGCAGGCATAGTTCCCGAGGCCTAAGAGAGATTATATAAAGTTAGAAGTTCTTCAGTCACTCGAGGGTCCAGATGGCGTAGGGTAGAATAGGTAATGCCATCAGGCCCCGGCGCACTTGAGTGTATTGAAGAAGAAATCGGAGCACGTAGCTCTTGCAGCGTGAATGGAAGGTCGAGACGATCGTCCACTGTTGGTGGAGCGCACCTGAACAGTGTAGATACCACTATTGTAGAGCCGGAGAGATGCAAGCAGAAATCTTCCGCAATCTCCTTCTCACTGCGCATCTCTTTGATAGCCAAAGCTCTGAAGGGACGTCGTTATTTTGGGGTAGATGACAAAGCTCGCACAACATGTCATATCGTGGATAATGATTTTCTTAGGTACAGGCTGGTGCAAAAGGACCTCCAACGTTGTCTGTCTAGCTTTTCTAGGTGTCTTTGACTTTTCTTTTGCCCACGGCGTGACGTCCTCAAGTCTGATATCAATTTACTTCGCCTGTATTTCCTCTCGCCGCGACGACGGACTGCCCGCAGCTGTTCATATGCAACGTCAACGGATGTCCTGGAATTTGATGTTGCGACGATGCCTGTTGTTGCGTGCGTTGCTGCTGTGATTCGCTGTTCTATCGCTTTTGGAGAAATTATACAGCCGCAGAACTCTTCCAGTTGTATTGAAAAGCATCCCAGTCAGTGCATGGCGCATGAGGATTTGGGAGCCTCGTAAACCATCTCAATTGTACATAAGTACGTAGGTGATCACTGCCGTACGTTTCAGCATCTGTGCACCAAGCACTAGAAGACAAATGACACCGTGAAGTGATAGCTAAATCGAGGCAGCTGCTGTAGGTTGTGCCACGCAAATATTTTAGTGACCCGTCGTTTAGGATGTCAGAACATTGCTGTTTGTGAGGTCAAGAAGTTGTATTCCTTGATTATTTATGACCCTGCTATCCCAAAGATGGTGGTGTGCGTTGAAGTCACCTACAATAACATGAGGTGCTTGGCTGGAGTCAAGAACAAGGTTCAGGTGTCCAGCGTCAAATCTTCCCCTGGGAGAAATATAGCCACCGATGACAGAGATTGTACGCCGCTTTAGCTTCAGTATTATAGATACGTACTCGTTGCATTTGTGCACCGGAATTTGGTTTAGCGAGTACGTGAGGTCATATCGCACGCATAGTAAAACTTTGCTAGCATTTCCACTTGTCGCAGACGCGAGTTGTTCGTAACCAGAGAGTCTAAATTTCGAAGTCATATTCGGTGCGCATATCACAATAACTAGACATCGATACTTGAGGAATCTCTGTTTAAAATCTGCGAAGCGACCTTGTACACCTCGTGGGTTCCATTGAAATATTATGGAACGGCGGATACTTTCCTGCAGTGACAGCATGGAAATTGATGATGCCATGGTTCTTGCTAGCTTTTATATAGCAGCAAGCACTGGTTCGAGTGCGTCGAGAATTTGCCCCGCCGCCTTTGCAACGGGCGTCTCAACTCCCATAAGCCGCATTCGCAAGGAACGAACCAATTGTGTTAACATTGACTTGATATGCGCATCCGACGGGGTAATTGGAGATCACAGGGTGAGGCCTTCGTCCAGCAGTGGACATAAATATAGGCTGATGATGATGATGATAATGATGATGACGATGATGATGATATATATCTTTCTTGCGAGTGTTCATTTCTGTGTTCTTAGGAGTTCATGCCGGTGTTTGAAAAAAAAGAGAGGGGGGAAACCAAAGATATTCTGATGTCTTGAATTTCAATTTTTATTTCAATTTTATTTTCAACATCAGAAGACAATGATATTGCATGCAGTGGACAAAAAGCCTCAAAAATGGGCTTGGAAACGTCCACTGACCATCACATTTGACAGACGAACACTACAACAGTGCAATACACCAAAAAGAAGAAAACAATGACAATATTAAACAATCGAAGAAGTACATAAAATATGACGCAATAATGCTGAGTAGCGTGCACTGATTCAATTAACTAGGCACATTACAAGATTTACAAAAATCTACACTTATAGTACACAACATGTGAAAAACAGGATTTTAAAACAACAGGACCAATATAGTGCATACGCATCAGAAGTTATTTATTTAGAAGACGTGGTAACTGCATGCATAATCTTTCATGACCATAGTGGGTTCTGCAACGAGGAATGTTCCACATTTTGTGAAGTCGAGTGTCACGTGTATTTTGGTTGTATGTCAAATAGGCAATAGTCTGGAGCGAATAGTGTTTCTTGCTCAGTTACATTTCGTAGCGATTGAGGAGTGTACGCTCGTAAAGCTTAGGAAGAGAAACTAAATGCAACTCTCTGAATAGAGGCTCAGAGCGGCTTTCGTATGAAGCATTCGCGATCGCTTGAACAGCCTTTTTATTGCGATAGCAATTATATGGACACTTCAACCGGATTTCTGCCGTCGGCGTCGCCGTCGTCGTCGCCGTCGCCGTCGCCGTCAGGTTCCCTATAGATAAAATCTTCGCCGCGCGCCGTATGCCCGAGCGGAAGCGTGCGGGGACGCGCGCTATCACGGAGAGCGAACGCACTCAATCTCCCACGCGCAAGCAAGGAAGCGGGAAGCCAGCGCCGGAGGGAGCTGGGGGAGGGGGGGGGGCGCACTTCTACTTTGCCAGCAACCGCGCTCGTCGCTCACTCGCACCGTCGCTTATCTCCACACGGCTCTGACCTTTACGCGCCGTGCATTCGCCGCTCAGTTTCCGTTGAAGCGATAGACCGCACGTACCTTCGCCCGCTGCGGCGTATGCTTGCTGCCAGCGTTTTGACAGTCGTTGTCTGCTGTCATTCAGTGTGATCTCTTCGTGTTTGTGCGCGCTCACACCACGCTTGTTCATTCAGTTCGTAATAGTCGGGCCACATTTTCCAACGCACGCTACACACGCAATGCTGCCCGGATCGGCAGTGCAGCGCTACAGGTGTGTCCCTTCGCACGCGCTGCCCACGGGAAGCGCTTCTCATCAACACCACCGTTTCACACGCGCCTTCTCGTGGTCATCGAGTCTCTGTTCATGTCGGTCTACTTACGCCGCAGCACACCTGCTTACTTAATCAGCTCATGTTTACTACAATTCATATTGCTACCAAAGCCGCTCCCCTTACTTCGTATGACATTGCTGTGTTGCTATCGCATTCATTGCTTCGCCCTTAGGGCGAAACTGTGACATTCTTTTGTATTATGTGTAATTTTTTTGATGTTACAAACAGTTTTAGTACCCCATAACAGTTGTAGTACCCCATACTAGGTAGTACACCATACTACAAGAGTTACAGATAAGAAGCTTCACACTTCCTGGGGCTGAATAACGTAGTTTAGAAAGTGTACCGGTATATCTCTTGCATTAACATGTTTGGGATATGTCAAGTACCTGCGCTTAAAAAAATGATGTTTCTAAATTTGCTATTGTGTAATGATACCAATATTATACAACTCCGTTGGCGAGTTGCGACAATGTCATTTGAATTTCCAATGTATAAAGATGAACCTAGTCCGCCATGCGCACTGAGTGCTACGGTGCTTAAATGTGATAATAGTCACAAGGTCTTTCTAGCTGTTTCCTGCAGTGTGTGGCATTTCCAGTGCATTTATCTCCCATTTGCCCAACGCCATCTAAAAGTATAAATGTTTACGGGTCCATAAGCTTTCCAGCTTTACAACCATTTTTATAATGTATAACTGCATACAGCTGTGATACAGATATGATTTTCTTCTGTAAGACGTTGTGTTTTACTAATCTTTCTTAAACAAAGAGAGATGGCGCACTTTCGTTTAAGGGAAAGATGATGCTATATTCCAGTTTCGGTTACATGATAGTTGTGACCACTGGCGCCATGCCGCGCCCAACGTTGCAAGACCACCTCACCGTGTTCCTCTTGCCCTCTTGGAATAAACGCCAGACTTCGTTTCTTCCTCGACAGAAAGAGTTGTACTTTTCTTCTGCGGCGCTTTGCGCCCCGGCCGTCCGGCCTCTCGCACGCCGTGCGACCCGCGTCCGGCAGCCCCGTCGATTCAACTACTACAGTGGGCATGAATAGAAGCGTCGCGACATGTCTACATATATCTTGTCTCACTGCCCACACTGAATTTTCGGCTCGTCTTCGTTTCATTTTTTAGGCTTTAAAAGTTTACTTGTTAGTGCATTTTGCCCGCGTGGCTACACATTTGTCTAATTCTGCTTAGTGGGTATGTGCCACAGTTTTTGAGACCATCATCATCAGCAGCAAGGAAGAGACATTTATCGTGTTTGCGGTAGATAATCTATCCTGTTAAGTGCTATACTGGGTGGTATACTGGGCTGTGGAACAACCTGTGAAGACGCTGGGCCTGCACCATTATGTCTACGAAAGTAAGCTGACATCCTTCATTCAATTTGTTTCTAACAACAGGCTTATAGCTAGCGCTCGATCTGAAAAGGGGCTACTAATCCACTTTGAGCTGGGAGGTCAGCTAACGGTTTGTCTCTCGCCTTCACGTCCTTCCTCGCGGGCATTCGGCAGTACCAAACGCAATGTTGGCACTCATTTCTTGTTCAAAAACACTTCCGCTTGTCATGGCTCGGTGATATTCAGCTACACGCTGTCGCCACCGCATGCAAAGTGCAAAACGTGCTCTACGATGTGAAATCAGTCGATTGTACGTGACAGGCAAGCGAGATGGTGTGAAAGACTGCTTAGCAAAGGCGTGCTTGCAGACGTATTGGGACTGGGGACGTTCTCTGCGACGATCCACTTCGGCGATACTAACGCCTTCGTCACGCCTTGGCCATCAGGCGCGCGCTGATGGGATGGTTGAGCAAAATCGGATGAGCTCATCGGCACGTAGTGCTCAACCGGCCAATAAGCTCATCCGATTTGCCCAGCCAGACAATCAGCGTGCGGCTGATGGCCAAAGCGTGGCCAAAGCGGTATTTCTTTAATTATTTATTCAGTACCTGCATTGCCACTCAGACATTACAGCAGGGGCTATTACATTCAAAAATTTATAAAGGTTTTCATACACTCATAGCGCGTTAAAAGGCATCAATAGATGGAATTTATGCGACGTCAAGCGGAAGAAGATTCCAGGCGTGCGCTGTCTGGACAAAAAATAATACCGCGAAACGTCATCTTTAAAAGCAAGTTCCTTGACTTAAATAAGGTGACCCTGGGTTTCTTTTGGATATATACGAAGGTGGTTTCATGTATCTCTCTCAACTAATGCCAGTCTGAGAATGATAAATATTATAAACGAAATTCAAACACTCGTTTCTTCTGCGAGTCTTTAGATGTGACCACTGGAGAGTATATTTAGCCTCTGCATGCTGAGGTTTCTGCCATAGTTCCCAAGGATAAACATGGCAGCCCTGTTTTGTGTTTTTTCAGGTTTATATATTAAATCTAAAGTGTAAGGGTTCCAACATACAGATGCGTACTCGAGTGTTGATCGTACGTGTGTTGTTGTTTCATGCCATTGGGTAGGGAAGTGAAATTGCACCTTAAAAAAAAACAAGACTCGACGCCGCCTTATCAGGTATATGTGCGTAGTCCATCGCAAGTCCGAGCTGAAAAAAAAAACGAGAAATAGCACCTAAATCTTTAAATTGCAGAAACTAAACTAGCCTCACGGATTCGATACGTGCGCTTGGTAGAAGCGCTTCCTTGTAAAGGTGAAGGGCATACATTTGCTCATATTCAACGACATCTTCCAATGTGCACACCATGTTGCTCCAATGTCCAAATTATTCTGCAATTCTACATAGTCACTGTGATCGTTAATGACTGTACAAGATACAGTCGTCAGCAAACATTCGAAACGTTGACGTGATGTCTTTAATGTCGTTAACAAACAGTAGGAATAATAGTGGCCCTAGTACTGATCGCTGGGGTATCCCGGAAGCAGGCGCGTAGCCAGGGGGGGGGCTGATGGGGCTTCAGCCCCCCCCGAAATTTTTTCGTGCCGGCATGCACCGCCGACCAAAACTACCACCGACACCGGGAATAATAATAATAATAATAATAATAATAATAATAATAATAATAATAATAATAATAATAATAATAATAATAATAATAATAATAATAATAATTTATTTCCCATGAAAAGAATTACATGGTGGGGTTCTGGATAAAAAGTTGCACGCTGGCAACTTGACCCGCCCAGAAACCCATCAAATGCAACAGAGGGCGTCGGGCACTCACATGTGAGTAAACAGATGGGAAGGTGTGAATTTACAAAAAAAAATGTGTATACGAGACAGGTAGTAATACACTTTAAAAATTAGAAAAACAAGTAGTCTGCATTAACAAGGGAATATTCAATTTATACATGAGCATTATAGATTACAGTAAGAAAGTCTTATTACACACAAACAGGAAGAAATATAGGGAAAAAAACATAACACAGCACTATATTCAGTGCAGCATAAAATAAAGCAAATAAAGGGGGGGGGGGGGGGGGAGTCATACAGTATTGCATATGAACAAACTCAATAAACAACGAGGATTAGTTTGACTTAAAGTAGTTGTGCAGGCTGCATAAAGAGAGAAGGTCTATTTCTCGTAAGGCGAGGTTATTGAGTAAAGTCGGAAGTGTATGTCGAAGCATTTGTTGACCATAATTCGTTCTTGAGTGCAGAATGTTCCAATGTTCAGGTGTCCTAGTGTCATAGGCTGCGACATGTTCGTGCAGGCGAGCTATGTTCAATCATTCTGCATTCTGTCTACAATGTCTTTTTCACGCTCGAAAGACATTTCGGCACGAACATTGCGAACTCGGGCTGGATTCATGGCACCTGGGGTGGATTTCGTGGCACCTGGGGTCACGTAACGCAAGGAGCTTCATCCGAGCACGAACTTTCAAGGGCTTATCAATAGCGTGCGGGCGCGTTGCGGCATCTCGCAGCGGCCGCGGAATCTACGGAGCGCATGGATTTCAATTCCGAAACTTTATGGGTGTAACGTTCTCATAAACTTTTGACGTGAAAGGTGCACTGACATTTCCAAAGGCGTGCTTTAAAAGATTTTCAATTCTGGAACTTTATGGGGTTAATGCTGTTATAAACTTGGACCAACATGCGTGCACTGGAGCCCTCGTGTCCAAGCCGTTCCAGAAATGAAAGCACGCGCTCGCAATCTTCCACACGCACGAAAATACTAAATAATACCGTGACTGTGAGCTAGCAGCTGATAATTTTCTCCAAACATTTTCAGGACGCGTGCCCAATGTGATCGATCAGCTGGACCAGGGCAGGCAAAATAAAATTTGAGAAAACAGGAGAAAGGAAATGGCCTATTATTGAGGAAATTCTTTTTGCGGGCTACAAGGTCTGGCTCTCGTTGGCCACAGGGACAGTGGTCCTATGGATTTAAGCATAGGCCCCGCTGAAAATACAGGTATTTTCGGAGCGCTTCTTCGCATACGAGCTAATTGTGGAGATACATATCTGAAGAACCATTTGGAAAGTTGCCCCAGTAATGCCTCGTATTTAAGCCCTGATGCACAAAACCAAATTATCGAAATTTGTGGCGAAATTATCAAAGAAAGCCTAGTTGCAAAAGCAGGCTGCTTCTCCATACGTCCTGACGAAACGACGGACATCGCCGGAATCGAACAGCCTACTGTTTGTGCAAGGTACCTAAACAAGGATGAAAACAATATCGAAGGAGTGTGTTTAGGTTTTAGCGCCGGAATAGATGCCCTCTCCCTTTGCGACTGCAGGTTCTATGTAAATGTGTACAAACTGTTCCAGATTCTAGTCACCCTTCCAGTGACCACTGCCAGCGCCGAGAGAATATTTTTTAACAAGAGTTTACTAAAAAACTACTTGCGCTCTACAATGTCTGTGGAACGCATGGTTAGACTGGTGCTTCTATACACCCACAAAGACGTCGGCATCAACGTGTCCGAAGTCATTGACCACTTCGCTCAACTTCCCCGCCGAGAGAAGTTTGTCCTTTAGATAGCGAAGCAGCAAAAATCAATGCAAGTAAAAAGCTCTGTTCCTTCAGGTCCATAATCTCGTAATTATGAAAACGTATGAGTGTTCGTTAGCTTTTAAAACCGCAGACATTTTAGCCGTTTATTCTAGCAGTTAACATCATGATCAAAATTATCATGCGAATACGAAAATTACGAGGACATCAATAACCAATTTTGACCGACCTTGCTCACTGAAAGCCCGGCCCACGCGGCGTTTGCCAAAAACACACTCGGATATTGGGTAGTATAACTTGCCGCATCATCTGTGGCTTTAGTTTGGCTTTTTCTTTTCTTTTTTAGCTACCTGATTTTAATTCTTTTTTGAACCGAAGCAATACCCAGTTTAATTTTGGGTGCACAATATTTGTTGCTGCTGTGCATGCAGTTAAATTACACATTTTCGTACTGATTTCTGCATTATTCTTTTATTATTCTACCCACATGGCGCTGTCGCGACCGCCGCATGGCCCGAATACATAACACGGTTTCTGCGATCATAGTTTTGTTCTAGCCTAGATCATCTGTCTTTCTGTACGCAAAGTTTACTATCTCTGACTCCGCCACGTGTTTTTTTGTCTTGTTTGACGCATAATATACAGTGACGTTTGCTTAAATACGTAGATTAATTGGAGACTTAGACGTTTTATTAAATATCTTGTTGCGAGGTGTTGTGTATACAAGCAGTGAACTTTGTTTACAGCGACTCGTTTTTGCCCTTTAGCGAGTTGTATCTTCGCATTTGTATATTCCATTCTGTCTTCGCATTTCTAATGTATATTTTGCAGAACTCCTACTTTTATGTGACTTCCACAGATAGGAAGATGAGAGGATTGCCCTTCGGACGGCTTCGGGGCACTTAGACAGGCCTTTTACGGAGGAAACGATCTTGGCGCGTGGCCTCGTGCGTCTGCTGTGTGCAGGGCTACAAAGGCGCTGCTGTGTTTTTTGAAGTGCGCAAGCCTGTATGACCGCCTGTGACGAAACTCAGCGATGAACGCTTAACTTTAAATGTGCAACGTGTGAACTGTGAACTTCTCTTCCTTCTCTTTCAATCCCTTCTCCCCCTTCCCGCGTGCAGGGTAGCCTACCGGGCTCAGCATGGTTAACCTCCCTGCATTTCCCTTATGTCTTCTCTCTCTCTCTCCTACTTTTTATTTGTACTCACTGTTGCGTGTATAATCTCGGTGTAATTACAATACACGACCGGTAACAGCTGCTCCTGCGCAATCTATTGTAACGACGGACAGCGTCATTGAGGTTTTTTCCTGGCCGTTGCATATGTTCAAAAATGTAAACAAGGTTCTTGAATGACGAAGATTCATCAAAATATTTGTCCTCAACTTATTCATTTCATGGCCTTTACGTTCTTCATATCAGCTGTATACACTGCTTTGCTGGTTTCGAACTGATATAGTTCTAATGAGTGTGTGATATGTTCTTTCCTTATTAAATAGACAAAAGAAAATAAACGCGGCCGCATTGATATCAGTTATTTCTGCCAGAATATTTAGGACATCCGAATATATTCTTTTATGAAAAAATACATATTTTACTTGACAGTGCGTAGCGTTCAATAATTCGTTTGCAGCATCTAATATACAAGGGCATTGGCAATGCAGTTATTATTCATGTATTTGATCCCTCGACAACTTCTATAAGGAGGAGGCCGCGCTGCAACCTGAGCCCCCCCCGAACAAAATTTCTGGCTACGCCACTGCCCGGAAGTGACTGGGACATTTACCGAAGAAAAACCATTCAGAACACCAGACTGCTGCCGCAAACAGAGGTATTCAACAATCCATTTGAGCACATTTTCATCGAGATTATAAACCCTCAGGTTTGATATAAGTGAAAACTCGATATAATGAACTCGGTAAAATCGGCAATTTGCTTGGTTATATGGAAATTTTGTTGTATTGAAATTTGACCTTTTATGCAAATATGTAGTCACCGATCGATGTTTCTTACACAGAAAGGGGCCGTAGAACTTTCCGCATTGTCGGACAATCGAAAAAAAAAGCAAGCTTGAAGGAGAAAACAATTCATTTTGATAAATTTGGGAGTCGGCGATGAATTATACGGCTTCATGCCACGTCGACGATATCTTCATATCGGCGGTAAGAATTAAAGGGGTTTACACATCAAATTTGTGGCTTGCGCTTTCTTTGTTTTAAACGTTTCTGATTGCTCCAGGAAGTATGATACACACTCGAAGATTCATATATTCTCGGTAAATAATTTATTATCGCATTATTTATGTGACCGATTTTCGGTTTCTGGGCGCCGAGTTGAGTAGTGGCGCCACTGTCTAGGAAGCTTGGTCACACGGGCCCACAAAGCTGTGACGCACGCACTGCTGCATTGTCTGCTCTCGCACACACGACCTGTACCAGCGCAGGCAAACAAAACCACGCCAACATTTGTCATGGCTAGCTGCGGGAGCTCCGATTCCGACTACGTCTGCGTCCGATGCGGCTGCCTGCACTCTAGACTCGAGGCTCTCTAGGCTTGCCCGGTGCTATGGATCACCGCTCATTGTACGTCACTCTAAATTGGTATGACATCACTAAAACTTTCGTTACGCTTCCAACACAGTGACGTCGGTGTCAATCGCGCTAGCAATGGGTCTCGATTTCGGGAACGCGCACTTACGCACTCTTTGTAAGCGAATTAAAATATTGTTTCGTAAGAGGTACTGGGATCGATACCCAGCACCTCCACCAAAAAGATGTTACGTAAAACGACACAGGGCGAGACTATTGACACTGTATTTACAGTATGGAAGAGACACTGTAGCCAAGATGGTGGACAGCCACCCGCACCAGAGAGAACCGTCTTCTTCATCGTCTGCCCCAGGCTGAATGTCTGTCTCGTAGCAATATATTTTAAATGTTTGCTCTGTCCAACACTTCACATTGAGTGTCCTTGCATACAGAGGAAGCCTGAAGTCAAGAGTTGGACGGAAACTTGTCTGGTCGGGAATAGGCATGACAGCCATTAAAACGGACACCCACCATGAAAGTTTTAAAAAATATATATAATAAGACGTCTCGGCTCCCGCACGGGAGCCGTTCACAATGAAGGTCAAGGCTGAAATGGTCTGGTTATGTGCGCCTTAAGATGTCTACATAACCAGGCCTTACCGCCCTCACCTTCATTGTGAACAAGGCTCCCGCGCGGGAGCCGAAACGGCTTATATATATATTTGTTAACCTTTCGTGGTCGGTGTCCGTTTTATTGGTTGTCACAGAGGAAGCCTACAGCAGCCTTTTTATAGCCTCAAAATTTGGTGCCTCGACACCTTTCAGCGAAGCCAGGCACGCTTTCGCGTGGCTGGCTGGCTCCGCCCCGCTATCACGATAAGCGCCGGCAGCGGGGCATCACCTGCCTCGCCTGCCCCTCGCTGGAACGCGGCACCGCAACTCGAGATTAAGCAACTTCCAATACTAAACGCGCGGGAAGATGGCTTACATGATGCCATGCCGTATCGGCACGGCCACTCTGCGCATGCAGCAGATTACTCGATTACCTCTCAAGCAGGGCGTGCGGCTGCATATGCGCAGCCACGGCCGAGACGCGCGCCAACTTACCCCCTTCCCCTCGCGCACGCTTGATCACGTTACCGCGAGCTCGCTCCCCTCGCCCTCTTTCCCTTGCTCCCGCGGGAAGGTGGTACTCGTGAAGCCACCATTTTAACAGCGAAGCTTTTTAAGCCAGCCGTAGTTAGTGGTGCGCAGCAAGAAACAACCAAGCAAGAAAATAAAATAAACTTTCTTGCCGAGGCGCGATTCGAACCCGCGTACCCCCGGTCCCAAAGCGAGCGTCGTAACTATTAGGCTATACAGCCTTTTTTCTTTCTTTATTGCCTTTATTCAATTCACACAGAAATACGGTGTACAATCATACCAGCCCATCAAGGGCTGAAAAGGGGAACAATCAAAACTCGGGCATGTCCATCAGCCCTTCTAACCTAGGAAGCCAGTCTGGTTCTGGTTCATGAAGTTTCTACACTTGAACCATTCTGGTGACAGATTCGCGAAAGTAACTCCTTATTGGCCTCGCGTCAAGATCTGCATGACGATAGCCCATTCTTGACAACCAAATACTATGTAGGCCCAGGAGCATTATCATGTCGAATGGAATGCCTTCGTCGTTATTGACCGGTAAAAATCTAATGCCGTAGCCACGCCTGAGAAGCATGCATTTATGCGAACCATATGATTGCGCTGGAGCGTCGTCGTCTTCGTCCACAGCTGGCGCGTTCGTACGCTCGCGCTCTGCGAGGTGAAGTTTCGCGCGCTATAAGAGCGAGAGAGAGACACATTCACGGAACGGGTGTCCTGGAACGCGATGTCGGTGTTGCAATGAAGCTGCGCTATGCAACGCGCACTGATGGGCGTAAGTCCGAGACGCACGAAAAGAAATTATCATCATCATGAGTAATGAAATGAAAAGTTCGCACGCACTTCCGGAAAATGCTGGGCTACGATCGCCCAGCTTCGCTGTTTCAACCGTTGCGTGGCCGACTGCAAGGTTTTTCTTGTCTCACCCTTGCACGCTTTCACTCACACCTAAAGCACACAGTGCGCAGAGCGCGGTAGGATCTTATCGCACTTGGACCCTATGCAGAACATGATGCGGCTCCACTCCGGCGGTTGCTCTTGTCGCGCGGCGCTCGATTTGAGGGGTTCGTTTGCAAGCAGCTGCTTGTAATTTAAGCATTTGACCATCAGCGTCCGCGGAAGTTTCAATTTATTGTCTCGGCATTCCTTTACGTTGGCAGTGAAATTTCGTTATACTGAAATCGCATACAAACACACTTCGTTATATGGAAGTTCTAAATGCATGGTGTTCTATGGCCAAGAGGTTATGAAAAGTAAAATACGTCGTTATATAGAAAATTTTGTTATATTTCAGTTTGTTATATCGAGGTTTCACTATAAATAATCTATGCGCAATGACATCAAACGCCTTGTGAAAATAAAAATAAAAACACAATCAACTAGCTGCCTGTCAACGGCCAGAGGAAAAGCATGCGTGAAAACGCAGATTTCGCCAAAAGGGCTCGTCGCAGAATACGTCCCCTGATATCCGTCCTACATGTACCAATCGACAGGTTTTATCGTGGTGACGTCACGTACATAACCCTGCCGGCTTCAAGGAAGGGACCGGTAAAACCTGGAGTGGGGAAGGGAACGTGATCGTTTCTTTTTTTGTCAGAGGTTGTTTAGGAGCCCTTTAAGAGTCCCTCGTCTGTACACTGATATGCGTTAGCATCACCCAATACTAAAGCGCTCTTAAGGAAGCCCGTGTGCCTAGTGCACAGATACGAAACCGAAGGCACGGCGTCCGGTGTCCATTAGCATTCTACCCAAAAATAGCCTGCTGCTAAAGCCATGCAGGAACATGCGGCTGTCGAGCTGCTCGTGTCGAGACAAGTGAGTTGTCTGGAACTTGAGATTCTTGATCATTGGTATCTTTTAGCAGAATCGTGTATTGAGTCAGTAGTTCATGCCGTAGTCTGTAAAAAGATTTTATTTCTGCAACTGTACAATTATACTTATGATAATAAATTCAGAATTCTGAAGAGGAACAAGCGGCGCCAAACTCTGAGGACCGGAAACACCAAACGTACACCTGCCGTTGTTGTTTTGCGACGCTTGTTCTCCATCCGCATGGCGTACCCAACATAATAATGTTCGGCTATAAAAAATGTTTGAATGTATAAAGTAGGTTTTTGGAAGGTTACAAGCCTGCGTATGTTATATCCCTTTTGCAGAAGGACGACGACGCCAACCAGACGGGCCAAGAAGTTGCAGGAGCTCGCAACGTTCCCGCCACTTCGCCAACGAGGCGTAAGCGGAAGAAATCAAGAAAAAGCAATCCGGCTTCTCCAGCCGAAAACCCTAGAACCGGAAAAACACGTCCCAGCCTACATGGAATCAAGTACAAAAAGCGAGATGGTGCTCTGTCTCCAGAGGGCTCGGTAACCCAGGGACGGAGAAGGCACAAGTCATCATGGAGAAAACCTTCAAAAGCTGCTGGAATTGCCGAGCACAAACAGCGCAGTGAAGCGGCGCCAGTAGAGGAGTTCTCCGAGGTGGCACTGGCTCGGCACGATGAGGACGCCGATGTTATCGCGGAGAGAGACCAACAACGCGCCCCGAGTTCCGCGAAATTCTCCCCCAACGTTAATGACGACGGCCCGACCCCAGTACGATCCTCCATTGCAGACACAACAGCGAAATTGTCACCGATATCTTCTGACTTGGGAATATCACGTGCCTCCACAACAGGTGTGCGCAGCCCCGGCCCACTCCTGGCACCCTCAAATTTATTTGCAGTGGACGGGCAAGGTAAAACTATTTCTCCCACAACAAGCTCTGTGATGCCGCCTTTAATACCAGTAGATATTCTAGAAAAGGCTGTCGTAGAAGAAATGCCTTCTCGCAGACAGCGCATTCACCCTTCGCGACAAGTTTCTGACGCCTGCAGGAGTAACCACGTGGAATCTGAATACGATGAAGGGCATCGAGAAAAGAAGCCGATGGACGTACAGCGTGGCATGTCGATAGAACTCTCTGATGTTCCGGGTCTTGTGGAAGCGGAGCACGTGCAAAGTGCTGCAACCAGCCCGAGGAAATCTCTGCACCATGTGGAGCTCAAGGAAGATGCACATTTGACAGACCTGCCTATTACTCCCAGTGTGGAAAGAGTAAGGCCCCAAGGGACGAGCCAGAAGGAAACACCTCTGCCTAGACCACCTTGTTCTGAAGATGCTAGGGACGGCAGTAAATATTCTTTCGCGCACCCAGGTATTCACCAAGAGAAAACGCAGGTTAAGGAAAGAGACACTGCTGATCACGCGGCTGAAGGGTACGGATTCCACCCTTTAAACAAGATGCGTGAGGCTGACCGGGCACATCGTTCGCCACTGGTGACTGACGAGCAGCAACCGCGAGGTGGGGAAGCACGTCAAGAAGTTGCAGAAGGGCCAGTCATGGACCTGTCTCCCCAAGCAAACCAAGGACTTGCTCGTGATCAGAGCGCTTCCACGCGAGTGGCTCCGACAGCTCTGACTGCGGACGTGGCCCGCGCGAAGGAAAAGGACCGTCCTGAGAAGCTGGACGGCCGCATTCAGAGCAAGCGGCGAGTCTCCGATAACAAGGTCAGGGATCCAACTACCTTACGTGACAGACAGGGTGCGGCAGGAAAAAAAAAGGATCTGTCGTCCCCGCGAATAACCCGGGCAAGGACGCGAAGCCACGGGAAAAGGAGAGCAGAACCAGGCGCACTGCTCAGCCGTGACGGCAGGTCACGAGGAAATGTCGATGTGAGTAAGAACTTCTCTGGGTCGTTGAAATCCAAGTAATGGCCGATTGGGGCTGTTCATGCTTGAAGGTTAGCGTGAAAACCTTACCAGGACGAAAAAAAAAAGACATTGCCCGGAAAAAGCATTGTACAGTGGGTCGGTGTATTTTCATTTTTCCTGCGTAAGTTTTCATGCTACGCTTTAGGCAGGCCATTAACCGCATGATTTAATGTAGGCAGCGCAAGAAAAAGGAGGATGAATTTGTGAGGCGGGAATACACGCAGAACTACGTTTGGTTAGGACAGTCCCTCCTTTTATTCCTCGTTCCGGCAGTGAACCGTTCATGAAAGGCTGCAAGAAATAGATCATGTTCTGCCTCAGAATTATTCTCTGTATCTCTTCATTTTTTTTATACGCCAAAAGAACTACTAGGCGGGCTAGTTGGTACATTTCTTTATTGCTAACGCTTGCACCAGGGGTGCTCACACAGCAATCACCAGCTTTCATTATGTAGGCTGCTTCAACTACCCATCCTTCTGTTAATGCAATTAACATTCTTTGCTGACCTCAGGCATTTTAAGCCTATCTATCTATCTATCTATCTATCTATCTATCTATCTATCTATCTATCTATCTATCTATCTATCTATCTATCTAGTCTGCTTCGTCAACACCTGGCCAAGTTGTCTACCAGATTGGGCTACTTGGTATCTGCTCGTGGTCATGATGCCGTCATGGTCAATTCATTGTCTTCATTTCAGTTTCGTCATCTGACTCTCGTCATGGCCTGGTCGTCATGCCTCTTTGGCCGACCCAATGGCCCAAATTGTCCGATAGTTTGGATCACTACGTAACCGCTCATTGTCGTAATGCAGACGTGGTAGTTGCAACGTCGTAATTCCGGCTTCGCCTCCCAACTCTCCTCATGCCGTCGTCGTCATCGTGGCGTCAGCGTCATACAGTCACCATGCATTCGTTGTCATACCAGAGTCGGTTTGTTCTCGTTGTCGTTTCATTGTCGCATTTCCTGCTTTGTCATGCCACTCCCGTTAGGCCGTGGTCACCACACCATCACCGCCATACATTCGTTGTCTTACAGCAGTCGTCATGCCATCATCGTAATTCCCTCGTAGACATCTCATTTTGCTGATACTGTTGTCAGGCCATCATCGTCGACTGAGTCGTCATCATACAGTCGTCGTCATGAATTCATTCTCATACGTCGTTATGGTGCCGTCATGGCCGTTCTGCCGTTGTCATTCTGATTTCGTTAGCCAACTCTTGCCATGCCGTCGTTCTCAGGCTGTCGACTTGCTATCGTCATCACTACACAAACGATATACCATAATCGTCATACCAACTTCGTCGTTTCATCGACGTCAATCATTCACTCAATCAAGTTGTCATCCTTCAATCGTCATTATGCAGCCCTTGTTACGCCAGCGTCGTCATTGCGTCGTCGTCAAACAGTCCTCATCGGGCATCATCGTCACGCTGCTGTGGCCGTTCCATCGTTGTCATTACAGCTTCGTCATCCGGTTGTCGCCGGCCGTCGTGGTCACGTAATCGCCACCATACAGTTCCCGCGATATATTCGTCAGCAAATCGTCATCCTGCCGCCGTCGTCAAGCTGCCGTCGTTACGCCACCGTCACATTTCCAGAGTCATTATCTCACTGCAATATGCTGCCTTTGTCATATTACTTCCACTGTTCCATCTACGTGTTGCATCGTCACTGCATCGTGGTCATATAGTCGTCGTCATGCCGTCACGCTTACGTTAAACATTCGTTATCATATTGCCGCCGTAATACCAACGTGGTTATATTTTCTTCATTCTAACTTCGTCATGTGACGTTCGTCAGGCGACTCTCATTGTCGTTGGCGTCATGCCATCGGCGTCATCTCACTATCCTCATGCCGTCACCGTGACACTGTCGTCTTATACTGTTACGGGGATAACTATATTTCTATATATTTCTATATACAAGGTTTGGACAAGCAGCGGCGACGGATGCAAGGCTGTCGCATGCCCCTGGCTACTTCGTCGCCGTCGTCTTCGTCCGACTGACAGTAGCAGCCCCTTCACTGTCTCGTGGCAATATATCATACGAATTTATTTTATATTCGTCATCCCAATGCTGTCATGCCTCATCGTTAAACCACCATCTTCTTTCCATCGAAGTCATTCCTTCTTCGTCACTGCGTAGTAGTCTACAGTCGTTGTCAGGCTTTCATACTCGTGACCGACCTTGGCATTCGAGTGTCATAAAAAATGTGCCGACACGAGAAATACCTTAGGTCACACATAGTGAATGCAATGGAAGTTTCAAAATAATCACGAAAAATTAAAAAAAACGTCTCTAATTTGCTACATTGCTTGAATGTTAATCGCATTACTGTGGACAATCATCGTGAGATCAGTTCTCCCGGAATTTTAAAAGTGAAGCTTTATATGGCTAGGTGAAATCGCCTGTCCACAGATAACTATCATCATCAGCATTGAGCCGAGCGTCGTGGTCTTCTGCCGTAGCTGCCTCGTTGGCTCATGCTCGCGCTCGGCACGCTTTCGTGCCACTGCTCCCGCGTTCGTCATCTTCGTCTGCTTCCACAGCTAGCTGCGTGGCTGCTAATAATTCAAGTGTAGAATTTCACTTCTCTTCTGTCGTCGTAATGGGGAGGCCGTGTTTACGGAGGTATGAGCCATTGCTTAAGGGGGTATGAGACATTCATTGTGTTACCGTAACGAACAGATTTAATTTTCAAGCAATTTAATTTCGAAGAATCGCAAGCGGCAATGGGCGGGCGAGTGCTGCTAACCGCGCCGCCGAGCAAACGCGAGACATCGAACGCAAGCGACAACGGTGGACTGCGGGCACACCGTCAGTGGCCTCGTTCTCCCCATCGCAACCGAACTTGTGTGCAACGTACCTCAGAATTGAGAAATACTTTAAGGAACCCTCGGGATAAACCCAGTGATAAACAATGGGGCCGCACGCTTCAGCTTCGCTGGTTAACCATCTTCACGGAGTGGAAGGGCGGATGATTTTTTTAACACGAAAGTGTTTTATGCCGGGGTCCACCAAGACTTCACTGACGTATTTCCGTCACGGAAATACGTCAGCTTACAATGTACACGAACATAATACAAAGAAAGAAACCAGAAGAAAAAGTTCCACAAACATGCAAAATTTGGAAATCGAACCCACGACCTCTCGGTCCACGACGATAGATCGCCGAGCGTTTAACCCATTGCGCCACAAACGCATTTGCAGGGAGCTACACAGACGCGCCTTATATATCTAACACTCCTCCGTGTACCCGCGCTCTTGCTCGGGGCGGTGCCGCCGCCTACGAGCAGAAAAGAGAAGTACTGCATTATGACACTAACGCGCACCGACAGTGAACGCTTCGGTGGTCTCAGCACTATAGTGCCTAGAATATACATACTAGTGTGCCGACCGCGGGCTTTCCGGTGGCACGGAGAATGATGCCTTCCGCCGGCGGCCACCAGACGGCGATAGCCGTACGGACCGTGCTATGCCGAGCGGCGTCTCTAGCGAACGCGAGCGTGTGCGACAGACGCCAATGGGCTATCCCAGCCCGTTTCGTTCTGCGGAGCGTTGGTTGAGGTGCAAAGCGTAATCGAAAGAATATGATTTCGTTGCACTTACAAACGATCGTAGGCACAGTTATCATTATAACGCTACACGATACGGGGTGTTTCTGCGAAAAATACCAATAAATAAATACGTGGTTTCCGAAGCGTAAATTTTTTCCACAGTAAACTATTATATGCGAGACATGTCCACAAATGCTAAATTCGCACCAAGTTGTATCTAATTACCATAAATTAAATTAATTACCATAAATGACGGTAATTAAACAGGGCACATTTTCATGGGCGACACACCGTCGACTAATCTTGAAGGAGCGCTCAATGTAGCAATTATTAAAGTGTTTCTCACAAGCGACAGCCGCCAGAGTTAGCCTTCGATCAGCCCTCTTATATTCTTCTCCCACTCGCCAAAACGTTCTGGCCAGTCAACAGGCGCTGAATACTTGCTCGTTGTTTGAGCGCTATCCAGTTGTACAATATGGGACAAAACAGGTGCTGTGTTTACGCCTCGTTTTCTGCGACATCTCGGTTCCGTCCGTGAACAGACACAAGTGCGAACCACGCGCACAGAAAGAAACCCAGCAATGACATGCGGAGGCACCACATGCTACTTGCTCGAAAGCTACAACGCGCCGCAACCGACTGCGCTTATGAACGCGGATCCTAAGTGCACCCGAAGCGCAAGTGACGCGTGATGCGCCGCTCGGTTAGCACGGTCCCAAACAGTGTCGCCGTCTGGGGGCCTCCGGCGGAAGGCATCACCGGCGGTGCCAGCGTCTCCCATTGGAAACGCCCGGCGGTCGGCACACTAGTAAGTATATTCTAGGCACTATATCAGCACTACGACGCCTCGATGCCAGCATTCGAAGGGACGCTGGCATCAAGAAGCACTACCAACGCCACCTAGGTGGCGTTCACCGTACTCAGCACAGCGGAGCGTGGCCTCCGCAATTAGCTCTGAAAATGTTTCTGAAGTTGATCGCGGAGGCTGCAATTACGACGCGCTGTACGCGCTGATTTGACTCGGTGACGATTCAGTTACGTGCTTTGTCTTGCGCGTTGTATTAGTGTGCCAGTTACGTGCTTCGTCTTTCGCGTTGTGCTAGCGTGTGCAGCGTAGTGCAGCTTCCATATGCACGACGGTTGCTCATGGTCATCGACGTTGGTAGTCGTGATGGAGGAGACGTGCCACCAGGCGTCAGCGTGGGTGCATCAACGCCTAAGGCGCTTTAGCCACAAAACACCAATAGACATTATATATCAATGTGCAATAAACATTACACTACTTCTGTGAAGACACGTTTCACTTTCGTGTTCTATACCGATTCCTATATAAGAGGGATCAACCACATTTTTTTTTTGCATGTCCTAGACAGATAGTCTTATGTCATTGCCGTTGGCACCAGTATTGGTTGCAGTGAGTTGCGGGATGTCCGCCGGACATTGAAGTCTGGATGAGATACACCCGGCTACAACTTAGTGGAATTGTATACACAAAGTGTTTGTGCAATCACTGTACAAATGCGCGTGCTTTTTTCGTACACGATTACCGCTTTTTTCTTAGCTAGCAAAGGAAATAATTATGCTAACTTAGATACGGCAGAAAAAAATATTTAGTGGCGATCCAGCGGTAAATGCGAAAGAAATGTGTTAACATTACTTGGCACCTCATCAGGATGCCAGGTCTATGATTTAAACCGCGTTCACCACAATGCACAGTAAAGTTCAGGGGCGGCTCGCACGAATATTTAATAACGAAAATAATAACGAATTTGAGAACGCGTTCTTAAATGTCCGCTATAGAAAACTCCGAGTCCGCACTAGAATGTGGTCCTAAATTGGGGATTGTTTTCGTTATTAAATGGACGTGCAGCCCACCCCAGGAGATCACTCGACACACGTCCTGCGTCTTCCAGCAGCGAACTGCAATTGACGGTGTACCGTTATAGACTCCCATCAGCTGCACTATGGCTTGTTTAGTCGTGTGTTTTTATATGTATATATATATATATGTATGTGTGTGTGTGTGTGTGCGTGTGTGTGCGCGTGTGTGTGCGTGTGTGTGTGTGTATGTGTGTGTTTATACGGTGCGTCTGCATCGGTGCTGCTGTAAGCCCCCCCCCTTGTATGTAATGCCCAAAGGCACTTAAGGTGCAATAAATGAAATAGTAACTGAAGCTCGCAACGTTCAACCCGTGAACGCTCTCGAGTGAGGCTAGCTTAGCAGGGCTATTTGAGGAGTTATCAGGCACTGCCTGGGCGATTATGACCTACGTTTGGTTAGAAGTGCTGGTTAGAAGTGCTGACTAACGGCCACATCCTCGGCTACAGAGGTCTTCCAGATAAGAGAGAACCGGGGGTAGGATTCCTAATCCTTAAGGACATAGCGGGCAACATTGACGAATTCTACAGCATTAATGAGAGGGTAGCCGTCGTCATAATAACGCTGTATAGCAGGTATAGAATGAAGGTAGTACAAGCCTACGCCCCAACCTCCAGTCACGATGATGAAAAAAAAGAACAGTTTTATGAAGATGTTGAATTAGCGATGTGAAAGGTGCAAACTCAGTGTACTGTTGTCATGGGCGACTTCAATGCAAAAGTGGGGAAAAACACGCCGGTCAACAAGCAATTGGGAACTACGGCATCGATTCTAGGAAAAATAGAGGAGAAATCTTGGTAGAATTCGCCGAAAGTAATAGGATCTGAATAATGAATACCTTCTTCAGGAAGCGTAGCAACAGGAAGTGGACTTGGAAAAGCCCTAATGGAGAAACAAGAAAATAAATAGATTTCATACCATCGGCCGATCCCAGAATAGTACAGGATGTAAAGTGCTGTACCATACGTTATTGAGGTCTAGGATTTCTATCAATTTGAAAAGAGAGAGAGTCAAATTGGTCAAGAAGAAACAGGTCAACCTAGATACAGTAAGGGTAAAAGCAGACGAATTCAAACAAATATGCAGCTTTAGAAGAGAAAGATGAAGATAATATAGAGGTAATGAATGATCCGCAACTAGGTTGATCTCAGAAGCAGCAATTGAAGTGGGAGATAAGGCACCAAGGCAACCAGTAAGTCAGCTCTCCCAAGTAACAAAGGACCTAGAAAAGAAACGGCAAAGCATGAAAGTGTCAAACTCAAGAGATCAGATACAATTCGCTGAAATGTCAAAATTGATAAACAAAACGAAAGTAAGGGATTTTTGAAATTATAACGTGGGAAAGATTAAGGAAGCCGTAAAATATGGACGCAGCATGAAATCGGTGAGAAGAAAACTTCGCATAGGACAAGGCAAGATGTATGCACTGAAACATAGCCGGGTAATACCATCAACAATTTCGATGACATAATAAAAGTAGCGGAAGAATTCTATACTAACCTGTACAGTTCCCAGAGCAGCCAAGCTACTTTTATTCAAAGCAGTGATTAACAGGATACAGAGGCTCCTTCTATAAATAACGATGAAGTTAGAAGGGCCTTGCAAGACATTACCTTAGGAAAAGCTGCTGGAGAATATGGAATAACAGTCAATTTATTCAAACATCGAGGAGATATCATGCTTCAAAAGCTTGCGGCCCTTTACACGCAATGCCTCGTGATTTCAAGTGTACCAGATAACTGCAGGAACGCCAACATTATAGTAATCCATAAAAAGGAGACGTTCCAGAATTGAAAAATTATAGGCCCATTTGCTTGCTTTCAGTACTGTATAAAATATACACAAAGATAATTTTCAACAGAATCTGGGCAACACTTGACTTCAATCAACCAAGAGAACAGGCTGGCTTCAGGAAGGGATATTCTACGATGGATCATATCCATGTCATCAATCAGGTAATCGAGATATCTGATGAGTACAATAAACCTCTCTATATGGCTTTCATAGATTATGAAAAGGCATTTGATTCAGTAGAGATACCAGCAGTCATAGAGGCATTGCGTAATCAAGGAGTACAGGAGGCATACGTGAATATCTTGGAAAATATCTACAAAGATTCACACCTACCCTGGTTTCCCACAAGAAAAGTAGAAAGTTACCTTTCAAGAAAGGGGTCAGGCATGGAGACACAATCTCTCCAATGCTTTTTTCTGCATGCTTAGAAGAAGTATTCAAGCTCTTAGACTGGGAAGGCTTAGGAGTGAGGATCAACGGCGAATATCTCAGCAACCTTCGGTTTTCAGATGACATTGTCCTATTCAGCAATAATGGAGATGAATTACAGCAAATGATTGAGGACCTTAATCGAGAAAGTGCAAGAATTGGGTTGAAGATGAATATGCAGAAGACAAACATAATGTTCAATAGCCTGGCAAGGGAACAAGAATTCAGGATCGCCAGTCAGCCTCTAGAGTCTGTAAAGGAGTACGTTTATCTAGGTCAATTACTCACAGGGGACGCTGATCATGAGAAGGATATTTACAGAAGAACAAAATTGCCTTGGAGTGCATTACCAAATCCTTACTGGGAGCTTACCACTGTCGTTGAAAAGAAAAATGTACAATCATTGTATTCTACCGCTGCGATAGCATATGGGACAGAAACTTGGAGGTTAGCAAATAAGCTCGAGAACAAGTTAAGGACCCCACAAAGATCGATGGAACGAAAAATGTTAGGCCTAACATTAAAAGACAGGAAGAAAGCGGTGTGGAACAGAGAGCAAACGAGGATTCCCTGTATTCTAGCTGACATTAAGAGAAAGAAATGGAGCAGGGCAGGCCATGTAATGCATAGGGTTGATAGCCGGAGGACCATTAGAGTTATAGGATGTGTGCCAACCCTATTGCAAAACCCAGTATCCAGTGCCCAGTATCATGCCTGATTATGGGCCCAGTGTCGCGCGCTGGATACTGGGACGCTGGCAAGGCGCGGCATACTGGGAGGCGCTGGGCGCGGGGTACTGGTGCGAAATGCAGCTCTAGAGCGAGAAATACGTGGTGCCTGGCTACCTTATATATTTTTTCGAATACAGAAAGAAACAGAGAACGTTGTAATGCAATTAAAAAAAGAGAAAAAAAGTAAAACAAAAAAAATCCGTGATAATTCGAACCTCCGCCCTTCAGATCCCAATCCCAGTATCTTACCACTACGCCACGCCGACCGATGATTCCCAGTTCATATTTTGCCATGCCAACGCGCAGACACAGTTGTAGCTTCGCTCATACGTCTCGCACAGACATGGTAGATGCGATATTGCCTTCAACTAAGACTTACGCCTCTATCAGAACGAAAAGTTGTTGTCCGTATTGCATAGTATGCCTGGAAGGGCTGCAACACTGATTTGCTTTTGCGATTGGTATATTAACAACGAAAAAAGCCTTAAATGAACCGCCGACCCGGAATGTTGTACGGGCCATTACTGCCGATTTTGACAGCCGTTTCTTATTCTTCGCGCAAAGGTAATGCAAAATTTCCATAGCTCGACAATGCTTTTCAATCGACACGTATGTTTAGGCACATATCTCCGTAAGAGAAGCGGTCGGTTAATGCGGCGGACAGCCTTCGGCGACAGCACATATAGGCATGTTTATAACGTCACATCGGAGCTCATCGCTTGTTATGCTGGCACTGTACACACGAAAGAATGGTCTGTTTAAAAACAGCGATGCGAAAGGTGAACTACAGAGTGATTTATCCTCGTTAGACTTGTTGATTCCTGAGCCCAGACGGGCCGATAGAGTGTAGACGAACTCGGCGGGTATGTACGGTAGGCTTAGCCTTCGGTTGAAGCGAACGATCTCGGTGTATGTACCGGGCGGATGCGAAAATGTTTGTATTTGAGCTTTAGAACCTTTTAACTATTATGTTTAGTACAGCAGGGAAAGTGGAAGCGCACGAATCACCGCAGCTTTGTTGTCGGTGCGATAATATCAATAAGCGGCAGGCTTTCTGTGGTCCGTTCGAACGCGTCTGAACGGCTGCTCGGTTTCGTGTCGAATGTACAACACTGCGACAAGTCGCAGTCATCGATTGCGTACAAACTACTAGAAAACGAGGCGCTATCTGCGTTTGCGTAATTTCGTTCACGAAAACAGCTATCCGCAAAGTCAAAAGGGAAATGTAAAAAGCGAAACTGATCTCAAGTGTCGCATATGCATGGGCTAGCATCACGGACCTTTATTCCAAGCTGCAACACCGCCGACACGAAATAGACATTTATGATCCCAACCATTAGCGCTATATTTAGGACAGGAGTCTGTTTTTTGAACCGGAGATGCCCATAAAATTGTATCAAGCATTTAATAATCAACAGCACCTACACTCCGGCAGTGCGGCACAAACGAAACCAGCGCAGTCTCCAGTACGAGCCAGCGAACTCCAGCGCGTGTACAGCGCACACCAGTGCGCCCCAGCGTCATAGCAGTGAAACCAGCGTCTCGTCCAGTGTGACCCCGCACTTCTCCAGCGATCTCACCAGTGTCGCAGTGACTCCCAGTGACTCCCAGCGTGCGCCAGCGTCCCCAGTGCCACCCAGTGTCAAAAAACGCGCTGGTTTCACACTGGAAGGCACTGGAAGACGCTGGTTTTTGCAATAGGGAATAGAAGGGAAGCGCAGTTGAGGACGGCATAAAACTAGGTGGGGTGATGAATTTAGGGAATTTGCAGGCGTAAGTTGGAATCAGGTTGCGCAAGACAGGGGTAATTGGAGATCGCAAAGGGAGGCCTTCGCCCTGCAGTGGACATAAATAAATAGAGGCTGATGATAGCGATGGCATGAAATATTTAATACTGGTGATGAATCGGAACAAATGATTGAGGACCTTAACCGAGAAAGTGTAAGGGTAGGATTGCAAACTAAAATGATTATTACTGAAGTGATGTACAATAGCCTGGCGAGTACGTTTACCTAGACTAGGAGTGCGTTCACCTAGGGACCTTGATTACGAGAAGAAAACGTAAAGAAGAATAAAAAAAATGTGGTTGATCCCTCTTATATAGGAATCGGTATAGAACACGAAAGTGAAACGTGTCTTCACAGAAGTAGTGTAATGTTTATTGCACATTGATATATAATGTCTATTGGTGTTTTGTGGCTAAAGCGCCTTAGGCGTTGATGCACCCACGCTGACGCCTGGTGGCACGTCTCCTCCATCACGACTACCAACGTCGATGACCATGAGCAACCGTCGTGCATATGGAAGCTGCACTACGCTGCACACGCTAGCACAACGCGAAAGACGAAGCACGTAACTGGCACACTAATACAACGCGCAAGACAAAGCACGTAACTGAATCGTCACCGAGTCAAATCAGCGCGTACAGCGCGTCGTAATTGCAGCCTCCGCGATCAACTTCAGAAACATTTTCAGAGCTAATTGCGGAGGCCACGCTCCGCTGTGCTGAGTACGGTGAACGCCACCTAGGTGGCGTTGGTAGTGCTTCTTGATGCCAGCGTCCCTTCGAATGCTGGCATCGAGGCGTCGTAGTGCTGATATAGTGCCTAGAATATACTTACTAGTGTGCCGACCGCCGGGCGTTTCCAATGGGAGACGCTGGCACCGCCGGTGATGCCTTCCGCCGGAGGCCCCCAGACGGCGACACTGTTTGGGACCGTGCTAACCGAGCGGCGCATCACGCGTCACTTGCGCTTCGGGTGCACTTAGGATCCGCGTTCATAAGCGCAGTCGGTTGCGGCGCGTTGTAGCTTTCGAGCAAGTAGCATGTGGTGCCTCCGCATGTCATTGCTGGGTTTCTTTCTGTGCGCGTGGTTCGCACTTGTGTCTGTTCACGGACGGAACCGAGATGTCGCAGAAAACGAGGCGTAAACACAGCACCTGTTTTGTCCCATATTGTACAACTGGATAGCGCTCAAACAACGAGCAAGTATTCAGCGCCTGTTGACTGGCCAGAACGTTTTGGCGAGTGGGAGAAGAATATAAGAGGGCTGATCGAAGGCTAACTCTGGCGGCTGTCGCTTGTGAGAAACACTTTAATAATTGCTACATTGAGCGCTCCTTCAAGATTAGTCGACGGTGTGTCGCCCATGAAAATGTGCCCTGTTTAATTACCGTCATTTATGGTAATTAATTTAATTTATGGTAATTAGATACAACTTGGTGCGAATTTAGCATTTGTGGACATGTCTCGCATATAATAGTTTACTGTGGAAAAAATTTACGCTTCGGAAACCACGTATTTATTTATTGGTATTTTTCGCAGAAACACCCCGTATCGTGTAGCGTTATAATGATAACTGTGCCTACGATCGTTTGTAAGTGCAACGAAATCATATTCTTTCGATTACGCTTTGCACCTCAACCAACGCTCCGCAGAACGAAACGGGCTGGGATAGCCCATTGGCGTCTGTCGCACACGCTCGCGTTCGCTAGAGACGCCGCTCGGCATAGCACGGTCCGTACGGCTATCGCCGTCTGGTGGCCGCCGGCGGAAGGCATCATTCTCCGTGCCACCGGAAAGCCCGCGGTCGGCACACTAGTATGTATATTCTAGGCACTATAGTGCTGAGACCACCGAAGCGTTCACTGTCGGTGCGCGTTAGTGTCATAATGCAGTACTTCTCTTTTCTGCTCGTAGGCGGCGGCACCGCCCCGAGCAAGAGCGCGGGTACACGGAGGAGTGTTAGATATATAAGGCGCGTCTGTGTAGCTCCCTGCAAATGCGTTTGTGGCGCAATGGGTTAAACGCTCGGCGATCTATCGTCGTGGACCGAGAGGTCGTGGGTTCGATTTCCAAATTTTGCATGTTTGTGGAACTTTTTCTTCTGGTTTCTTTCTTTGTATTATGTTCGTGTACATTGTAAGCTGACGTATTTCCGTGACGGAAATACGTCAGTGAAGTCTTGGTGGACCCCGGCATAAAACACTTTCGTGTTAAAAGTCACAGGCCAGCGCGGCAGGACAGCCACAGCGTAAGCTGGTGGAGCGGCTCAAGAGTAGCTCCAATTTGGGCGCCACGCACAACAGTGTCTTCGCGGCAGTCTGTTCGCCTCGTTTTCACGAGAACGATCTGAACTGTCCGCCAGGCGTCGACGGCGAGCTGCAGCTGCTGTCTCAGCAGTCTGCTGAGCCCGATCAAGCCTAACAACTACAACTTACATGTTGGGCGCGCCGGGTTTGCAGGCACCTTAACTAGATGGCGCCACCATACCAGCGGAGGCTCGACAGCTCGGGAGCGCGTGGATTGCGCGGCTCGTGTGACTCGCATATCGTCGTCTGCGCCTGCGGACGCTGCGTTTGCAGGCATCGTTTGCAAGCTGCGTTTGCGCCACCATACTGGCGGAGGCTCGAGTCGTCTCACCCTGTGTTTGCCTTAGGGTATTTTCCGCGGCCCGATAGCAAGCGCTTGCGTGGCTCAGTGGTAGAGTATGCGGCTCCCACGCTGCGGGCCTGGGTTCTATCCCGGCGGGAATCAGGTACTTTTTTCGCGTTTCTGGCGATAGCGGTTACGCGGCGGAGGCCGGTGGCGGCATCATCGCGACCCAAAACGGCTATTGGAATGAGCCCATAACAGCTTACGCTGTAAAATGGGTTGGAATGCATACGCTAGGCATTACCCAATCCTATCTGCGAACTTTCTTTTGTCGTAGAAAAGAAATGTGTAGAATCATTGCATTCAACTGGTGCTAACATAGGGGGCTAGAACTTGAAGGTTAAAAATGAAGCTCGTGAACCTTTGATGACTCTTGTACCAAAGCCGACGCGCTTGACCAGCAGATCAGATTTTCGACGATCGTCGACTGTGTTCGCCGCTACACTGTGCTTTGAGTGTAGCGTGCTTTTCTGAACACAAGGCAAATAAAGAGTTACTTTCGCCATTCACAGGTTTGCTACTGTGTCCTTGACCGTCAATACCACGTGACATCTGGTGGAGGCTCTTTCGGTGGGTTCATGTACCGGACACCCCCGACAAGCCGTGATGCAAGCCAGGACCACGAAGACAACACCAACGTCCTACGTACCGGACCATCAAGCACGGCGCAGGCTACAACACCTGCCCTCGGAACACGGACATCCACCTAAGACAACCAAGAAGATCGTGGCCAAGTCAACAACCCCAATGGTAGCGAACGTCCCCCATCGTGCTGCAAGAACCCATGGAGCCACTGACCTTCCGTGGATCATCGTTTCAAGAACCAGATAACTGGTTGGAAACATACGAAAGGGTGGCTGGCTGCATTCAACAACTGGAACTCCGAAGACAAGTTGCGGCATGTGTACTTCGCCTTAGAAGACGCCGCCAGGACGTCGTTTGAGAACCAAGAATCGACCCTGATTACGTGGGACCTATTCCGCAACGGCTTTTTGCGGACCTTCACGAGCTTCCGGCGCAAAGAGTGAGCCCACGCTCTACTGGAAACCCGCATGTAGCTGCCGAACGAGAACACCGCGATCTTTACAGATGAGGTGACTCGACTCTTCCGCCACGCCGACCCCGCCTGGGAAACGTTCACGCAGCAACTTCGTTAAACCTTCGGCGCTTCCGCTGTCCGCACTGAGGTCGCGAAGAAGAAGCTCGGTAAGCACGTCCAGTTCCCCTGGGAATCGTACACATCATACACTGAGGATCTGCTAGCTTTGTGCAAGCGTGTCGACGCCACCATGTCTCAGACCGACCGCATACGACATATCAATAAAGGCATAAACACCCTCGCCTTTAGCGCACTCGCCACGTAAAATCCTGCCACCATCCAAGATGTTAGCCACTTGCCAGCGCCTAGAGGAACTTTAGTCTCCACGGCTATGCACGGATAACACAGACCTTCATCGCCTTCAGCAGTTGAATGGCGCTCAATCATACGTGATATCGTTCGGGAGGAACTTCACGGGCGGTACTCTTCATGTGCGACAGAAACTGGCGTCGCCCCTTATTGACCGGCTTACGCAAGATAATCAAGCAAGAGATCGCCTCTGCGTCGCGTCTAACGTGCTCCGACGGCCCCTGCGCTCGACAGGTGCCAACATGTGCCGACGTGGCGGCGTTCCCTCCGGTCACTGCGGCCCCTCTACAAACGGACCACTATGTCCCTGTGGCCTCAATGTCGCCATCAGTGCGCCTATAGTCTTACCGCTCCGCTGCGCTTCCTGCTCGACCAATTTGCAACTACTGTGGCTACCGCGGGCATATCTACCGGTTCTGTCGACGGCGTCAACAGGATGAGTGACGTGGTTGTACACCCGAAGAGCGAACGGGGGTCTGACCAGCAACGGGCTACCAGAGAACCACCTACCGCTCTTCATTTCATCGATCACCCTCTCCTCCGTACTCTACCAACACGCCTCTCAATTCTCGAGAATCTCGCCGCAGGTCGCCTTCTCCCCGTCGTCGTTCCGTGTCACCTCTCCGACCTGCTTCTCATGTCTCCAACGCCCACTTGAACAACTCTTCAATGCAGTTTTAGGAGGGGAAACGGCATCCACCGGCCAGTCTACAATTCCTACAGAGCGGCCATCGCGGAAGGTGTGCCAGTTGAAGCTCTCATTGACACAGGTGCCACCATTTCAATTATTCGGGCAGACCTATGTTCCCAGCTCCGGAAAGTGATGACGCCTTATTACGGTCCGTCTCTTCGTGCAGTGACCAGCGCCATTCTTCGTCCCATCGCGCATTGTACAGTTCGAGTATTCATTGACGGAATACATCATCACATTGTTTTTGCAGTGCTTCCCGAGTGTTCCCACGAAGGTATTTTACGATGGGATTTCTTGTCTTCGGCGTCCGCTGCTATCTCTTGTCGTAAGCGACTCGTACACCTGAATGCCACCGGTTACTCTCTTCCTGATTGTGAAGGTCGCATGCGCCTCGTCACCTCCTCCAGTTATGTTCTTTGGCCATCTAGTGAAGAAATTAAGTGTCAATTCTAGTGACATTCGGGATGGGGACGTTCTTATTCTTCCCTGCGGCCATACGCTATCTAGAGGAATTCTTATTACTCCTATCCTTGTTCGCTTCTCTCATGGCTTTGCATTACTCACTGCGTTAAACCAAACTACCTAACCTCGACAGCTACCCCGTTAATGAAGTGTCACTTGCGCTGTTGATAAGCAGCCTAATGTAGTTGGTGCCCTTTCGACTGTGTTACCAAAGCCAACGTCGTCGCCACTCACTGCCTCTTCCACACCGCTGTCAGCAACCGTAAGCCCTGACCTGACCCTACCCAGAGTCGCGATCTGCTCGCACTATTAGAAAAACACCGTTCCTTGTTCGACATCAACTCGCTAGCCCTCGGTATGACGGCGGCTGCGACTCATCGCATACACACTGACGGCTCCCGCATTGTTCACCGGTGGCCATATCGCGTGCCCCTGGTCCTCTCCAGTTGTTCTAGTGCAGAAGAAAGACGGATCAGTGCGTTTTTGTGGCGATTACCGTGGCCTGAACAAAATCATGCGCAAGGATGTTTACCCTTTGCACTAGATTCTTTACAGGGTGCCGAATATTTTTCTAGCCTTGATCTTAGATCCGGCTGCTGGCAAATACCGGTGTCAGATTCCGACAAAGAGACAACCGCTTTTGCCACCCTAGACGGGCTATACGAGTTTAATGTGATGCCCTTTCGGCTCTGCAATGCGCCTGCCACCTTCGAACGCATGATAGATAATGTCCTGTGCGGATTAAAACGTAAGGCCTGTCTTTGATATCTCGCCGATATCGTAGTGTTTTCGACCACATTACCAGAACACCTGCAGCGTCTTGAACAAGTGCTAACCTGCCTCGTAAACGCTGGCCTACAGCTCAACACCAGAAAGTATACTTTCGCAGGCAAGAGTATCAAAGTTTGGGGGCACTTAGTCAACAAAGAAGGCATTCGACTGGACCCTGACAAACTTTCTGCCGTCCTTGAGTTTCCTCGTCCTCTGCGCCAAAAAGACCTGCGCAGTTTTCTCGGACTGACTTTGTACTTCCGGCGCTTCATATGCAACTTCGCTGGGCTTGCGTCTCCGCTCAATCAACTCCTCTCAAACAACGTGCCCTTCGTTCGGTCCGCCGATTGTGAAAGTGCCTTTTTGACGCTCAAGCAGGCCCTGACGTCCGACGCGCTACTGTGCCACTTTGACCAAAGTGCAGCTATTATCATTCACAGTGGCGCCAGCAGTCATGGTCTCGGTGCTGTTCACCTCCAACGTGACACCACCTTGCGTGAACGAGTCGTTGCGTACGCCAGACGGACGCTGATTGCTGCCGAGAAAAATCGCGCCATCACTGAACAAGAGTGTCTTCCTGTTGTTGGGCAGTGCAAAAGTTTCGGCCATACCACCATGGCCGCCACTTTACAGTCGACACCAACCATAACGCACTGTGCGGGCTATGGTCGCTAAAGAATAACCTATCGGGTCGCTGGGTGATCTATTTACCGGAGTATGATTTCGATGTTACAGGCCTGGACATATATATATATATATATATATATATATATATATATATATATATATATACTGCAGTATTCGTGGCCACATTTCTCGCTACCGCCGTCGGCGTCAGCAGGACGAACGGCGTGGCTATGCTACCTTTGAGCGAGACAGCGCACCTAGGTTTGACTCCTACGTTCCCGGGCGTCACCCAGGTGAAAGGCGAGGCTACGCCAACTTTGAGCGAGACAGGACACCAGGACCAGATTCCTACGTTCCCGGACCGTACACAACCTCCTCTGGTCGCTCTCCTTCACCTTCCCAGGACATGGATCGAGCATCCCGCTCGCCCCGGCGTCGCTGTCCTTCCCCTTACCGCCGTTCCTCATCGCCCTTGCGTGCTGCTTCCCATGTTGTGGACACCCGTTCGGAAAACTAGACGCTGCAGTTTTTGGAGGAGAAACTGCATCGTGTCGGACTGTCCCAATTCCTCCTGCTCGCCCCGCCAATTTGCTCTCCGTTTGTGTGGAAGGTGTTTCTGTCGACGCCCTTGTAGATACTGGAGCCGCTATTTCTGTTATACACCGTGAACTGTGCTTTCGACTGCGAAAAGTGCAAACGCCGTATGTTGGTCCGGTCCTATGTGGTGCCAATGACGTTCCCATCTTTCCTACCGGACAGTGCAAAGCTCGAGTTCTGATAGACGGTATTCGTCATCATGTGCAACTTGCGGTGCTTTAGACGTGCGCTCATCAGATTATATTAGGATTAGACTTCCTGTCCGCTGCTCCTGTACTAATTTCGTGCGGCGACCCAAGGATTCACATCAGCGACACCGAATCTTATCGTGTTTTCAATTCACCGTGTCCCAACCTCATTGCAGCAGCGGATTTTGTTGTCCCACCGGACGCAGAACGTATTCTTACCGTTGAGTCATCAGACATTGTCGACGGAGACGCATTGGTTGTACCTTCTCAGCACTGCATTTATCGAGGACTCGCGATCGCTCCTTGCTTGGTCCGGTTCTCGAGTGGCTATGCCAGCCTCACAGCCTTTAATACGACTCCTGAGCCACTACTACTGCCGAAAGGGTCTACTGTCGCCAAGCTCGCCGACGCTGCACCGGTATGTGTCGTCAGTGTTTCGCCTGCCACGTCTTCCGCGCATTGTACGCCCGCAGAAGACCACACTAGTGCTACTAAGGCCACCTTGAGTGCAGATCTCAATTCGGCCCAGACTAATGCACTCCTCACCATTTTAAGGAAGCATGAAGCTTGTTTTGACGTTTCTTCGCAAGGCCTGGGTCAGACCACTGTAACTACTCATCGAATTGAAAGAGACGGCTCATTCGCGGTCGCCCGTACCGTATGTCACCTTCGGAGCGAAAAGTTCTAGAAGAACAAGTGAACGACATGCTGACACGCAACATTATAAGGCCTTCAGCAAGCCCTTGGTCTTCTCCTGTTGTGCTTGTTAAGAAAAACGATGGTTCTGTGCGCTTTTGCATCGATTATAGGGCGCTAAACAAAATTACCCGTAAGGATGTTTATCCAATGCCTCGTATCGACGATGCTTTGGATACCTTACAATGTGCCGAGTATTTCTCGAGCCTCGACTTGTGCTCCGGATATTGGGCAGATTCCAATGCATGAGCCGGATAAAGAAAAGACTGCGTTTGCTACACCGATGGCCTTTTTGACTTTAACGTGATGCCTTTTGGACTAGTATTAGTAACAACTTCATGAGGGCTAGTTGGTTCATAGTTGAGAGAAGGTATGAAGTAACAGCGCGTAATGAACAAGGACGAGAAAGGAACGAAGACCGAAGACGTTCGGAAAAGGAAAATCTAAGAAGGAAAGAGAAATTTTAGAGGCCTTTTTCATCAGCATCGAAGGTGACAATTGCGTCAGTTCGCCTTCTCTTCTACTATCGGAGAAAGAAAAAATGTCACAGTTTCGCCCTAAGGGCGAAGCAATGAATGCGATAGCAACACAGCAATGTCATACGAAGTAAGGTGAGCGGCTTTGGTAGCAACAACACGCAGAACTGTTGTCGACGCCATCGGCGTTTTGCCCGCGTTAGCTCAAAATGCGTGCGGCGTTGGTGACTGTTGCTGGAGCCTCTGATATAAATAGGCACTTGGTGCCGCAGCTAAACGTCGCCTCCCTTCCCTCCCCCTCCCCCACGGCCTCTCGCGCGTCCGAAGAAGGCGCGTTTGCTCTACATATATGGTGATTGTAAAGGAGAAAAGAGACGCCTACTTCTGCAGCCCTTAAGCGAGCACGGCGCAGAACGCGCGTTTGTTCTCCGCCGTGCGTTCACTCCCCGTGAAAGACGCGCCCCTCGCGCCCTTTCACTCGCACATACAGCGTTCGGCGCGCGGCGACGATTTCATCTCCAAATGACGTCATACGGAACCTCACGGCGACGGCGACGGCGACGCCGACGGCGACGGCGACGCCGACAGCAGAAATCTGCTTTTGAGTGTCCATATAATTGCTATCGCAATAATAAACTTCTTGAAAGAAAGATTGGCATTGTGATTAGCGAGTGTTTGATGTGCGCATGTATTTTGAGTAGGTATAAAAAAGGCTGGTTTTCTTGTAATAAACATTCAGTTGGCAGTCAGCGCTTGTCCTGTGGTCTTCGTTCCTTTCTCGTCCTTGTTCATTACGCGCTGTTACTTCATACCTTCGCTCAGCCTTTTGGACAGTGCAATGCACCAGCTACGTTTGAACGCATGATAGATACAGTACTGGATGGCTTAAAATTGAACACCTGCCTTTGTTACTTGGACGACATTGTCACCTTTTCATCGAGTTTCTCCCAGCACCTACAACGTCTAGACCAAGTTCTCGCGTGTCTAGCAAAGGCTGGTCTCCAAATCAATACTAAAGGTCTTCAACTCAATACTAAAAAGTGTCGCTTTGCAAGCCGAAGCATTAAAGTGTTGCGCCACGTCGTCAGTAAGCATGGCATGCAGCCTGATCCCGATAAAATCGCTGCAGTGCTGCAATTTCCGCCACCAACCACACTTAAACAACTCCGCACCTTTCTAGGACTAGCGTCCTACTTCCGCCGCTTTGTCCGTGACTTCGCCACCATCACCGCTCCTCTACACAAACTTCCGACTTCGAGCGCGTCCTTTGTGTGGTCAGACGACTGTGAAGCCGCCTTCCAGACCCTCAAACGATTTCTCACGTCAGGGCCCGTGCTCCGTCATTTCGATGCAACCGCCCCTACTGTTCCACACACTGATGCCAGTGGGCATGGAATTGGCGTGGTCCTGCTTCAGCGGAATCAGAAGTCGGAAGAGCTAGTCGTGGCTTATGCAAGTCGTGCTCTATCTCCTGAGCGCAACTACACGATCACAGAACAGGAATGCATCGCCATCGTGTGGTCAATACAAAAATTTCAACCCTATCTCTACGGCCGCCATTTCACAGTTGTGACCGACCATCATGGTCTTTCTTGGTTGTCATCCCTGAAAAACTTGTCTGGGCGCCTCGGCCGTTGGGTACTGCGCTTGCAGGAATATGACTTCACTGTCACGTATAGGTCGGCAAACAACATCAAGATGCCGACGCTTTGTCGCGCTGCCCGCTGTCCCCAAACGCCCATGCTTCACCTTCGGTCTGCACGTCACCATCTAGCCACACGTCTCAGCACACGCCCAGTAGCCCGGGACAGTCGGTTGCCTCAGTTGACTTTCATCCGTCTACTGACCTCGTCTCACTGCAACGTACTGACCCATATTGCCGTACGCTGATCACCCGACTAACTGGCTTGGCATGACCCCCGAACAGTCGCTTAAGACGACAACTGTCACGCTTCAAGGTGGAGCGTTATTCCGATCAACCGATGGGTACCAGTAATACCTCGCTCACTTCGACTCCAAGTATTAGAAGCATTTCACGACGACGCGACGTCTGGCCACTTGGGCTTTCATAAGACCTACGACCACATCAAAACGCGTTGTTTCTGGCCGTGCCTTTCCACCTCTGTCGCCAAATACGTTGGCTCCTGTGCGTTATGCCAACACAGAAAACGTTCGGCACCCCTTCCAGCCGGTCCTCTGCAGCCTCTACCACGCCCATCCACCCCCTTCGAAATTGTAGGCATAGACATTTGGACCCCTCCCACTCACGCCCGCTGGTCACCGCTGGATCGTTACCGCAGTGGATCATCTAACGCGGTACGCTGAGACAGCTGCTCTTCGCTCTGGTACTGCCTCTGAAGTCGCCGAGTTTTTCGTGCACGGTATCGTTTTGCGCCACGGCGCACCTCGTCCTCCTGAGCGACCGTGGCAAGACGTTCCTATCGCATGTCCTTCGTGAAGTCCTCCAGGCCTCTGACACCACCCATAAGTCCACATCAGCGTACCATCCGCCAACAAACGTTCTTACAAAGCGTTTTCATCGAACTTTGTCCGACATGAAGTCAAAGTATGTTCGACCCGACACACCAACTGGGACACCATTCTACCTTTCGTGACGTTTACGTATAATACTGCCGTCCAACTTACTATCAATTACAGTCCCTTTTTCCTTGTGTACTGTCATGCGCTGTCTTTCGTCTTGGACACTACACTCCTTTCAGCACCTGCTGCTCCATCCGCGTCTCTTCTTGAAGAATTTGCTGCACGCATCGCCCGCTGCCGTGAAACTGCCCGCGCCAACACCGCTACCATTCGGGATTACATGAAAATTCGCAATGATGCGACGCGTCGCGTTGCTTCGTTCCGCCCAGGCGATGAAGTTCTTTTGTGGACACCTGTTCGCACACCGGGGCTTTGCGAAAAATTTCTCCACAGATATCTCGGTCCCAAAACCGTTTTGCAAAGAACTTCGGCGGTTAACTACCGCATCACTCCTGTCAGCTCAGCTACTAGCCGCCGCACTACGGAAATCGTTCACGTATCTCGCCTGAAACCCTACATTCGCCGTACGTACCCTTTGTAGGTTGCGGTCTTGCTGACCGCTTTTCTGAAGGGGGGGAGTTAGTGTGAGCGCATTTCGGGCATATCGTCGTCGTCATCTGTGCAAACGACTCATCATCTTGTGTGAGCGCTATTTGTGCATATCGTCGTCGTCATCTGTACATACGACTCATCATCGTCTTTTGTCTCATGCGGTGCTTCGTCTCAGCTTCGGTCAGCTGCTCGAAAATAAAGGCATCGCATCGGTCGACGTCTCACAGTCTATATATATATATATATATATATATATATATATATATATATATATATATATACAAACACACAAACAGCTGCTCCTGTGTCGACAAGAGCATTCGTCGCGACACCTTCTATAAGCACTACAATCTCGTTAGGCGGCGAAAGAAGAGGCCTTGCAAATTTCGACGACGGCGCAGTTCTTGCCTCAGGAACTGCGGCTGTTAGTTTTCCTCCTGGTCATGGTTGGAACGGCGAAGCATGGGGGAAAGGGAGCGGCGGCGGGGAGAAGGAGATCGCCATGAACTGAAGGCGGGGCGACGTGAATACGAGTCCGTGGCGTAAGATGTAAGACGGTGTGTAGCTTGCTGAGGGACATGGCTAAGGTTGGGAGCGCCATCGCGAAAATAGAGTCCGCGGCGGCGACAGAAGCGCGCAACATGTCCCGGAATACCGCAAGCGTAGCACACTGGCCGGTTGTCCGGAGTGCGCCAGGGGTTTAGAGGTGGTCTCGGATGCGAGAACGGTACGTAAACCGGCCGTACCGGACTTGTCGGAGTGTAGAAGTTGGTGGCTGGGCTTGATGGGACTGGCGTCGGTTGGGCATGAGATCGTGTAAGGGCCTCAGCATAAGTTAGCGGCGCGTGACTTGCGGCGGCACCGTAACGTGCGGCGGCGAAGCGGGGGACAGGAGGGCCTCAGCAACTTGCGTCTGGATAACCCGACGAAGCGACTGGTCCAGTGGGGGGAGAGGCTCAGTGACCGATGCCACACGAGAGAGCTGACGTACAACTTCCTCACGTACGTATTGCTTAATTTGAGGCAGCAACGAGGTGTAATCAAAAACATCGCTGCTGGGAGCCAAAGCTGAAAGGTCAGCCGTTTGCATTCCAGGGCGACGTGTGGAGATGCGCTGTTTACGCAGCTCGTCAAAACTTTGGCAAAGTTCAATGACTTCAGTAACGCTCTGTGGGTTTTTGGCCACGAGCATATGAAAAGCATCATCGTCGATGCCTTTCATGATGTGTTTGATTCGGTCAGGTTCCGACATGGACGCATTCACTCGCCTACAGAGGCCGATGACATCCTCAATGTAGCTTGTGAAGGTCTCACCAATTTGTTGAGATCGTCCGCGGAGGCTGTGTTCAGCGCGAAGCTTGCGCACCGCTGGCCGACCGAAAAACGAAACGAGGGTCTCTTTGAAAGCTGACCAGGTGGTAAAATCCGCCTCGTGGTTCTTGAACCACAGATGGGCCACGCCGGTAAGATAAAAGATGGCATGAGTCAACTTGTCGCGGTCATCCCACTTGTTGTGTGCACTAACACGTTCATACTCGGCCAGCCAGTCTTCCACGTCGTGATCGTCAGTGCCACTGAAGACTGGAGGATCACGCAGATGAAGCACCCCAGAGCACACAACAGGTGTGGGAGCGGGAGAAGCTCGCGAGGGTCCGGCGTCCTCGTTCATTGTGAAGGCAGATGGTAGCGTACGGCTGCGGAGTTCCAGGACGCTGAAGGGGACGACCCCGCACTTCCACCAAATGCAACAAGAGTATTTTGCAGGTAGACATGATAAAGCGGTTTAACAAGCCGGATCGTTGCAAACCGACCTAGCGCGAACCACACGATCGTCAACGTCTTCTTCCACACACTGGCTGGCACAGAGCTGGTGCCGATGTGCTCCGGTACAATATATATATATATATATATATATATATATATATATATATATATGTGTGTGTGTGTGTGTGTGGCGTGGCGCGGAGGTAGAACACCGGGCTTCTAATCTGAAGGTCGTAGTTTAGAATGCTCATCCAGTCTACTACATTTTCAGGCATGGAGTGGCGCCCGATACCGGCAACAAAGATTGCCGAGAGCCAGTGGTGTGATGGAGCGGTTGCGGTTGATAAATTCACATAGTCTGCACCCAGTGGGCGCTGTTTGCAACTACGCCCGCCTATATAAGGAGCTGTCTCCGTGAATAAAGAGTTCCTCGCCTCGGTACCTGTCTGCGTCAGTTGTTCGGCCGCCGTCCCGGTGTGCCCCTGCGTTTCCTGCGTGCCCGGCGTTCCTTCCTTTTGTCTGTGTCTTGTTTGCGCTGTTACGATCTATGGGGTCTCACCCGCGCTCTTGGGACAAAGGAACGACACCACAGTAGTGCAAACAATCACAAGGGCATTTATTGCGCCTTTCATACACCAATGCACACTAGCCGAATTACAACCGATAGAACATTCACATGGGCGCGCCACAAATCAAGGAAGTCCGACTCACCGAGACCCGATAGCGAGCGAATATGTTCGCCCCATGCTGTGACACCATCGCCTAGTCGTTCACGTGTACGGTCACGCGAACGGTGGCGCGTTCGAACGATCCGAGTTCGTCCATACCGGTGTCCTGCTCTTAGCCTCGCGAGACGGTCCCGCGAAGCGGGCCGGCGCACGCGCGAAGCGTTCGTGCGTGTTCATTCATTCATTCATTCATTCATTCATTCATTCAGAAAACTTTATTAGAGTCCTGAAGCTCGGTTTTCTCAGACCGAGGCGGGCCGCGTCCACGTCGGCACCGTCAGGTTCGTGCGTGTTGGTCGCCGATCCCAAGCGAAAGAGAAAAACGCCTTTGGCCTTTTTCTCCCAAGTCACCCCGCCGTTCGGTGGCGTTAGCATCGCCATCGACACTCGCGCCATCTCTCGCAATGCGCCGCAACCACTACGACCACCGCCGGCGCTAGACGCGAGCTATGCGGGGTAAACAACATCCGGGGACGCGCGATAGTCGCGCATTCCCACATCCCCCCCAACGTTAAATCACTACACATACTCCGGCGAAACATGTCACATGGTCTATCAACGCGCGCGTCGCGAACAAAAGTTAGTACATGCGACAGTGGCCGCGCCGAGAAAATGTCCACACGTTATCCACAACATGCGAGCCGACATTGTCTCTGGGGTTCACCGCTGGCGTCCGTTGGTCACAGCACCACCTCTGCAGATTCGATGGCACGACTCCAGCACAGGACTACGGAAACGGCGACGCAGAAGTCGGGACGAGCAAGCGTCGCTCGCGCCGACGCACCCTGCTGGCGAGAGCCACAGTAGCCGTTGGTGACTGCCGGCTCTTTACCCAGCCGCCGAGGGTTGCGAGCCGGACACAGGCGGCCGCCCAACTCGCTGCGCCGAACTGGTCCCAGGCATGTACATCGCCTAGGGTGGCTCGGTCGTAGTCCGGAGCAGCAGCGCAGACGATGTGCAGGTGACAGCAAACCAGGGGACTCCGCTCACGCTACGTACACTCAACGCACTCGACAAACACGGAAGTAGTGCAAGGGAGAGGAATTCTGTATGTACATCGCCCACGTGGTACGATGTTCAATTCGGCTAGCAAAATTTCGGGCGGCATTTCAGATGCTAAGTTCACGTGAACAAAGCTTACTTTCTTGAGTCGAACGAGAATTTCAATTCGTGCGAGGCGAACTAATGAGGGAAGCAATGTGCGACAACTCAACACCAGGGTCCACCAGGTTGTGTCCCTCAACATGCGACGGGCAGCTTTCTAGGGCCTTAGGCCTAATGCGTAGCTACTTTGACAACAACCGGCGTCCAAAAAAAAAAAAATCACCCAAAATGGGCACAACAGGTAGCCGCGAGGAGACGTTAGCTCTGTGAGGTGGTCCTACACCGCTCGGTGCACACAGCATCCGAGTTGACGGCGCCCACCGTCCCAGACGGTGTCGGAGCGCCCGGTGCCAGGCCGCAATATCAGTCAGCCTGTAGCGGCACCCGTGCGCGGGTGCCGCTACAGAAGTCGCGGCTTTCTGAGCCGCGACTTCTGAAGTCAAAGAGATAGAAGAAGCTATTTACATAAGAAATTCGGACCACCCACGAGGCTTCCGTACTCACTCGCTTCAGGCTTGCCAATGCTCCGCGGGCTCGCTTTCTCGGAATGCAGATCCCGTGGCTCTCGTACCGATGAGTGTACTTCAAAACACTCGCGATCCCAACCCAAAGTGCCTTTGACCTTTTGCTCCCAAGTCACCCATAGGCGTATCTACTGGGGGGGGGGGGGGGAGGGGGGGGGGAACTTGCCCCCCCGCTCTCCAAAGGGGGGGGGGGCAAAGTATGCCATTTGCCCCCCCCCCCCCCACTTTTGACTGCATACTGGAGAGTCCAAGAAAACCACAGCAGAAGCTAAATTTTCTTTCTAAATAGAGTGGCCACGTAATTGTTGCTTTTATTTGCTGCGTATCCCCTGCTTGGGCAGCGAGGACTGTCTTTTGTGCCTCCTCGGGACACGCTGTAGCGGACGACGCGCGGGATTCGCCATACATGCTTGCGTTGCGGAGAAGGCCTGGCGCTGGGCAGTTCTCACCCTAACAAATGTCAGCTTGCGCTACTTGCATCATGCCTAGCTTTTGGGGCCGATAAATCTGTATTTGAAAACACAATAAGCTTGCCATATTTGCCCTGTTGGCGGGGGTAGGTCCATATAAACAATTATAATCAGCCGCGCCCAACGACGGATGTGCCTTACACGAAATCGTTGGGTTGTCAAATGCTGGAACGAGTTAATCTCTGTCCAGAAATAGCCTACCCATCATTGCAGTCTCGGTATCTTATCACCATCAAAAATATAATCCAACCTCTTACAGGTAGAACTGTAGAATTTCACTGTGTGATCACGACTTCGGTCGAAGGTCATTTCAATACCAATAGAACACTGGCTTTATTTTTTCTAAACACTTGTGTCACTTCTCACCTTGTCGATTTCATTTTCAGACTGTTTCCAAATAAGAGCTGCACTATTACTTCTTTCCCGACAGCAGCAAAACGGCAGATGTTTCATATTGTGAAAAAATTAGGGCCACTTTTTCGTGGCGTGTATCAAAATTTCGCACTGTGTAGGTTGCTGATGTGGTCCCGAAAACAGTTACTGAACATTCTCCCCCAATTTTTATGCGTTATACACGGCATTCGGTTGTTTTCCCTCGGTATTCTAGGTAAACTATGCGGAGTGCTATGCGGAGTTATTTATTCGAAGTACGGAGAAATGTTCTGAGTGACGAGCGATCTACAGGGTGTTTCAGCGAACACTTTCAAAATTTATTTAAGGTTTACTGTGGCAGATATCCCAATTCTAGTTAATGAGCCGGTCTACTCGAAGCGGCGGACATTACTTGCACAAAAAAATTGAAATGCATAATCAACTAATCATTAAAATTTTACTAATTAAGTTTTTAACTAATTACCTGATGGCCCATATTGTAATCTACAAATTGTAGCCGTGGAGATCGCAAGACGGATCCATTTGGAACGAATTCCCGGGATGACACCGCTTTCGAGATGTTATTTCCCGAACTTTGCGAAGAAATGCATTGGCATTCCAGTTAGTTTCTTAACAAAACGTCGCTTTATGCATTGAAGCACAAAATTAACTGGAACGCCAATGCATTTCTCCGCAAAGTTCGGGAATAATTATCCCGAAACTGGTGCCATCCCGAGAATTCGTTCGAAGTGGATCCGTCTTGCGAACTCCACAGCTACAATTTGTAGATTACAATATGGGCCATCAGGTAATTAGTTAAAAACTTAATTAGTGAATTTTTATTATTTAGTCGATTATGCATTTCAATTTTGCGTGCAAGTAATGTCTGCCGCTTCGAGTAGACCGGCTCATTAACTAGAATTGGGCTATCTGCCACAGGTAAACTTTAGGAATTTTTGAAAGTGTTCGCTGAAACACCCTGTATGTTTATTCTGTGTAGGTTCTTTACAGCCTTTGTAGAAAGTCACTAATTGAAGCGTTCCAGGGTGTCATATCGTTGCTAATTGAAATGTTTCCCAGACTGCTGCACGTGAAACGGTCGAAATTCCGTCAAAATAGAGAAAATTTTAAGCGCAGTGCATTGCGAAACTTTCACTTTCCTCCTTTAAAGCAAGTGATGCAGATAATTACTGAACCCTCGCTTTTCCATCGGTTTTCGCGCATCATACGAGATTCTTTGTTTTTCCACTGTCCTCTGTGAGCTAAAGAAGGTATCTTGTTTACAACTGCGTATAATTAGGGTGATGGTATGGATAATATGTAGGCAATGTTCCGAATGTGTGGGTTAAATGTGCATTTTCCCGTAGAATGCGTATGCAAATGGTCCATTGCGTTATTAGTCTGTTTTACGAGTGCTGTAAAACTAATACGGCTGTGCTGGCATAATGACAACTACAACTGAGATCACATTTTGCGAATATAAGTAGAACAAAACACCAAACTTATGTGCGATGCGATGGTAAATGCTTGTTGATCAATTACAGATTTAAAAAAAAATTGTTACCAAGTGTTCGAAAGTATCATGCTGCTGCTAGGTTTCCCAATGTCCGAAAAGAACTCTGCGTTTCACATATTTTATACATTGAATGAATAGACAGGTTTTAAGTGCAATGCGTTGCGTATTTTAACGTTTCTGGCTCATTTAGAAGCCTTACCAATAATTATTGTACCCTCATATTTTATTTCTTTTTACATTGTCTGGCGTGATATACTAGGTATATACTCACCGAACTAAAGGCGGCAGCTTCATTATGTTTGGTGCCTGTAAGGACACGTTAATAGGCGATGTGTAGGTGAAGTTCTGAGTAGATGGGTAATTGGGACTTTCACAATAAATTACGTATAAGCACTCTAGAGTGTTATGAGCGTGTCTCACTAGCGGGGAAGAATTGAGCCGGCTGCCCTGGCAGAACTATAAAAGTCATTAAGACCAAATTTAGTGAAGATTGGTGGTATGTTATGGAAACTCTGTGCGAAGTTAAATGCGGTTGGATCAAACACAGCCTTTGTAAAACATTTTTAACACGAAAGTGTTTTATGCCGGGGTCCACCAAGACTTCACTGACGTATTTCCGTCACGGAAATACGTCATAGAACATAATACAAAGAAAGAAACCAGAAGAAAAAGTTCCACCAACATGCAAAATTTGGAAATCGAACCCACGACCTCTCGGTCCGCGACGATAGATCGCCGAGCGTTTAACCCATTGCGCCACAAACGCATTTGCAGAGAGCTACACAGACGCGCCTTATATATCTAACACTCCTCCGTGTACCCGCGCTCTTGCTCGGGGCGGTGCCGCCGCCTACGAGCAGAAAAGAGAAGTACTGCATTATGACACTAACGCGCACCGACAGTGAACGCTTCGGTGGTCTCAGCATTACGACGCCTCGATGCCAGCATTCGAAGGGACGCTGGCATCAAGAAGCACTACCAACGCCACTTAGGTGGCGTTCACCGTACTCAGCACAGCGGAGCGTGGCCTCCGCAATTAGCTCTGAAAATGTTTCTGAAGTTGATCGCGGAGGCTGCAATTACGACGTGCTGTACGCGCTGATTTGACTCGGTGACGATTCAGTTACGTGCTTTGTCTTGCGCGTTGTATTAGTGTGTCAGTTACGTGCTTCGTCTTTCGCGTTGTGCTAGCGTGTGCAGCGTAGTGCAGCTTCCATATGCACGACGGTTGCTCATGGTCATCGACGTTGGTAGTCGTGATGGAGGAGACGTGCCACCAGGCGTCAGCGTGGGTGCATCAACGCCTAAGGGTGCTTTAGCCACAAAACACCAATAGACATTATATATCAATGTGCAATAAACATTACACTACTTCTGTGAAGACACGTTTCACTTTCGTGTTCTATACCGATTCCTATATAAGAGGGATCAACCACATTTTTTTATTCAAGTGTTAGAGCACGTGATATGAGAGCTATCAGCCATGCTTTCCACTATCCCGACATAGCTGTAGGTTATAACAGGTTTACACTTTGTGGAAAGGGGAGGGGGGCATGGCAACTGCACGGTGCGACAAAATTGTTACATTCCTGGTCCAGTTAGAAGCGTTGGAAATAATTATGGAGCAGTCTTTTTTCTCTCCCTATTTTCAGGCGACATAATACGTTCAGAATCAGACTTGGTTTCAGCGATGTCTTCGGTGAACCAAGCAAGACATTTTGTTTATACTTAGCGAAAATAAAGGACGCGTACGTTATTGACAATATGTAGGTAAACTTCAAAGACAGGGGTCTAAGTATGACATTTGCAGTAAATTAGGCATGCAAGCGATCCAGAGCTTTATGAAGGCGTTCTACGAACAAAGAACTTATCCCATTGCTCTCGAAGAACTGCGAACTCAACCGATATCAAATCTAACGGAAATTGAGTAAGGAAGACGGGGGGAGGCAGAAATGGAAGGAAGGAGGACACTATGGTAAATGTTATGGCGAAGTAACATGTGCGTTGATGAATTACTGGCTTTTTGAAAATTCCCAACAAGAAGTGCTCCAAAGCATTACACGGGGACGAAAGTTTCAAACGGAACAGTCATGTACGGGCAACTTTTTAATGTATGCGATGTTTTTACAAGAAATTGAAAGTTTTATCGAAAGAAACAGCTTGGCTGGAAACCGGGTTATAATTCTCGAAGGTCGCACACATCTGTTGTCTTTTTTTTTCCCAGTGGATATTGCAAGTAGTATATGTTGATTGTACTTCGTTGCGTAAACCCTCGAAAATAATATTACCTAAACTAGAGATACACTTATGATGTGATTTCAAAACCAAGTACAATTCTTTGTTTAATTAGTAAAATTGGCTGTAACAGATGTGCATTTTTTATGTGCGCTGTACTGCGGCTATATATACATGGTAGAATCAGAGACCTCTGCTAGACACTCATTGCCTTTGGTTGCTGCATCATCTTGAAATTTTATATAGTTGCAAGAAATAAATGCAAATTCGAATAATTTGTCGGGCGACCATTGATAAATAGGTCGATGGCTGTGTAATATAAAAATAACTGATAGATGCATTTCGCTTACTGTAATAGTAATTCGCAATATATACATATATATATATATATATATATATATATATATATATATATATAGAGAGAGAGAGAGAGAGAGAGAGAGAGGTAGAAAGGTCAGATTTCTTGCGGTTTGCCCCCCCACTCGAGAAATGGTTGGTACGCCACTGAAGTCACCCCGCCGTTTGGTGGCGTTAGCATCGCGATACTCGCGTTATCTAGTTCGGGAAGAGGCGTTGGCCACGTCTGCTAGACCGCAGGTGCAGCTCGGGAAAAGGAAAACTAATCGTCGCAGCCCACGAGGCAAGGGCTGCGACGCAGGCGAAACGCGAAAGTCCTCAGGGTAGCCCGACGAATGTGATACACGTGTTTGTTGATGGTGTTCACACATCTGCACTCGTGGACACCGGAGCCGCCATATCAGTTATGGACGCAAAACTTTGTCGCTTGATTTGGAAAGTCACGATGCGCCTTACTGGACTGTCCCTCCGCACAGCAGGCGCACAGCGTATTGACCCGTTACCAGCGTGCACAGCTCGTGTTGTCATTGAGGACGTTGTATACGCCATTGAATTCATTGTAATTTCGTCGTGCTCCCACGACGTTATCCTCGGCTGGGATTTTCTCTCCCGCCACAATGCCGTCATTCATTGCGCACGGGCCGAACTAGAACTGTCGCAGCTCTCAGATTTGACACTCGCCGACAATGCTTCTCGTCCGAACAAACTGCTCGTCAGACACGACACCACCGTTCCTCCCAACTCGTGAGTGGTTGTCTCTATGTACTGCAACAGCCTCTCCGACGCCGTCGCACTACTTTCTCCGTCTGGCCGCTTTTCTCCTCGAAAAGGTCTCCTGCTACCTTTTGCGACGGTGAACATGACACAAGGCTTTAATGCTATATTTATTTCTAACCCGTTCCCGTACCCTGTGCTGCTACTCCGAGGAGCATGTCTGGGCAGTGTCGAAGCTATCGAAGACAAACAAATTACGGACGTTCCCGAAGACACATACTGTGCCCGTTACAGTACGCTCGGCTCCATTTCTACGGCTGACCTATTGCCCATTGATGTGTTGGATTCTTCTATTGCCGATGACGTTACACCGGGCTAGCGATCACAGCTTCTGTGCATCTTACAAAAATTTCGTACTTCTTTCGACGTCGGGCAACCTTCCCTGGTCCGGACGTCAACTGTTACGCACTACATCAATACTGGCTCCCAATCGCCATTGCGGAACGCCCATATCGCGTATCGGCTACAGAACGTCGCGTGATTAATGAACAAGTGGCCGATATGCTCCGCCGCGAAGTGATCCGACCTTCCCACAGTCCATGGGCATCTCCTGTCGTCCTTGTTACGAAGAAAGACGGCTCTGTACGGTTCTGTGTGGACTATCGGCGCCTCAACAAGATCACTCGTAATGACGTTTACCCGGTTCCGCGAATCGACGACGCTATTGACAGCCTACAAGGAGCAGAATTTTTTTCATCTCTCGATCTGCGCTCAGGGTATTGGCAAGTACCTATGGCAGATGACGATCGACCGAAGACAGCGTTTGTCACGCCCGACGGCTTATACGAATTTGACATCATGCGGTTTCGACTTCGTAATGCGCCAGAAACTTTCGAGCGCATGATGGATACCGTTCTGTGCGGCTTGAAATGGCACACGTGCTTGTGCTACCTTGATGACGTCGTGGGTTTTGCTCCGGGCTTCTCCACGCACCTTCAATGCCTCTGGTGTGTTTTGACGTGTTTGAGAAACGCCGGCCTACAACTAAATTCAAAGAAGTGCCGATATGCAGCGCGGCAGCTGACGATACTGGGTTACGTCGTTTCCAAGGATAGAATTCTCCCCGATCCAGCCAAGCTTCGTGCCGTCGCAGAATTCCCTAAACCTGCGTCCATCAAAGAACTGCGAAGTTTCGTAGGTTTCTGTTCCTACTTCCGACGCTTCATTCGAAGTTTCGCCGCCATCATATCACGTCTGACGAAGCTCCTTGGAATCAACGGACCCCTTCATTCGTGGTCGTCAGAGTATGAGGAAGCGTTCGCACATCTCCGTCATTTGCTGATGACTCGCCCAATTTTGCGCCACTACGACCCGACGGCCCCTACAGAGGTACACACAGATGCCAGCGGTGTTGGCCTCGGCGCTGTCCTTGCGCAGTACAAACCTGGCTTTCCTGAATATGCCGTGGCCTATGCCAGTCGCACCATTACGAAAGACGAGACCGATTACTCTGTCACGGAAAAAGAATGTCTGGCGATCATCGGGGCTCTTGCTAAGTTCCGGCCTTATTTGTATGGCCGCCCATTTGATGTCGTCACCAACCACCATGCACTGTGTTGGCTGTCATCTTTGAAGCATCCTTCAGGTCGTCTTGCCCGCTGGGCACCTAGCCTGCAGGACTACGATATCCGCGTGCTGTACCGCAACGGACGCCAACATTCTGATGCCGACGTCCTATCGCGCTTGCCTTGCCTGACGACAATAACTGCTGCTCACTATCCCATCTCGCTGTTTCTTCAATCGACCTTGAGACAATCGCTTCCGAGCAGCGCAAGGACCCGTGGATTGCCTCGATTTTAGACTTTCTTGTTGACCCATCACCACAGTCAACCACTCGCACGTTGCGTTGTCAGGCTCGCCATTTCGCGGTTCGCGACAACCTGCTTCACCGACGCAGTTACACTGCAGACGGCACCCAGTGGTTGTTAGTAGTTCCTCGCAGTCTGTTAGTAGTGCCTGGCTCCGAAATCTGCGCATCCTTTCACGCCGATCCACAGTGCGCACACTCGGGAGTTTTCAAAACCCACCAGCGCCTTCGGCAGCGCTACTACTGGCGAGGAATGTACAAGTACGTTCAACAGTTCGTTCGCTCCTGCCCCGACTGCCAGCGCCGGAAATCTTCACCCCAGCTATGGCCGGCTGGTCTGCAGCCTCTACCCTGCCCTACCCGGCCGTTCGGGCGCGTTGGAATTGATTTGTATGGGCCACTCCCCGTGACGTCGGCTGGCAACCGCTGGGTCATTGTGGCAGTAGATCACCTCACCGCCGCTCTCCCAGCAGCTACAGCGCGCGATGTTGCCTCATTCCTGCTTCGCCGATTCATCCTGCGGCATGGTCCACCCGAAGAATTACTCAGTGATCGCGGACGTGTCTTCCTGTCGGAAGTGGTTGAAGCCATTCTTAAAGAGTGCCACGTTATTCATCGCACAACTACGGCGTACCACCCCCAAACCAATGGCCTCACAGAACCCTTCAACCGCACGCTCGGCGACATGCTTTCAATGTACGTCGCCTGCGATCACACGAACTGTGACACCATTCTGCCCTTCGTCACCTACGCGTACTTACTGTACGGTCGGCACCCGTCGCATACCATCGACACAATTTTACCTTACCGGCCGGATGCATCCGAGGGCTCGCCTATTTCTGCCACAGCAAGGCATGCTGAACAATGCCGCGATCTCGCACGTGCCTTTACTTCCAACGACCAAGAGCGCCAGAAGAGCACTCGCGGCAACTCCACTTGCGCGGTCACCTTGCTTCCTGGTGCGCTTGTGTGGCTCTCTGTTCCGTTCACCGGCCCTGGCTTTTCATCGAAACTACTCCCGAAGTATGAAGGCCCTTACCACGTCGTCGAACACGCATCTCCCGTGAATTATGTCATCGAACCAGTTGAACCGTCTTCGGACAAGCGCTGTCGTGAACGAGACATTGTCCATGTCGACCGCCTCGAGCCACGATCCTGTCAACCTCACGAGCTGTTAGGTCGTCGGACGGCTACATTATCACTCCCGGGGTAATTGTAGTTAAAAGAGACGCTAGTGGTCCCGGCTCTAGTGGACCCAGACGCTAGTGGGTCCTGCGCTTTTGCTCGGCAAAAGAGCTCGTGCTTGAAAGCCGTGTCTCGTTTGGACTGTCGCCGCTGCGCTGCTCCGAGTTCTGATAAACCCTTTTACAAATGCAACAACTCAGTTTTCTCCAGGTGTCCAGGAGTGGCATCCCTGGCCGCCACGCCGATACAACAAGTGGGGCTATACTAGTGCAGGTGCGACCAAATTAGTGAGGCCCACTGAGCTTCAACAATGTCACTCTCACCAGAACAGGAATTGGCCTCCCTGGTGCAGTATTCAGCCACTACCTCCCTCATGACTCCTACAATTAACCCATGGCCCTCAGTCCGCAGCGGCTGCGGAGCACCTGACCAAGGCGGGGGTGATACCTGCGACGCGACAGCGGGTGCCACGAATCTCTGAGTCCGCACAGGGCCCCACTGGAAACTGAACTTGGCAACGTTCAACACGTGCATCCTATCGAGTGAGGCTAGCTTAGCAGGGCTATTTGAAGAATTACCAGGTATTGCCTGGGATATTATTGGCTTTAGTGAGGTTAGAAGAACTGGTGAGGCTTATACAGTGCTGACCAATGGTCACGCCCTCTGCTACAAAGGTGTTGCAGATAAGAGAGAATTTGGGGTAGGATTTCTAGTCCATAAGGACATAGTAGGCAACATTGATGATTTCTACAGCATTACTGAGAGGGTAGCAATCGTCGTAATAAAACTGAATGGGATGTATAGAATGAAGGCCGTACAACGTAAAGTCACGATGACGAAGGAACAAAAGTTTTATGAAGATGTTGAATTAGCAATGAGAAAGGTGCAAACTCAGTATACTGTAGTCATGGGCGACTTCAATGCAAAAGTGGAGAAAAAGCAGGCTGGTAAGCAAGCGATTGACAACTACGGCATCGATTCTAGGAATGCTAGAGGAAAGATGTTGGTAGAATTCGCGGAAAGGAATAGGCTCCGAATAATGAATACTTTGTTCAGGAAGCGCGGCAACAGGAAGTGGACCTGGAAAAGCCCTAATGGAGAAACAAGGTATGAAATAGGTTTCCTACTCTCTGTCGATCCCAGCATAGAACAGGATTACAAGTGTTATGTAGGGTAAAGTGTAGTGACCAGGGGTTAGTGAGGTCTAAGATTTCTCTCAACTTGAAGAGAGACAGAGTAAAATTAGTCAAGAAGGACCAGGCCAGCCTAGATGCAGTTAAGGTAAAAGAACACGAATTGAGGGTGGTGATCGCAAAGAAATATACAGGAAGATGAAGACAACATAGAGTTAATGAATGAAACCGTAACTGGGCAGATCTCAGGAGCAGCAATTGAAGTGTGAGGTAAGGCGCCAAGGCAACCAGTAAGTAAGCTCTCCAAAGTAACAAAGGACCTACTAAATGGCAAAGCATGAAAGTGTCAAACTTAAGAGATCAGATACAATTCGCTGAAATGTCAAAATTGATAAACAGGACGAAAGTAAGGGATTTTTGAAAATATAATGTGGAAAAGATTGAGGAAGCCGTAAGAAATGGACGCAGCATGAAATCGGTGAGAAGAAAACTTGGCATAGCACAAGGCAAGCTCGATGGAATCGAAGATAAACAGGGTAATAGCATCAGCAATTTCGATGACATAGTAAAAGCAGCGGAACAATTCTTTACTGATTGTATCGCAGCTAGAACAGCCAAGCTATTTTCAGTCGAAGTAGTGATGAACAGGATACAGAGGCTCCTTCAATAACTAGCGATGAAGTTTTAAGGGCCTTGCAAGACAAGGCCCGGGGGAAAGCTGCTGGAGAAGATGGAATAACAGTACGCTAAATAAAACACAGAGGAGATATCATGCTTGAAAAGCTTGCGGCCTTTATACACACTGCCTCACGACTTCAAGTGTACCAGCGAACTGGAAGAATGCCAACATTATACTATCCATAAGAAATGAGATGTTAGAGAATTGAAAAATTACATGCCCATTAGCTTGCTTTCCTTATTGTAAAATATATTCGCCAAGATAATTTCCAGTAGAATCAGGGCAACACTTGATTTCATTCAACCAAGAGAACAGGTTGGCTTCAGGAAGGGATATTCTACAATTAATCAAATCCATGTCATCAATCAGGTAATCGAGAAATCTGTGGAGTACAATAAACCTCTCTATATGGCTTTCATAGTTTATTAAAAGGCATTTGATTCAGTAGAGATACCAGCAGTCAAAGAGGCATTGCGTAATCAAGGAGCACAGGAGGCATACGTGAATATCATGGTAAATATCCACAATGATTTCACAGCTACATTGGTTCTCCACAAGGAAAGTAGAAAATTAGCTATCAAGAAAGGGTCAGGCAGGGAGACACAATCTATCTCATGCTATTGACTGCATGCTTAGAAGTATTCAAGCTCTTTGAATAGGAAGGCTTAGGAGTGAGGATCAACGGCGAATACCTCAGCAACTTTCGCTTTGCAGATGACATTGTCCTGTTCAGCAACATTGGGGATGAATTACAATTGATTGAGGACCTTAACCGAGAAAGTGTAAGAGTGGGGTTGAAGATTAATATGGAGAAGAGAAAAATACTGTTGAATACCCAGGCAAGGGAACAAGAATTCAGGATCGCCAGTCAGCCTCTAGAGTCTGTAAAGGAGTACGTTTAACTAGGTCAATTACTCACAGAAGACGCTGATCACGAAAAGGAAGTTTACAGAAGAATAAAATTGGGTTGGAGTGCATGCGATAGGCTTTGCCAAATGGTGACTGGAACCTTACCACCGTCGTTGAAAAGAAAAGTGTACACTCATTGCATCGTACCAGTTCTAATATATGGGGCAGAAACTTTGAGGTTAACAAAGAAGCTCTATACCAAGTTAAGGACCACACAAAACCGATGGAATGAAAAATGTTAGGCCTAACGTTAAGAGACTGGAAGAGAGCGGCGTGGATCAGAGAGCAAACGGAGATAGTCGATTTCCTAATAAACATTAAGAGAAAGAAATGGAGCTGGGCAGGCCATGTAATGCGTGGCATGGATAACCGGTGGATCACTAGAGTTACTGACTGGGTACCAAGAGAAGGGAACCGAAGTCGAGGACGGCAGAAAACTAGGTGGGGTGATGAAGTTAGGAAATTTGCAGGTGCATGTTGGAATCAGCCAATGCGAAACAAGGGTAATTAGAGATGGTAGGGAGAGGCCTTCGTCCTGCAGTGGACATAAAAATAAGCTGATTATGATGATAATAATGATGACAATGATGATATATGTATTTATGAATTCAGACGTGTCCTTGGATCCAGTGATGTTAAGTGCTTGAATGATAGGGCGCACAAAACGAGAACATTTTATTTTTCCGATGTTTCAGCCGAGGTCCGGCCTTCATCAGGGAATGTAGGCAATATAAATGCGCGTTTCTTAAATACGCACGTCATATAGGGGCCCACTCGAGCACGTGCTGAACCACTATTAATTGGCATATCACCGTAAATATGCGACGCCGGTAATACTGCCGCGCGAAGGCGTCGTCGCACGGCTGGTTTCTGGCAGGGCGTTGTGTTTTTATTCGCCGCTATGTGGTCTCATGCAGTGCGTCGCGTAATGCCACCCCGACACATTGTTAGAACACCACGTGAAAAAGCTTAATCTCAATGCTAAAAGTTGCTGCCGTTTCCAATGCTTTGTCTTCGAGTGGAACTGTCACCTGACGGCCAGTGCTGGAACGCACCCACAGCAACGAGTTGCGTTTTTCTGCACCAGGCGCATGTTCTCTGGTGCCGACCTACTGCGCCGTATCGGCGGATTATGGCCAACACTTCACGCCTCCTCATCCACACCCCATTTCCACATTGCTCCACTCCGCAGTCCAACTGCCGAACAGGGTATGAACATTGGTCCTTCCGACAAAGAAAGCTTCATCTTAAACTGTGTCACTTGGAATTAAGTGAACACGCCGCAGCCCAATACCATCGACCACCGCATCGAAAACCGCTCAGCTTCCTCCTAGAAATACTAGCTTTGGCAAATCAGTTCTGCGGAAGCTTGCAAGATGTAGGAATGTTCATGAAAAGTAAAAAAAGTAAAAAAAAAGTATACCGATTTCTCAGAAATAATGCGTCGCGGTTGAAGAAAAATTCGTCTTGGTCCGAGGAGGAAATAAGATGGTGAAATCGTCCGCCTCGTACGCTATGGGTCCTGGGTTCGAAGCGCGGTGCTGCCGGCAGCCAACCGGTTTTTCTAATGGTTAGCAATATACCCCGACTCGTTGCTCGATTGTTCATATGGGTTCTCATCTCGAAAGAAAGCGCTATTGAAATTTACGAAGGTCTGTGGGCACCCCTTGTCCCACCACAGCTTTGGTAAAATAGGAGGCGGACGAGTGTTTGGTATTGCAAAATCACGCTAATGGGCACTGTTGCCTGATTTATTGTAGGAGATTGTGGAGCAGATTTCCTTGGCGAAGCCTGTGTTCCAAGATAGATGCCGTCGAGGAAGCTACATTATCTCGGCCGATATGGAGCAGTTCATCGCCAACCACGTCATCGCCACCGGAAGCGTTGCAGAGGCACAGGGAGACAAACTGGCGCCGTGAGTGTTGTCGCAAGGCATGGCTTAATTTCTTCGAAATAAATCGAATAGCTTGTATCAGAGACGCAGCTGCAGGGGGGTACGTGATACTTCTTGTGCATGCTGGAGGCTGTGTGTGGGCCGTGGGGTACAGAAATGACGCAAGCAAATCCACAAGTAATATTTATTCGCGCATTAGAGAGCTTCATACTGATGCGCTAGCACGTTACTAAAAGCAGAGACGCGAAACACTAACAGACGGTTGTTGCGCATCCACCGTCTATTCGTTGATTCGCCGTAGTCAAAGCGGTTGTATATCCCTTTGTCTTGCTGCCCCAGTCTTTTAACTCCATTTCCCAACCGGACGTGTGGAACTCAGGGGGATATTTCGGCAGAAAATTGTTTCACACTCGCGGGTCTTATAACTGCTGACGAGCAGTGATGTGAGTTTTATGCATTATGCTTGGGTTGGCAGAGTGAACTCGCTCAAATATGCCCACTACCACTCGGACCGACAAACGTACTGCTGAATTCTGCGTCTTTTAACGCCGAGCGAGAGGTTAAATGTAACGCCGATTGCGTCACGCGTGGAACAACAATGGCCCCATCTGTGCATGCTAAACAAGACTGATCGAGCAAGAGCTTTGTTCCTCTACACAACGATAATAAAGCAAGGGGCGTTGGTAGAATGCTTGCAAAGATATAAGCGATAATGCTGTAACCTATTTTTGTTACACGCGGTTTTAGCACATGACACCCTCTGACCAAATTTAAAGACGTTTCACGCAAAAGATAAAAGTGAGAAATCAAAGAGAAACAGTCATTCAAGACCATTTCGCTGAAAATATACCATATGCGCTCTAGTAATTCAGTGGACATTCCGTAGGTCTTTTCATGTCCTCCATCACAAAAAGTGTTAAATCGAAGTGAAAAGGAGAGCGTTAGATTTTTAATGGACATTCCTGCGGAACGAATGCGAAACGCCCATGCACGAAACTTGTCTCACACCAGTTATCTAGAGCAAGGGGCCGATGTTGACGTGATAGCTCGTTCTATTGTGTGTAGTGTATTGTGTAGATGTATTGAGCAACTCTGAATTGATCATAGTGGTGATGACTTATAAGAGACTTGGTGTTTATGTGGCATATGAAATGTCAGACATTGAAATGTTCGAGCAGGCACAAGCTCTTCCTCGTGCTGCTCATCGGCACGCTGGCTGTCCTTTTGCTGCTTTTCTACATGCTACCCGAGAGCGGTGATGACCTCATCACTGTGAACACCACCAGTGGCCTGGCACACGGCTTCGTCACCACTTTCGAAGGAAGGCAAGATATAGCATTTTGGCATTGTTCACATGACACTTATAGCGACTTTGATTAGTAATATTGCTACGAAGGTATGGGTTCATTTACAGGTGATAATAGATGAGAGCACATGAAGGGAGGAGCCGAAGGCGAAAACCAGTCCGGTACGATCAACCGCCCAGTTCAAGCGCGCGCTCCACGCCACCTCTTTGTCTTCTTCTAACCTCCGTGCATCGCCGCTACATTTTCCCCGGGGGCAGACAAAGCTCGCCGAGCGAGTTAAATGGGTCGGTGATAATACTGCTTGAGGCGAGCCACATGAACAACTGGCCACAAGTGGCGAGCCACTTGAGGCGAGCCACATGAACAACGCGCAAGCGCCGATTATTTGCAGTCACTTGGGCGACAACGTTGCTTACGTCACTTAGATGAGCGACAATGACGAAGGGTCCAAAGTAGGTGGCGAGAAACTTGCGGTACAGCCCTTTTTTGTGAACTGGTGTCCACAGCCAAACATAGTCACAGGGCGAAAAGCTCACGGGAATATACCGGGCATCGTAGAGGCTTTTGCTGTGGCCCTGTGAGGACAATGTCCTCAGACGTGCGAGTCGCCGTGCTTCCTCTGCACGACACAATGTCTGAGCGATGGACAGGTCTTCATGATGCTGGAAGGGTAGGAGAGTGTCCAGAAAGCTCAGTGGATTGCCTACGTAAAGCAATAAGAACGGCGCATATCCAGTAACTTAATGCTTGGCAGCGTTGTACGCGTACGTAAGGAAAGACGGCGTCCCAGTTTTTGTGGTCAGCGTCGACATACATGGACAGCTTGTTGGTAAGGGTGCGATTCGTCCCCTCAGTGAGACCATTAGTTTGCGGGTGGTAAGGAGAGGAATGCCGATAAGAAGAAGCACAAATCCGCAGAAGTCCTTCAACAACGTCGGCAGTAAATTGCCGTCCACGATCACTGATAACAACCCGTGGAGCGCCGTGACGTAAGATGACGTGGTGCAGCAGGAAGGAAGAGACAACATCTGCTGTGGCAGATATAAGTGCCGCTGTTTCCGTGTAACGAGTTAAGTAATCCACGCACGATATAATCCACCGGTGGCCAGATGATGTCTTCGGGAGTAGTCCGAGCAAGTCAATGCCAACTTTTTCAAAAGGCGTCGTCGGTGGCGTGACAGGTTGCAAATAACCTGCAGGGCCAGTCGTTAATTGTTTGCTTGTGGCGCTGACAAACAGCGCAGATGGCGACGTACTGCTTCGTCGTTTTCCAGAGTTTCGGCACGTAAAACCTCTGGCAGAGCCGGTGTAGTGTGCGTGCGAAGCCAAGGTGGCCGGACGTAATGTCATCGTGCATCGAACGAAGAACCGCAGGGCGCATATTTTCTGGCACTACTGAGAGCAATGGAGGACCGTCAGCTGAGTAATTCTTCTTGTACAAGAAACCATTAGAAATAGTAAATGGCTGCCCTGGTGAATCATGCGCAGATCCTAATAAATGTTTCAAGGCAGGGTAACGATGTTGCTCGCTCTTGAAACTACTGAGGTCTGGGAAGTCGGACGACATAGAAACTAAATAGTCGTCGAAGTCATCGTCCTCAGCGTTTGCGTACGGTAACGGGAGGCACGAGAGGCAGTCGGCATCCGTGTGGCATCGTTCGCTCTTGTAGGTAATTGAAAAGCTGTACTCTTACGCCCAACGGGTCAATCGGCCGGACGGGTCGCGGAGCCCAGCAAGCCAGCACAATGAATGGTGGTCAGTCACTATGATGAACTCGCGGCCGTGCAAATCCGGCCGGAACTTCTGAATGGCAAATACAACTGCTAGGCACTCCAGTACGGTGACGGTGTAGTTCTTCTCCGCTTTGGTAAGTGTCCGACTAGCATAAGCGACGACATGCTGCCGACCGTTGCAGATCTGAACGAGCACAGCACAAACACCAACACCACTAGCATCAGTATGCAGTTCAGTGAAGGCAGCGGGATCGAAGTACATCAGGACCGGTCCGGAAGTCAGTAAAAACTTCAGTTGCTGAAATGCAGCCTCACAGGAATCCGTCCACACGTATGGCGTGTCCTTGTGAGGAAGGGACTTCAGAGGAGAAGCAAGCTGTGCGAAATTCTTGATAAATCGGCGGAAATATGAGCAAAGACCCAAGAAACTTCGGAAGTCTTTCACCGTCTTTGGTTGCTGAAAGTTCCGAACCACCGCAACCTTTTGTGGATCTGGTCGTATTCTCTGGTTGTCGACCAGAAAGCCCAGTACAAGAGCTTCACGCTCACTGAAGTGACACTTTTTGGAATTTAAAATAATGCCAGCTCGCCGTATGCAATCAAGCACGATCGATAAGCGGTGATTATGCTCTTGAAACGTCGTGCCATAAATAATCACGTCATCTAGATAGCACATACAAATTTCCCATTTGATTCCGCGGAGCACTGTATCTATGAACCTCTCGAATGTCACCGGAGCGTTGCACAAGCCGAAAGGCCTAACGTTGAACTCAAAGAGGCTGTCGGGTGTTACGAAGGCTGTCTTCTCCTTGTCCAAGGGGTGCATAGGAATTTGCCAGTATCCTGACCGCAAGTCAACGGAAGAAAAATATGACGCGGAGTGCAGACAGTCGACGGCGTCATCTATACGTGGCAGTGGGTACACGTCTTTTTTTGTGACGGCGTTGAGACGACGGTAGTCCACGCAAAACCACCACGAGTTGTCCTTATTTTTGACGACAATCACCGGTGCTGCCCACGGACTGCATGATTCTTGTATGACTCCTTTCCACAACTTATGTTGCACCTGCTCGGCGATAATTTTCCTCTCAGAAGGCGAAACGCGGTAAGGCTTCTGGCGAATTGGCGGGTGCGACGGCGCATGCGCCCTGCCCTAGCGGACTAGTCGCGAAACGTTTTGGAAGGGACGCGCGCGTGACCGTGCGGCCCTGTCTCGAGGAAAGATCACCCCCCCCCAAAAAAAAGCACTCGGACGCGCGCTACTGCAAACACTCGTGCCGTGTACCGCGTGCCACGTAGTTACCGCCTTTAGTTGCTGCCACGTAGTTGCCGCCACGTAGTTGCCGCCTTTAATTGATCGCTAGCAAATTTAACGAAAAACCCGTGCACTACACTTGGGCGACTCCTAAAAACATCACGGTGCTAGTGAAGTCTTCTTGCAGCGTGGGCCCTCACTTTCTGGTGGCGGCAGCACGCGCCTGTGTTCACGTACTCGTTAAGGCGCGGTAAGACTGGGTTGATACGAGACCGCAACGTACCACAACGATAACGACGCAGCCGACGAGAGCGAGTTGTACTGTGACGCGCTTTCTTGTCGACGGCACCGACAAAATCAGCGTGCCGACCATCGTTCGACGAAACCTCGCGCGACCGGCCGTCGAACCGACAACGCGATATTTCCGCAGCGCCTTCGCTTTCAGATATGATCGTGTAATATATACATATTTATACATATTTGTATTAATCGTGCTCAAAATCAGTCAAAGATGCCTACGGAGTTGAAGTGCCGGAGATGCCGAGAACATGAAGTATGAGCTAATGTTCATCATGTTCAGCGAAGGTCAGGCCTGGCGCCGTCGAGTTCTTGCAGTGCATCCATCATCCGACAGTGCTGTCTTAGGTCGGAAGGGGTTCTGAGGTCTTCTCTCGTTGTCAGAAAGTTATAAACATCTTCTGCGATTCCTTTCAGGAGATGCCCCACTTTATCCTTATCAGACATTGCCGCGCTCACTATTCCGCATAATTTTAAGACAGCGTCAATGTAAGTTGTGCATGACTCGCCAGGTAATTGAGCCCTCCGTGAAAGCGACTGCTCAGCCTTCTTCTTTTTAGACATAGAGTCACCAAAGCACTTCTTAAATTCGTCGACGAAATCGTCCGAGGTTGTCAACACGCTCTCGTGGTTATCAAACCAGAGAAGTGCTGTCCCGGCAAAAAAGAATACCACGTTCTCGAGCTGTTTCGTAGTACTCCAGCGGTTGTGGCGACTCACTCATTGGTAGTGCTTCAACCAGATCTTCCACGTCTTCATCCGGCTTCCCAGAAAAGGTGCTTGGATGTCGCTCCGGTCTACCGTAGCCAGCCAGGCCTGTGTGATGGTCTTGGGGCTCACCGCCGATGGCGCCTTCGATTTCCGCTGCCTGTGGTGGCAAGCCAGCCAAGCGTCTGCTCCTTCGCGAAGTCGGTAGAGTGGCGTGGTCGTCCAGCGCGATGTACCCAGCACCTGCACCAAATTGTTACGAAGGTGTGGGTCTATTTACAGCTGATGATAGATGAGAGCACATGAAGGGCGCAGCCGAAGGCGAAAACCAGTCCGGTACGATCAACCGCCCAGTTCAGGCGCGCGCTCCATGCCACCTCTTTGTCTTCTTCTAACCTCCGCGCATTGCCGCTACAATATGTTGTGAACCTAAGGAAGTTTATTGTACAATGTATTGCTTGTCCACTCGGGGAGAAATACTACATAGCATTTTTCACAATGCCAAGCTAAAAAACTGTAACCATTGCACCTCCTATATACAAGGTGTTAATTTTTATGTTTTACGGACGTTTTAGAAATTGCCTGTGGCAGGTAGCATAATTATTATCATTCAGCTGGGTTATTCGATGAGGCGGACATTTGTAGCACGAGAAATCGAAACACATATTCAACTAATTAACAAAAAATTCACTAATTAACTTCTTTGTTAATTAGTTTACGACACATATTGCAATTTACGAATATTAGCTGGTGAGCTTTTCAGGCGTATCCACTTGGAATGAATTTCCAGAATGGCACCAGTTTGGAGACATGCGCCATCAAACTCGCCGTAAAAATGCACTGTTGCTCCACTTACTTTTTACAGCGAAAGCTGTATATGGCTAGGCGAAACGAAAAACCGTTCGCCACATATTTCGATAACGGTCTCCATTGGCTGCGCCGTCAGTTGCATCGTTCTCTACGTCGCACCCCAGCGCGCGCACCAGTGGCAGCGCCGTTAGTGACGTCGTTCTCTGCGTCGTACCCAAGCATGCGCAACGCCCGGCGAACGCGTTCCCGCCATTGCCACGTTGACGTGCTCTGCCCGCAACGCCATCTCCTCGGCTCGCCGTCATAGGTCGGCACTGTGGGAGAATACTCACTCACACTCACTCACCATAATTTTATAGGCCCCGCAGTCACTCACGTTCACGCTCACCTCCACTCACACTCAGAGCACTCACTCGCACTCGCACTCACATGCCCTTACACTCACTGGCGCTCGCTCGCTATCGCACTCACCTCCACTCACACTCTCGGGCACTCACTCGCACTCACTTCCACTCACACTCACTGGCATTCACACGCCCTCGCACTCACCTGCACTCACGCTCACTCACTGGCACTCACTCGCACTTGCACTCATCTTTTTGAAATGAGTGCGAGTGAGTGTGAGTGAGTGCACTAATGAGTGTGTGTGCCGACCTATGCCCGTCGTTTTCGCATGCGTTCGATATCTCGAGTTAGCTCGGCGTCGTGGTTAGCAGCATCCGCCCGCCATTGGCGCTTGCGTTCTACTAGAAACAAAAACATGTAACCAATAATTGAGAAACGCTTCAATACAGCGTCGGGATTAACCCACTGCTGAACACTGCGGCCGCACGTTTTAGCTTCCCTGGTTAACCATCTGTGCGGAGTGCTTGGGTGGTGATTTTTTTTTTACCAAAATGCTGTTTTTACATTGAAGCACAAAAGTAATTGGAAGCCCATGTATTTCGTCACGCACTTTGGGAAATATCTCGAAACTGCAGTGCTATACAGGATGCGCCGAGTTTCTCGTTCGCACGAGTTTTACCCGAGTTTGCTCGATGGCAGTCAGGGAACTGGAGATAGCAACGAACACACAAAAACAGCAGGCAAAAAGAAATGTCGAGATAAAGCCGCGTGTGCCAACATGAGCGACCCTGTGCGGCACAGTGCTTCCGCACTTCAAGCACAGAAGACTGCGCAACATAATGCGCCAGCGCTGCGTATTGTTATCAACATATTATCGCAATTGAGTCTAATGGAGTCCAACAATGGTGTCCCAACAATCCTTCCTCATTTTCTTGACACTGTTGAAGAAACTGGCGACCACAGGCAAGGCGTTTCTCCTTGTGCTCTGCTGTCAACAGACGTGGTACCTATCGAGCACAACACTTGTGATACCCCAATTTTTCAGTCAAAGCTCTTTGCACTGTACCGTAAGAACACCCAGGAATCCGAGAAACAAGTTCATGGACGGTGATCCTACTGTTTTGAAGCACTTCGCGTTGGACCATTTAGATAATCGCCTCCCAAACTGACGGTCTTCCACTCCGTTCTTCATCGTGGGCGTCATTCTGACCGGCACTAAACTCCCTGCACCACTTTCGGACGTGTTGAACGGACATGCACTTGTCGCAATACACCTCTGTCAACTGACTATGAATATGCACGGGTGAAGTCCCTTGGTATGGAAAAAGCATATTACGGAACGAATCTCGCACTTGGCGGGAGCAACAATGGGCACTTCGATCTCGAACGGCTGCTGAGCCAAGACTGAGCGGCGCATGCAGCGAAGCCGGGCAGAATCGAGATAGGGGGAACAGCCGCGTACAGCGGTGTTGCCAGATTTCGCCTCGCATGTTCCCGTGCGGCTGGAGCTCTTTGGGAACCTTATTTCTCGACCGACCCTCGTACAAGGACATCGCACGAAATCAAATCAACACTGTTCATCACTTAACAGGAAATTATAACCGACAGTTGCCGGATTCACTCCATTCTATCGCTCGGATTCCTTGTGTTCATGACATATATTTGGCTCGTAAATATTGTCACGGGTATTTGTAATCATTTACATTTTATTGCGATAGCAATTATATGGACACTTCAACCGGATTTCTGCCGTCGGCGTCGCCGTCGCCGTCGCCGTGAGGTTCCGTATAGATAAAATCTTCGCCGCGCGCCGTATGCCCTAGCGGAAGCGTGCGGGGACGCGCGCTATCACGGAGAGCGAACGCACTCAATCTCCCACGCGCAAGCTAGGAAGCGGAAAGCCAGCGCCGGAGGGAGCAGGGGGGGTGGGGGGCACTTCTCTGCCAACAACCGCGCTCGTCGCTCGACCGCACCGTCTCTTATCTCCCCCACGCGCAAGCAAGGCAGCAGGAAGCCAGCGCCGGAGGAAGCGGGCGGGGGGGGGGGGGGCGCACTTCTACGCTGCCAACACCCGCGCTCGTCGCTCGTCCGCACCGCCTCTTATCTCCACACGGCTCTGACCTTTCTGCGCCGTGCAGCCGCTCAGTTTCCGTTGAAGCGATAGACCGCACGTACAGCGGTGAGCACTGTTAGGGCTCTGTTATACTCCGACGTAACGTCGACGCGCGCGCACGCTGGGCGCAGCGACGCTACGCTAGCAAAACGCGAGCGCTCTATAGTCTGACGCGTGGCGCGACCGACTCAACCAGCGTCCGTCGGCGCGGCCCGGCGGCAGCCGGCGCGAAATGCAGCATGCTGCATTTCGCGCCGACGACGTTACCCAGACTGCACCGCGTCCGTGTTTCTTTCCACGCGGCGCTCACTTTCCGCGCGGCGCTCTGCTCTACTGAGCATGCGCTGCTTTGGCTACGGCCGCTGCGTTGGGCGGCGTCGCGTTGGACTATAGGCACCGGGCGGCCGTCGTAAGGCGCCAGCGGCGCGCCGGTGATATGCTGGCGAACAGCGCCGCGAACGGCAGCTGTCAGAGCACTGGCATGTGAAGCAGACGACGGGATGACGGCGCTCGGTGCTTCCAGTGATTTGGCACTCCGGTTTTTAGGGGCTGACGCACCGGAAAACGCATTTTCGTGTGTCTGCTTTTGAGAAAGGTAGTCACTTGTACGAAGCAGATCACATTCGTGGCATCAGGTAGTATATAAAGCAGAAAACGAGCGCAAATTGCGATGCAAATGCACCATGCACGCGAACGGAGCTCACAGCGGCAAGCCATGCCGTGGAACTCCAGCAGTTATATTCCAGATGTTATTTTGCTGTGCGAGTTAACATTGTCGCGTATTTAATCATGTAAATAGGCGAAGAACACAAAAATTATGGCCAGAAAAAAAAAGGAGACATACGTCTTCCTTATTCTGTTTCTTGAGCTGCTTCGCCGATCGTACATGTGTCAGTAAGTTCTCGTTCGCTCTCCGTTGTAGTTCATCTTCGCAATGCTTCCCCATTCTTAATTAATCATAAACTAGTTCAATCTTCAGTACGGCCGATTTTATATAGCTTAGCGCGACGGCAGCCGTCGGGGGCAGCGAGTGTGAACACGCCTCTGCGTTGGCGTTGGCAGTCGATGCACAGCACAGTCATGTGCCGGACGTAACCAGAGTTGGGAATTGCTACGAAGGAAAATGTACATTAAAAGGAAGACTGATACACTGATAAGATGGCAAAATGACGACAAATCTGAGTGTTCGCCTTCGGTTCCCAAGCTCCGGAGCCGTTACACTGCGGAGGCCAAGACAGGCAAGTGGGACACGAAGCTCTTGCGTATGAACGGCTCTTTTATTAGCGTTAGAACAACTAGACTATAGCACATCAGCGTCGGAAATGTACAGTGCCCAGCGATTGAAGCGCTGGCAGCGCGCGGATGCCGCCGTTTTTTTTTTTTTTTTTCGCGCCACAGGTGCGCGCCGTGGGACCAAATGCAGTCATAATGCGTTAGGAAGGTTCTCGTTTTCACTCTACACCACAATGCATCAGTTTGGTGTTTTGCATCAGTCAGTGCAAAAAGCGCTGGCGACCATGCGATTCGAGTATCGCGTTTCAATTGCTGAGCACTGAACAGTGCTGCCTATATACAGACCGCACATATACAGACTTTCCGCCTGAAAACGGATGTCGCGATGAACAGCGATTGAATTGAATGGCCTAACCAACTTCAGTCATGTTTCAGTAACTGTTGGTGCACCCAAAAACGCAAGATGTTTGATCAGACTTGGTTTCACGGCAACGCCAGCTGTGCGCGGCCCGGCCGCCACATGCCATTACTTTCGCGGCGCTGCCGCATGAAGGCGCCACCGGTCCAAATTCATCCCGCGCCCGGTCCCACATATACAGACTTTCCGCCTTAAAACGGATGTCGCGATGAACAACGATTGAATTGAATGGCCTAACCAACTTCAGTCATGTTTCAGTCATGTTTCAGTTGGTTGGTGCACCCAAAAACGCAAGATGTTTGATCAGACTTGGTTTCACGGCAACGCCAGCTGTGCGCGGCCCGGCCGCCACATGCCATTACTTTCGCGGCGCCGCCGCATGAAGGCGCCACCGGTCCAAATTCATCCCGCGCCCGGTCCCTATAGGGGAGGCGGATTTGCGCCTGGCGGGGCATCGCCGACGTAACGCGACGAAACGAACCCCGGCGCGCGCGCGCGTTGTGAACGCCGGAGTATAACAGAGCCCTTAGGGTGAACACGCGAGCGCGTGGCCGACGGCACTGTCAGCGCCCCGTTACGGTCATCACTGGAAACATTGCGTATGCGCATCACGCCTTCCGCGAAATAATTGTTCCACCGCGCGCATGACGTCATGAATGCACTTGTTCGTCGTCTGCTAGCCGCATTTTTGTTTTCTAAGCCCAAGCATCCTGCATTTTAAGATTTCTTTAAACATCTGTGCTTGAACAGAACAAGACAAAAAAAACTTGTATATCTATGGGGGCGTGTCTATTCGTTCCCTTCAAAGTTGTTGTGCATGCAACGCCGTATATAAAACAACCAAACATCTTTCGCAGCCGTTCATTCTGTCGCCAGATCGTATTATGGCTAGGGTTCCCGATGATGAACGGCGCTCAATTGTCGATCTTTCCCTGAAAGGTTATTCCCAGCGGTATATTGGCGCTTTAGTTAATAGGCCCCTGAAGACTGTGAACAGGATAATTCAAGCCTACAAGTATGAAGGTCGCATTCAGGATGCACCCCGCGCGCCCCGCCCTAAAGCTACCACAGACGATGAAGACGCCCTCATAGTTGCAGCTGCTGTTCGTAACCCTTTCTTGCCAGCCCCAGCAATACGCGAGGACTTGGATTTGGACGTTTCGGACACCACTGTTCGACGTCGCCTGCGTACTGCGGGCCTTCGCAGTCGCGTCACAGCGCAGAAGCCACTACTAACGGCGGCAAACAAGGACGCACGACGGCAGTTCGCTGAGCTGCACGAAGCATGGACATCAGAAGAGTGGGGTCGCGTCATCTTTTCGGATGAGTCGACGTTTTCGACGCGACAAGACCAAAGATTGCGTGTTTGGAGACTACCAGGCACACGGTGAGGCAAACTTCCTGCTTTGAAAAGCAAATGTTTTAGTTAACGTCACAATGCCACGCAGGAACGACCCGGACAACGTGCAAGGTGTTTCTGCCAGTGGGAGATCGAGTGTGAACGTGTGGGGTGCTGTTTCAAGATATGGTTTAGGGCCCCTGCAACGTATACGTGGACACTTATCGTCGGAACAATACTGCAACATTTTGAACAATGTGCTGTTGCCATATGCGAGCAGTTTATTCCCAGACGGTGATTACCTGTTCCAACAGGACCGGTCACCGATACACACGGCGCGGGCTGTCAAGGAGTTCCAGGCGGAGCAGCACATGCAGCTACTGGAATGGCCTCCGAAAGGAGCGGACCTGAATGTGATAGAAAACGTGTGGGGCCGTCTGAAAGCTTCTTTGGCAAGGAAGCCCCTTTATTCCGCGACTTCGGACCAGTTGTGGGCGCAAGTCAGCAACGAGTGGGAAAGGCTGAAAGCCGATCGGGAATATGTTCGATCACTTTACGACTCGTTACCGTCCAGAATAGCTGCAGTCGTTGCTGTAAGTGGTCACATGACTCGCTATTAGATTTGCTCATGTTTTTATATTTGTTCTCATGGTCTTGTTTAACTTGAATTGCAAAAGTGCAATTTTCTTGAATAAAAAGTTTAATAATTATCCCTCTTACACTCACTTTTTTCCTTCACGCGCCAATCTTCAATCCAGATGGACCTTGAAATGCAGAAGGTATCAGCTCAGCGAACAAAAAATGCGGCTAGCAGACGACGAACAAGCGTATCGATGACGTGATGCGCGCGGTGGAAAGAGTGTTTCGCAAAGCACATGCTGCGCATGTGCAATGTTTCCAACGATGGCTGTTACGCGGCGCTGATAGTGCCGTCGGCCACGCGCTCGCGTGTTCACCCTAACAGTGCTCACCGCTGTACCTTCGCCCGCTGCGGCGTATGCTTGCTGCCAGCGTTGTGACAGTCGTTGTCTGCAGTCATTCAGTGTGATCTATTCGTGTTTGTTTGTTCCTATTCGTGTTTGTTTGCTTGTTCACCACGCTTGTTCCTTCAGTTAGTAATAGTCGGGCCACATTTTCCAACGCACGCTACACATGTAATGCTGCCCGGATCGGCAGTGCAGCGCTACAGGTGTGTTCCTTCGCACGCGCGCTGCCCACGGGAAGCGCTTCTCATCAACACCACCGTTTCACACGCGCCTTCTCTTGGTCATCGAGTCTCTCTTCATGTCGGTCTACTTACGCCGCAGCACACCTGCTTACTTAATGAGCTCATGTTTACTACAATTCATATTGCTACCAAAGCCGCTCACCTTACTTCGTATGACATTGCTGTGTGGCTATCGCATTCATTGCTTCGCCCTTAGGGCGAAACTGTGACATTTTTTAGTAGTTTTGTAACTGATCAATTACGTTTTGCTCGGTAGCGATGAATGTAATTCAGTTTGATTTTTCTGTGATCAATTACACGTAACGAGTGCTGAGACGAGATGTAACAAGCCAGGCAGCTTTGAGCCCTAGAATTCGGCGGGAACTACAGTAGAACGCCCGCTCTGGCGCCTCCCAGAACCCTCGCGGATGCGCATGTTAATAGATACAAGCCCAGTATTTGTTTCCTCATCCGAAGAGAGGCCTGTATTGCCGGCACTGTACTGACACCCACGCTAAACCACCTCACGATGGTTTCGCGTTTCTGGGCCGCCCAAGCGCCACCACATCAAAACACTCAAGTTTACTGTGCTTATACGTCGTTTTTTTTAAGGTCATAGCATATTTCTCGGCCTGCGTGTGCTAATTTCTCCGTCGGGTGCTCATACGTTACGACAACACCCTACACTCCAGCGCACACATCAAGCGAATTCGCGGTGCGGCTACTAACCTTGTCACAAGAAAACGGAGGCAGATGACCGACAGCAATCATAAAAACGCAGCGGATCGTTAAAGAAGTGAAAAAAATCAGTGCCCCTTTCTTAAAGAAGGATGGTTGAACGCGAAGCTTTCGCCCATGCATCGTCCAAAGTCCATGCTGTCCAAAGCCATTGACCATGCAACGAACCCAGGAATCGCTGAGCGACCCGATGTGATGCATATGTGATTTGATTGCTTGTTTAGGATTGTATTTTGTGAACGTTGAAGTTGAATGTAGGCACATTTCGTTAAGTTACATAGCCCTTATGTTAGATCATGTAGCCGTTGATTATACGCACACACACTTTAACGGACTGCATGTTGTTGCCGATACACGGCATCCGCCTCAAGGACACGATCGCGCTCACGCTTACGTTCGCGTACGGCAGCCGCTTCTTTTGCCGTGGGCTGCACCTGCGGCCTACCCATGGTGACGGCCGGGAATGCATTGCGTCACGCGCGTAATGCAATGCAGATATGTACAGTTCGTCTGGGTAGCGTGGCGTTGCAGTCCCCATTGTTCTTATCGGTAAAACTGCGAATGCAAACTGTAGTGTTCTACGATTGTGTGCGCAGATGCGCAGATAATTCCATTGTGTAAGTTGGGTTTCCTGCAGTGCGTTTTAGGCGCTCGCGCACTAATCACTGAGACACAGTAAGCTTCGCTTTAAAAACGACGTGAGAAGGGCTATGAAGGGTGCACTCAAACAGTCATGCCTGTGTGTCCTATTTGCCGTGTTCATTTAATGGTAATAAATGTCGGGAGGAAAGTTAGGGAAACACACTGGACTATTGGTGCCCGGGCTGTCGGCGGCGTCCTTCGTCATCACGCTCACAAACAAGTGCTCAAAACAGGGTCAAAACTAGTCCACGATTGATCAAAACCGGTTCAAGATAAACTAACATGATTCAGAATAATTTAACAGACAGGAATAATCAAACATTAGGTGCATTAATTAGCAGAAGCTCGTTAAAGTTGGTTCCAAAACGCCAGACTGTTACCAGCGCCGCGTAAGAGAGGGCGCCACCACCCCACAAGCGCTCGATTGCTCCTCCCTCAGGCTCCAGCGCTACTTCTGCAACGGCGCATCACTGTTTCGCACTTCCCCAGTTTTAACGTTAGTGGAGCTGCATTAGCGCTGGATTTGAACTACACAAGCGCAGGATTGAGCAGAATTGAAGCTACACTAGGCGCTAGATTTCAGCAGGATTTGAGCTGGATTGGAAGTGCATTTGAGCTCCATTCTGCAACTGCACGGAGTTGCCACAAATTGTCCGACCACAGCCGAAGCCAACAGTTGCCCGCTGCAACCGTTTCGTGCGAGTTTCGCGCAACGCGCCGTTTCGCATCTCTCTTGTCCTTGTGTTGAGGACTTCGAGCCTACTTTTTCTCTCTTTCTTTCTTTCTTTCACTCACTCTTTCTTTATTCCCTTCCTTCCTTCTTTCTTTGTTGTCCCTGGCTCATACCCGCATATGCAGTGCGGGTATACGCCACACGTGATTTTATTATCGTTAATCGTGACGTAAAAGACGAGCATGTGATATTATTTCAGTTATCGTTAGGCCTTGAGCACGCGACATGCGCAGCCCGGCCGAGGCTGCGCATGTCGCAGCTGAGTGTATAAGCAGCTCGCACTCCATATCCTGGAGGTAATAGTGCGACGGGTGCAAATCTACGTAGGATCGACATGGCTTGTGGCTTCATCGCACTTTCTTCTCGCGCCCCTATAGACATTCTACAGCCCCACGGTTTCAGGCGGTACCACATTTGCTCACGTGACAGCGCCCGTCATTGAGTGCCTTCTTATCGGTATTTGTGCGCTTGTTTATAGTGCCAACGGCGGCCGCAGGCACGGCTCAGGCAGCCGCTATTTCGGCCACCGTGGTAAGCAATGAGAGGGCAGACACCATAATACTCTTGCCAAAGCTGCAGATGCAGCGTAAATATGTCTTCCATGCCTCCATTCTGTATGCACTGCAATATTAATAGTGGGCAAGCTTACTGGCGTAAGGTGACCAATGTAGCAACCTGATCTTTGCATTAACTCTTTATTTTTTAACCTTTATAGCGTTAGATTTGTTGGGCTGTTACGCTGCCATGTACCTGTTGTCGTTAACTACATGTGCAACAACTTTGCTCTGAAATAGGCGTGTGTGCACACCCAGGAAATGCCTGTTTGCCACCTTCTCCGTGCGTGTTGGTTGGTTCCGACTGCGTAATTCTTGTCGCGAGCCATGATCAGATAACTTGGGAATGTTCTAACATCGGAGCTCTTGTGGGTCGAGGCTGCGCCGTCCGTCGGCCGGTGTCACGCAGGTCACGTGACCAGGAGAGCATGAGAGCCGCGCCGGGCAAGAGCAGGTAACGTCATCAGCAGAGGAGGAGAGGCGTTCCGGGGAGGCAACCAATGGGAGGCCGCGCTGCGCGCGAGGAGGAGAGGCGATGGGTATAAGAGAATGTGTTTCTATGCGGCGCGCCCTTCGGATTACGCGCAACGCGCAGGGCTGCTGTCGACGCCATCCGCGTTTCCCCACGTTCGCGCCGAACGCGCGCGGTGTCTGTGACTACAGCCGATGCGTCTGGCGGCAGCTCGGCAGGTTTCGACCAGAGAACTGAACACTCGTCGAGTAGCGTCGGAAGTTGCTGCCTCTTCTCGCCTCGCAACGTTTCAATATAAATTCCTGTCATAGATTTCTGTTTACTTTTGTTTACGCAATTGCATCTCCGTGCAACACATGCAGATGTAACACTCGGTGTAACAACACAGCTTCGTTGCTCGACCATCTTGACAGACTGGAAGGGAGGTATAATTTTTTTAGGGGCGAAGCTCCTTATAGCGGCACCCGTTCGTCCCCGTCGTCGTAGTAGTAGTGTGTAACCAGTCTGAGAAAAATGATAAAAAAAATGTCACAGTTTCGCCCTAAGGGCGAAGCAATGAATGCGATAGCAACACAGCAATGTCATACGAAGTAAGGTGAGCGGCTTTGGTAGCAATATGAATTGTAGTAAACATGAGCTGATTAAGTAAGCAGGTGTGCTGCGGCGTAAGTAGACCGACATGAAGAGAGACTCGATGACCACGAGAAGGCGCGTGTGAAACGGTGGTGTTGATGAGAAGCGCTTCCCGTGGGCAGCGCGTGCGAAGGGACACACCTGTAGCGCTGCACTGCCGATCCGGGCAGCATTGCGTGTGTAGCGTGCGTTGGAAAATGTGGCCCGACTATTACGAACTGAATGAACAAGCGTGGTGTGAGCGCGCACAAACACGAAGAGATCACACTGAATGACAGCAGACAACGACTGTCAAAACGCTGGCAGCAAGCATACGCCGCAGCGGGCGAAGGTACGTGCGGTCTATCGCTTCAACGGAAACTGAACTGCGAATGCACGGCGCTTAAAGGTCAGAGCCGTGTGGAGATAAGAGACGGTGCGAGCGAGCGACGAGCGCGGTTGTTGGCAGAGAAGTGCGCCCCCCCCCCCCCCCCCCCCCCCGCTTCCTCCGGCGCTGGCTTCCCGGTTCCTTGCTTGCGCGTGGGAGAGATAAGAGACTGCGGACGAGCGACGAGCGCGGTTGTTGGCAGAGAAGTGCCCCCCCCCTGCATGTGTAAATGGCTGCGTAAATGGCATGTGTAAATGGCTGCGTAAGACGCTGTGGCCGCTCCCCCTTACTAGAGAGTACTGCACGTTTCTAACGCGTTTGTGCTAGCGTCCCCTTAAGCGGGAGATCCGATGATTCCCTCCGGAGCTTCGCGCACTCATCATCATTCACCCCGTGGATATGCTGTGATTTTTTTTATTAGTGACAGCGCAAATTAAAATGTATCGCATACGCGTTGACAAAAATGTATCAAGTGCCGAGCTGTCGCTCGCATGCTATTTCATTCCCGACATAGAAAGAAAACTTGCGGTGCCTGCCTATTATTCCACGTTTGGCTTAGCTGCTATGCAAAGTGAAGTGGCTAGAATATGTCACTGGTGCTTGCGTGAGGAGGACGTAGCGCTGACTTGCATGATTATCGAAGTTCAATACTCCGTGATATTCTGTGCCCGCGGTGGCAGTCAGGTGATGTTGCTGCTGAAAATCGGGTTAGCCTTGAAGTCATTGCTGATAATCGGTGGCCGGTCATTGCCGGCAGTTGTGCACGCTTTGCGGAAAGGGTTGCAGGGAGAACGATCGCAAACACGGGCACTGTGCAGCTGACACGGACGAAGCACGGACACTGTCTCATCCCACACCTTCAAGTACCTGTCGCATTTCTTGGAGTTCACGACATTGCAAGTCTTAGCTTTTCCACATTTCACATAGAAAGCGCTAAGCGATTCGCGGCCTTTCCGCGTAACGTTGCTGCAGCAGCGGGCGGCGCCTGGTACTTGCTTGCTCTCAATTCAGAAGGTGTTCATTGGTGGCGGCCCTGTGGCGGCTTCTGGTACAAGGCGTGCATACTGCTTGCTATGAAAGGTCTGTAGTGTAGAGGCCGCGTATTCTGAAGTCTTAATGAAGCGTTGAGGCGACAGGCAGCACGAAGCATAGGCCTTTTGCCTATGCCTGCTCTCATCAAGCCAGCATTGTGACAGCGAGTGTTCACTGTCATCGAGTGAGATTTGTTCATGTTTCCGTCCAGGGGCGTGATACCATGCTTGTCAATATTAAGCGAATGTTTACTGCCGGTAGTCATCGTGACATTGTTACGTGGATGTCTGATGCCTAGAAGCCACTGCTCAGTCACACGATCAACTCACATGCGGCGCTTTCAGGGACGTGTACACTTTCTTGGCAATCCCATTCGCGGGCAGCGTGGCTCCCAAGGCACGCTTTTTGCAAACGAAACCGGTGACGTCGCGGCGCGAGGTGGTGGCCAAGCGGGCGGACGCGTGCCTGCAGTCCAGGCCGGCTCCCGACGGAGTACTCTCCACTGACAACACCAGCGAGGACTGCCTGCACCTGAACGTGTGGACGCCGGTCGACCCAAGCCAACGCTCGGTAGGGATCGGTACCACGTGCGAGATTGGTACAAAGCAAGGTTTACGTGTTTCCGCATTAACAGCTACTATTTATTTTCACTTCCTTTGACCACTATACTCAAGGCATTGGCTACATTGCGGAAATCGACTACTTAAATCATCGATCACCGGGATTCGACGTCCATTTGAATGGATTTCGTAAGAAAAGACTCAGGGATGGCATATTTTGAGTCAACAGCTCTGTTACAGTTTGTCCGTACACAGTCGCACAAAATCCGGGAAACTGAATTCTTTTGCAACGCCTCCTAAACTTTTAGTAAGAAAATACATTGAAAGGGTTTCAGAATATTGCACACCACGGTGTACAATACCGATACAACTTTAAGTACGCTTTGAAAAGAACATAAGGAATTCTGGAGAAACGATACTGAAATTATCAATAATCGTATTTCTTGACCAGCTTCATATAACATTTCAAGTCCTGTTTCATATAGTTTCAAAAATTTCCTTATGCTGCACATTACCAGTTAAACAGGCTGTTTTTTTACCACTAACATAATTACAAATCGCCTTTGACATATAGGCGAAATCCACGCACTGGGCTAGATTTGTCGAACATATTGGCATTACTTACACTGCAAATCAAAATGTATTTATTTATTCATTTAATTGTAAAACCCTCAAGGTACATCATCATCATCATCATCTTGTTTTATTTTCACCACTGGATACACAAGGTGAAAAAGGGAGAGCCGGAGAAAAAGCCGAAATTTCTTCGGCTTTTTAGTAGCACATTGCAGAGGGGATGGGCGAGGATACAATGCAAGAGTAAAAAATACATGATTAGTTCTAAGAATTCACAGTGCAGTGAACAAAAGATGGTATTGACAAATTTAAGGGTACTTACGTATCACTACGTGGATGAATGCGCAAGCATTGCGACGTCTTACCGATGACGACTCGTTTCACATTGCCTTGTATCATTTCTCTCATCACGTGCCTCGGCCTCGTTCGCGTACTTGCGCGGACGTCCAAAGGAGCCGGGCGTAGCTACTAACTGAGAAGTGGAAGTCTAAGGTTCATCCATCTGAGCGCATGACAGAACTCACCAAAATCACCGCACTGCCGTCAGCGCCTTCGCAGAGGGAGGGGCAGTATGGGAACGCTGGCATGATGAGCCGCATCGGAGCCAGCTGTGGAAGACGACGAACGCGGGAGCCGTGGCCACCTGATTTTTTGTACCACTCGACTAGAGGCCATGCTTTCTTTTTCAGGGCCATCGCGAAATGAGCGACTTATGGCTTTCGCCTTAAAAGTAGTAATATTACTGTACCGAAACTAAACTTTACTTCTATGCCACCTGTTACTATTACATCGAAGGGAATTTCAAAGTTCATCGATAATCTCAAGCCGTCAACTTCACCCGGACCAGACAACATTCCTGCTAAGATAATCAAAGGAACGAAACAATTCACAAGCAATATCCTACAATTTATCTTCGTCCAGTCTCTCAACACCGGCTAAATTCCGGAGGACTTGGCACCAAGCAAAGTTGTGCTAGTGTTTAAGACCGGAGACCGTACTGACCCGTTCAATTATCGCCCCATTTCATTACCATGCATCTCATGTAAACTCTTCGAGAATACTCTACTGCTATATTGCAAATCACCTCGGCCAAAAATCTTTCTTCTTTCCCAAACAGCATGGTTTCAGGGCTGGTTTCTCGTGCGAAATGCAACTTTCTCAATTTACAACCGATCTTTACCTAAATCTAGATTGTTTGCTTCAAATAGACGTCATTTATTTAGATTCCCCAAAAGACTTAGAGCGCATTCTTTACCAATGTCTCATCTGTAAACTTGCATATCTGTCACTCGGGCCACTAGTCTTATCCTGGATTCGCTGCTTTTTAACTAACCGCTCACAATTCACCGCCATAGCCAGTCATGCATCTGAAACTACTGTAGTCATACCTGAAGTACCCCAAGGGTTTGTTCTTGCTCCGCTTCTTTTCTTAATTTTCATCAACGACCTGTCATTGGGGATTTCGTCACCTGTCCGCCTTTTTGCGGACGATTGTGTCATTTATCACCGCATCTTCGATAACATTGACCAGGAATTATTACATCTAGAGATGGTGCTCCGACTGGCTCATGCAGCTAATATTTCGATATGTAAGTGCATACACATCTCACGTAAACGCTCGATTACTCATTTCCCTTACTCCCTGATCTCGATGGCGCTGTCACTGACAAACTCATACAGGCAGCTCTGTGTCGAACAAATTAACTTGGGTGGACAATATCACCATATTTTGTGCAAGTGCTTCTAGAACAGTTGGCTTTAGCTGAAGATCACTTGCTATGTCCTCTCGATCCATCAGAAGAGTGGTATGCGAATCATACATTCGCGCTAAAATGCAATATGCCTCAGCAATATGAAACCCTCACCAGGCCTACTTGATTCACTCGCTTGAATCCATCCAAAATCGGTCAGGACGCTTCATAACCTCTCAGAAATGCATCTCGTCACAGCGTTACGAATATGAAATCGTCACTCGGCCTTAGCCCTTAGCGCTCCGCCGAAATATTGAAGTGCTTTGTCTCTTCCACAAATTAAATTTTAACTTTCCTGCTTTACGCGAAAACTCGTTACATGCTGCTGTACGTTCACCTCGCCGTTTATCTACCGTCCTCAGCATTCAACGTTTGCACGGCTCATGCAATGCCTTCAACAAATCTTTCCTTCCCATCACCAGCGAACAATGGAACAATCTCTCTGAAAAAGTCGTTACCGAATCTAATCCCTCGAGACTTAGGCAGCTACTAACTGACCAACTCAGTATACTGTAGTCATGGGCGACTTCAATGCAAAAGTGGGCAAAAAGCAGGTTGGCGAGCAAGCAATTGGAAACTACAGCATCGATACAAGGAATGCAAGAGGAGAGATGTTGGTCGAATTCGCGGAAAGGAATAGGCTCCGAATAATGAATACATTCTTCAGGAAGCGCACCAACAGGAAGTGGATCTGGAAAAGCCTTAATGGAGAAACAAGGAATGAAATAGATTTCATACTCTCTGCCGATCCAAGTATAGTGCAGAATGTGGAAGTGTTAGGTAAGGTAAAGTGCAGTGGACCATAGGTTAGTGAGGTCTAGGATTTCTCTCAATTTGAAGGGAGAAAGAGTGAAATTAGTCAAGAGGAAACAGGCCAACCTAGACGCAGTAAGGGTGAAAGCAGACCAATTCAGGCTGGTGCTCGCAAACAAATATGCAGCTTTAGAACAGGAAGATCAAGATTACATAGAGCTAATGAATGAAACCGTAACTAGGCTGATCTCTGAAGCAGCAATTGAAGTGGGAGGTAAGGCACAAAGCAACCTGTAGGGAAGCTCTCCCAAGAAACAAAGGACCTAATAAAGAAACGACAAAACATGAAAGTGTCCAACTCAAGAGATCAGATAGAATTTGCTGAACTGTCAAAACTGATCAACAAGAAGAAAGTAAGGGATATTCGAAATTATAACGTGGGAAAAATTGAGGAAGCCGTAAAATATGGACGCAGCATGACATCAGTAAGAAGAAAACTAGGCATAGGACAAGGCAAGATGTATGCACTGAAAGATAAGCATGGTAGTATCATCAGCAATTTCGATGACATAGTAAAAGCAGCAGAAGAATTCTATACTGACCTGTACAGTAGCCAAAACAGCCAAGCTACTTTCATTCTAAATAGTGATGAACCGGATACAGAAGCTCCTTCTATAACTAGCGATGAAGTTAGAAGGGCCTTGAAAGACATGACCAGGAGAAAAGCGCCTGGAGAAGATGGAATAACAGTAGATTTAATCAAAGATGAAGGAGATATCATGCTTGAAAAGCGGCCCTTTATGCGCAATGCCTCACAACTTCAAGTGTACCAGACAGCTGGAAGAACGCCAACATTATACTTATCCATAAGAAGGGAGACGTTAAACAATTGAAGAATTACAGACCCATTAGCTTGCTTTCAGTATTGTATAAAATATTCACCAAGATAATTTCCAATAGAATCAGGACAACACTTGACTTCAGTCAACCAAGAGAACAGGCTGGCTTCAGGAAAGGATATTCTACGATGGCCTATATCCATGCCATCAATCAGGTAATCGAGAAATCTGCGGAGTACAATCAACCTCTCTATATGGCTTTCATAGATTATGAAAAGGCATTCGATTCAGTAGAGATACCAGCAGTCATAGAGGCATTGCGTAATCAAGGAGTAGAGGAGGCATACGTGAACATCTTAGCAAATATCTACAAGGATTCCACAGCTACCTTGGTTCTCCACAAGAAAAGTAGAAAGATACCTATCAAGAAAGGGGTCAGGCAAGGAGACACAATCTCTCCAGTGCTATTCACTGCATGCTTAGAAGAAGTATTCAAGCTCTTAGACAGGGAAGGATTACGAGTGAGGATCGACGGCGAATATCTCAGCAACCTTCGGTTTGCAGATGACATTGTCCGATTCAGCAACAATGGAGAGGAATTACAACAAATGATTGAGGACCTTCATCGAGAAAGTGCAAGAATTGGGTTGAAGATGAATATGCAGAAGACAAAGATAATGTTCAATATCCTGGAAAGGGAACAAGAATTCAGGATCGCCAGTCAGCCTCTAGAGTCTGTAAAGGAACATGTTTATCTAGGTCAATTACTCACAGGGGACCCTGATCATGAGAAAGAAGTTTACAGAAGAATAAAACTCGGTTGGAGTGCATACGGCAGGCATTACCAAATCCTGACTGGGAGGTTACCGCTGTCGTTGAAAAGAAAAGTGTACAATCATTGCATTCTACCAGTGCTAACATATGGGGCAGAAACTTGGAGGTTAACAAAGAAGCTCGAGAACAAGTTAAGGACCGCACAAAGAGCGATGGAACGAAAAATCTTAGGACTAACGTTAAGAGACAGGAAGAGAGCGCTGTGGATCAGAGAAAAAAACGGGGCTAGACGATATTCTAGTTGACATTAAGCTGAAGAAATGGAGCTGGGCAGGCCATGTAATGCGTAGGATGGATAACCGGTGGACCATTAGGGTTACAGAATGGATACCAAGTGAAGGGAAGCGCAGTCGAGGACGGCAGATAGTCAGGTGGGATGATGAGGTTAGGAAATTCGCAGGCGCAAGTTGGAATACGCTAGCGCAAGACAGGGGTAATTGGAGATCGCAGGCAGAGGCCTTCGTCCTGCAGTGGACATAAATATAGGCTGATGATGATGATGATGAACTGACCACTTGAACCAGCAATAGTTAGTTTCCTCGCACTCTTTCCCCAGCAATACGATCTGCTTCTATCATTTTGTCATCTCCTATTTTTTTTCTCTATCTTTGTCCGCCTTGTTTGCTCACCACAGTTCATTTCGCCCGCACAGCTGAATTTGTGCTTTGATATGCCGGCACATTGCTTGTCATATTTTGCTTTGTATTGATTGGATTACTTGACCTTTTTATCTCTTTTGGTATTCGTTGTATTCTTATTACGCTGTTTGCAACCTCTGTTTTCCCATGCCTATGTATGACCGCTTCACACCCCTATCGCATGCCTATCTTTTGCCACTTTATCTGATCACCGCAGTTCATTTCGACCCCACAGCTGAATTTTTACTTTTATATACTGGTACACAGTGTTGTATCGATTGGATTACTTGACTCCTTTTGTTATTCTTTTTAGTTTTTATTATGCTGTTTTTCACTTCTGACCGCTTCACACACCTGCCTCCCCCCCCTCTCCCTTATGTAATGTCACTGACGGGACCTTTAAGGGTACAATAAATGGTGATGATGAGCAACCTATGCATTCATCCTCAGCCTAAACATATGTCCACTGCAGAACGAAGGCTCCGTATATGCTTTATTCGCAACAAAAAATCTTGGTTCCCTGAGAATGTCACAGACAGTTGCATATTTCAAATTGACCTTTTTAAATGTATGATAAGTACAGCATGGTTTCGAGGTTACCACTGCTTGAAACGCACATGAGATAACTTCAGCAGTCAACACCATAACGAAGCGTGTAGAATTTGTGCATATTAGAAAGTTGACAGAATGTTACAGAAGTGGCCCTCACTATAAGAGAAGCAATGGCACATTCCAAGCTCTATCCCATGTTATATCTAGAAGGGCAAAGCATACCCAGCTTTCGGGACACTCTCACCGGCGACCACTGCACCAGGCTGACTGACATGCATAACCAGCAATTTGTGATACCACGTTATCACAACCTACAATTTATGTGGTATAGTATATCAGAGATCAGCTTCAAGCTTGATGCTACGTTGCACTAGGGACAGTTGTGACTCGGGGTAGAGTTTAGGCCAGGAATCCTCCACGCGCAGGGATGAATACGTCCAGCGGTAGGAGTAAAAGAAAGATGTTTCACTGTACATTACCTACACTGGCTCCGGATATGGAAGTCCACTCCATGTAGGAGCACTTTAAATGTATGAGCTCACTACATGTCTGAGCGCACATCAGGACACGTCAGGACCTCTCCCTGCATCAAAGGTGTCCGCTTCTAAAGCAGTTCATTTCCCTAGGTGTCTAGACCAGGCAATCCGATGACTGTGAAATTCTACGTGAAATTTCTAAGTGAAATTCTACGCTGGAATGACGAGCGGCAACAGAGCCGATGTGGGAGACGACGATGACTACGAACGCGGGAGCAATGGGGCGAGCGCGTACGCGCGGTTGCGCCAGCTGCGTCAACGTGCCAGCTGTGAAGAAGACGATGACGCTCGAGAGAGAATCAAGGTAAAGCTGAGAACAAAGTTAAATATAATGTAAAGCCAAGTTAAAGCTAGGGAAGAGCCGCCAGCTTCCCTGTTTGCTCAGACTTCGCACCACCAGTGTGAAGCTGTCCCGATTTTTACTGCGAAGCTGGTAATGGCTAAGGGCTCACTCTTCGATTGTAGCGTCCGGCCATAGACAAAAACTCTCATTGGCCGTATGCTGTATGGGCGAGTAAAAACACGCGAGGGCGAGGGGCACGCGCTTTCACGGGGAGAGAATGCATGGCGGAGAGCAAACGCGACTTCCCAGTGGAAGGGGAGCGGTGGGCGAGGAGGGCATCGAGGCACTCTAGACTGTGCGTGTGCGTGCCCGCTCTCCCACTGTGGCGCAGCCCTGCGAACCTCTGCCGCCGACTCTCACTGGGCTCTCGCCTGCCTCTCCCCTAATGGCACGTACACACTAAAGCCCCAACCCGACGTACGCGTTGTAAAGCGTCCGCACGTGCCGCGCTCACTCGACGTCACGTCGCGTCCGATAGAGGAGGACGGCGCGGACGAGTTGCCGCGCGTCCCTGCGCGTTTCGTCGCGGCTGCCATGATCACCTACCAAACGCGCGGAACGACGAACACAAAGCCACAGCTTGCCCGGGCTTGCCTGCACGCCGCTCGAAGAGTCCTTCTGGAAGTCACACTGGTTCGCCGTGGTCACCTCATAGGCGTTCTGTGGTCACGTGAGGAGCGTCGTGCAGGTGACTCGGTGGCAGCTTTTGGCGCGGGCGCAGAAAACCTAGCAGTGGTAGGTGTCCACGCCGCAACGCGTCCACACGCGACGCAGTCACCGCGCTTGATGCCGTACTCGCCCAGGCGCGATGCGGCGCGTGCGGGCGCTTTCCAACGCGTACGTCTGGTTGGGGCTTAACGGCGAAAGCAGCCGCGAAACAGGTTTTTCTTGCCGCGGGAGGGATCGCTCCTGGACCGATTTTGCCTAGTGCCGCGGATGGAGACCTATGAGAGCGGCCCGCTTCCGTGACGTGCGCGCGAGAAACAGGTCTCATGAAGACCCGCCCTACCGCTGGTTTCGTACTTGCGTCCGGTGTTAGCCGGAAACTCGTTTCGCACTATCGTCTGCACGCGTCAGCTACTACTAAGTGGTTCGTTGGAGAAAGGAAAGGTTGGCACTATCTTCAGCAGCCCTTGAGGGAGCACGGCTCAGCGCCAGCGCGTCACCTCCCGGACCGAGCTGACGGATAGTTCGAGAAGGGGGGAGGAGTCTATGTTGTCACGTGACTGCCGCAGCGTCGCGCCGCCAGTTGGTATGGCTAGAGTGACCTAGAATATAGTTGCGGCGACGCGGCGATAGATTAACCTAGAATATGGGAGAGTGTCCAAAGCGCCGCGCGAATGCATGGGAGGAGCGAGGACCTTTTTGTGTGAAATCCCGCGCCGCGGCGCTGCTGTAACGGACCCGTGGGCTTTCTCCGCTGCGGAAGCCGCGCCAAGGCGGTGGGCATCTGCTACGAGCCTGATATTTTCGTTGCTATTAGCGAACATCGCGATAATTTGGGATATATTAAGTACCGCGTCACCGCAAGGTAATACGGCATTGACTGACCGCACAGAGTTCGCGTTTGCCGGCTGTAAATACGGGTATTTTGTTTATTTCCTTCTGGCTTGCTTGGTCCGCGCTTACGCGGCTGCTTGAGTAACGCATTCCGCGCGCTTACTTCATTTAGTTATGCGTGGAATGAGCAACCTGAATGTGCTGCAGAAGCAAATAAGCTGGAGACCGCGATAATAACCAAGAGAACGTAGCAGATATGGCTAGCTCATGCTAACGATTTTACGCCCTATCGTTTCCTTTCTTTTATTTCATGCGTACGATTTGCTTTACAAGACTGCATTCCGCGATCTGTTGTTTCTTTATTAAGGCAAAATCCTTAACTGGGCTCTTGGGAAGCGGAATGTGGCTGTTGGCCGATGCCGCGGTACCAAAAATAAATACAAACCGCGTAACTCTCGCGGCTCGATCACTTGGTATATATACCAAAGTATGCTGTGGAAAGGCACAAATGTGTGACTAAGATGACTGATGGGTCATGGCATTAGTAACTTGACACACTTGCACTCACGTCACGATTAAGGATAACAATATGACGTTTGCTCATTTGACGACGGCCAGAAATCCCTCTGATGCTGTGGGTGTGACTATAAAAAAGTGTTGAATGCCAATCTCGATCTCAACGTCTCGAACTTACCCATATATCATGAATAACTGAGAGCACAGGTAAAGGGTAATAATAGTAATGATAATTTCTGGGGTCTTACAATAAAAAATCACAGCATGGCTATGAGAGACGCCGCAGTGGAGGGCTCCGTTAATTTCGACCACCTGGGGTTCTTTAACGTGCACTTAAATCTATGTACACGGGTGTTTTATGCATTTCGCCTCCATAGAAATGTGAGCCGCCGTGGCCGGGAATCGAACCAGCGTCCTCGAGCTAAGCAGTACAACCTACCAAAGCAACTAAGCTACCAGGCGTGTAGGTGAAGGGTACGTCGGAAATATAGGCGCCAAAAAACAAGAAAAACCAAAATAAATGAAACGCTAACAGTGCAACATTGTATACATATGCCTCATTTCATAATTACGAGCAAGCGTCAGAAAACGAACATGGTTGATTACGTATGTGCAACTCGTCTTTCGCCTTCTTGTGTTGCAAGAGCGCAAACACTAAGCGAATTTTAACATGAAAGTAACTTTAGGAATATTTATTGGGTATGCTCGCTGGTTCGTACACAACAAATATACTTACTGATCAATAACTACGTACTTGTAGTTAGGTCATGAAAGAGGCGTGTTGAACTTACCAGAACATAAATCACCAGAATCACTAGAACATAAACTTTTCATTTTTTGCTGTTATTGAAGGTAACTATTTTAGGGATCTTTAGAATAGCGATATTTGTAGTGCATCAAAGACAGTAATTTTCAAGACGATTTTCCACTCAATATAATGCAAGCACAAACATCGTCACGCGCCATGAATGCTTGTTAGTTTACGTAAAAAATGACACGTTACGCAATAACTATGGTATAATGAGAAGTTAGATGTTGGTAATTTCAGAGAGGATTGACGGATTTTTAAAACAAGGCTATTGGAGTAATAACTTTTACATAACAAATTAGTAAATGGCTAGGCCAGTAGTAGCTATCTATTCATTTCAATGTAGAAAAAAATATATTTGTTTAGCTATACTGGCTGGATCGAATGGCTTTTCTTTCGAATGTCTGAATTTTAAAAAAGCTTCGCTCACGGTGAACCTTAAGGTACATCATGCGCGAAGTTTGTATTAAAGAGATAGCGTACAGCAAGAATTGTTCGTGTACGCAATCTTTGAAGCGAAATAAGCCAGCAATATTGCGGCGTTAGGGCCGTCTCTGCTCTTTCTCTTGCTTCCCTTACACCTTCTCAGTCTGTTCTGTTCATAATAAAATATTGTCGTGGCTAAAAAATATTCGAATAGGCATATAGCTGTAAACCACTACTGACCGTGAGCGAAAAACGCGTAATGGTGAGCGAAGCGGTCACTGCACGCACGTATTTCACTTCACTGCGCGAGTAATTTACTTTTTCGTTACTATATTCTTGCAAGCATGGTGCTATTGCCCGTGTACCCATGCGAATAACGCTTCTTTTTTACGTTCTTTCCTTACGCAGGCTCATTTAGAGCGTTTCTACGCACGCACAGTTACCGTAACACCGTTCCCGAACTCCAGCACCGGAGCTAGGCCGCGCTGATGAGTTTGATACGTTAATTTTAACACGAAAGTGTTTTATTCCGGGGTCCACCAAGACTTCACTGACGTATTTCCGTCACGGAAATACGTCATAGAACATAATACAAAGAAAGAAACCAGAAGAAAAAGTTCCACAAACATGCAAAATTTGGGAATCGAACCCACGACCTCTCGGTCCGCGACGATAGATCGCCGAGCGTTTAACCCATTGCGCCACAAACGCATTCGCAGAGAGCTACACAGACGCGCCTTATATATCTAACACTCCTCCGTGTACCCGCGCTCTTGCTCGGGGCGGTGCCGCCGCCTATGAGCAGAAAAGAGAAGTACTGCATTATGACACTAAAGCCCGGGATACATGGAGCGAACTTTCTCGACGAACTTCACGCGTCAAGTAACGACGCGGCGACACGACGCAGGATGTTTGCTGTGTTGCAATACATGCGGCGAACGCCGCCGCGCGTTGGCCGCCGTGTTGGCGGCGGTCCCGGCCGCCCGCTTCGAACTGAATTTGGCGTTGTCCTTGTAGAATTCACTTAGTTGGAAGCAAATGACTGCGTAAACGGCTTTCGCTTAGTCTCAGGCCGCTTCGACGACAGAGTATTATGGATAACCTTGAGTAGTTTTCGAGATCGCTTCTCGTTTCGAACGCGTCTAAGCCTAGCGAAAGAAATATCCGATGCCAACGCCATCTATCGGGGAAGTCGGGAGATAGGCATGACGACAGCATGTGGCCTCTGAGATCAGAAGATTTCTGTTGAAGGTTGTTGTAGAGAGCTTGCACTGCTTGTCTGTTTCCTCGCAGATCAGCGGATATGGGATGTACAAATACAACGCGATTCCTGAGAGATCATACTAGGAACTACTCAATCGGTGCAGAGACATGCAGACACGGCAACACCAACGCGATTGCAGACGACGCGAAAAGGCGCGCGCGCGCGAAACACCAGCATGCATTGCGACCGGAACTAGTGCCTCCTGATTGGCTGTCGTCCACCGCTGCGCGCTAGACGCTTCCGGCGGCGGCGTTCGCCCGACGAAAATGTTTGGACAGGCAGATCGGCTGCGGACGGCAAATTTCTTGACGCCGGCCGTCGGACGTTCGCCGCCCGACGAAGTTCTTCGCTCGGACGCCGGTTATTCGCTCCATGTATTCCGGCCTTAACGCGCACCGACAGTGAACGCTTCGGTGGTCTCAGTACTACGACGCCTCGATGCCAGCATTCGAAGGGACGCTGGCATCAAGAAGCACTACCAACGCCACCTAGGTGGCGTTCACCGTACTCAGCACAGCGGAGCGTGGCCTCCGCAATTAGCTCTGAAAATGTTTCTGAAGTTGATCGCGGAGGCTGCAATTACGACGCGCTGTACGCGCTGATTTGACTCGGTGACGATTCAGTTACGTGCTTTGTCTTGCGCGTTGTATTAGTGTGTCAGTTACGTGCTTCGTCTTTCGCGTTGTGCTAGCGTGTGCAGCGTAGTGCAGCTTCCATATGCACGACGGTTGCTCATGGTCATCGACGTTGGTAGTCGTGATGGAGGAGACGTGCCACCAGGCGTCAGCGTGGGTGCATCAACGCCTAAGGGCGCTTTAGCCACAAAACACCAATAGACATTATATATCAATGTGCAATAAACATTACACTACTTCTGTGAAGACACGTTTCACTTTCGTGTTCTATACCGATTCCTATATAAGAGGGATCAACCACATTTTTTGCATTATCTTGCTGCCCAAGCACAAAGAAACGCTAAAAGATGGGTAAGCTCCATGCAGCACCACACCATTGAAGTTAAATAGAGTTTAAGTGCTTTGCGTGGAAAATGAACGAAAAAAACTACAGCGCGTAGCAGACGACCCTCGCTTCCCGCGCGCTTCGGGAGCGCGAAAAGCCCACGGGTCCGGAGCAGCACTGGCGCGGCGCGGCAGCTCACAGAAAAGGCCCTCGCTGGAGCCGGCGCTTTGGACACTCTCCCATATTCTAGGTCACTATAGTATGGCCACCTTGCCGCAGCTGCGTTTTACCGCCGGCGGCGCACCACGCGCGTTTTGGCTTGAGTCCCTAGATAGTAAAAGTACCGCCATCTACTCTTTCCTCCGCCGTCTCCTCTCCTAAAGCGCTTGCTTTTAGATGCGAAGCAGTTTTTGGCGGGGGTTTTGTCCGTCCTGCGTCCCGCGGCGTCCCACACCCCCACAGCGCATGCACGTCCCCTCCCGCTCTCTCTCCTCTCCTACGCTCCCCCTTTCTCTCCACTAGGAATCCGGAGCGGCGCGCACGACAGGTGGTGCGACAGCTGCATACTCCGCTGGGGGCGCCACGGTAGTTCCGCGGTATGAAAATGACGGAGCGCGCGCGCCTCATTCTCTCTCCTGTGCAGCGCCGCGATGAGCGCTCGGGCCGCTGCCGCGAAAACATCTCCCGCTCAAGCTAACCATCTCCCCGCTGCTTCGCATCCACACATGGTTCCCTTTAGCGGGAGATGGAGTATTTTTTTATTTATTTTTGCTTGCGACAGCAAGTCGACGGTGGCGGCCCTAGAAAGTCCACGTTGAAGCTTTCAGGCCGGGCGCGCGCAGCCGCGGCCGCCGGAGACTGCGGCTGCGCAGACTGACTTTCAACATGGCTCTGAGGCTGAAAAAAAAAAAACTAAATATAAAGTTGTCAAAGCGCGCGCTATCATCGTCCAATTGGAGATACAGGAGAGAGCGAAGCGGATTTGATCAAAGGATGGCGGTGCTTTTCTTATATAGGGACTTTTGCTGGAAGTTTTGCCGCTAGTGTGTACGTGCCATAACCGTGTCGACAACGGCGTTTAGCCGTTCTGTCACGTAGCCAGTGTTTTGACAGCGGTTGTGTGCGGTCGCACAAACAACGCGCACGACTGTTGTCGACGGCGGCGGCGTTTTGTCCGCTTTCCCACCGAACGCGTGCGGCGTTGGTGACGCGTTTAGGAAGAACGTGCCAACCTTTGCCGTACACCCTATGGCGGTGTACCGTAGCGACCTAAGACCATGGTCCCTGTGGTCACTGAATAAATTAAAACCACCGGATCATATATATTTCTCAATCTTTAATCGTCCAAATAACCAATTATACCATCACATCCTAATAGTAATAATCCATCATCATCATCATCATCTGGGACTGGGAAGGCTTAGGAGTGAGGATCAACGGCGAATATCTCAGCAACCTTCGGTTTGCAGATGACATTGTCCTATTCAGCAACAATGGAGACGAATTACAACAAATGATTCAGGACCTTAATCGAGAAAGTGTAAGAATTGGGTTGAAGATGAATATGCAGAAGACGAAAATAATGTTCAAAAGCCTGGCAAGGGAACAAGAATTCAGGATCGCCAGTCAGCCTCTAGAGTCTGCAAAGGAGTACGTTTATCTAGGTCAATTACTCACAGGGGACCCTGATCACGAGAAAGAAATTTACAGAAGAATAAAATTGGGTTGGAGTACATACGGCGCACATTACCAAATCCTGACTGGGAGCTTACCACTGTCGTTGAAGAGAAAAGTGTTCAATCATTGCATTCTAGCGGTGATAACATATGGGGCAGAAACTTGGAGGTTAACAAAGAAGCTCGCGAACAAGTTAAGGACCGCACAAAGAGCGATGGAACGAAAAATCTTAGGACTAACGTTAAGAGACAGGAAGAGAGCGGTGTGGATCAGAGAACAAACGGGGATAGCCGATATTCTAGTTGACATTAAGCGGAAGAAATGGAGCTGCGCAGGTCATGTAATGCGTAGGATGGATAACCGGTGGACCATTAGGGTTACAGAATGGATACCAAGAGAAGGGAAGCGCACTCGAGGTCGGCAGAAAACCAGATGGGATGATGAAGTTAGGAAATTTGCAGGCGCAAGTTGGAATACGCTAGCGCAAGACAGGGGTAATTGGAGATCGCAGGGAGAGGCCTTCGTCCTGCAGTGGACATAAAATATAGGCTGATGATGATAGTAATAATTGGAAATACATAATTCCCACCATAGTACAGCTTCGCTGGTCTTCAATCTCCACCCCAGTGGAAGGGCTGACAGTTTTTTAGGGGTGAAGCACCTTAGGGCCGAGCCTTGTCCCTCGTAGTCCGTTGGCGTCCGTCGCTCTGGTTTGCATGGAGACCGCTAGGGGCGCTGGGGGCACAAGGGCTATATAAGCGCTATATATACTGTACACATGTAGAGTATATATGTGTATAAGTATATATATATACATATGCATGTGTATATATATATATATATATATATATATATATATATATATATATAATATGTACGCGAAGCTCCGGAACCGGAAGCCGGCTTCCGGAGAACGCTTCCGGCGTTTTGTCCGAATTATCCCCTGTGGTACTTCGCCCACTCATCATCATTCACTTCGTGGATATGCGGTGTTTTTTTTTATTTAGCATTGGTTCAGGCACAGTGAAGGTCTTGGATGGCAAGGCAGAACATTGTCTACCTGAATAACGCCCTATCACCCGTACATTTGCTCAACGATGAGGAAGCATAGCATAAAATATGTTCTACATACATATCAATAGCATGGATTACGCATACATAGCATAATCATAAACATACGTGCACTAAATAACTGTATCATTGTGCAACTTCCTAAGTAGGAACAGTTTAGGTCCAACAGAATAATATATATGTCGGAGAAAAAGAATTATAAATACGAGTACAATATAAAAAAGAATTATACAAAAAGCACACAAGTAACTGATACAGTCTCAATCAAACAGGGAAAGCAAATACTTTTTTCATAGCACTTTTAAAGCAGTTCAATGATCTCAAAATATGAGCAGTAGTGATCGTGTTCGAATTTGCATTTATGAAGGATGGGACTTAGTATGCTAGTTGTTTTGTACCGTAGTTGGTCCTGCAAAATGGAACTCTAAAGTGATCATGCCTGAAATTGTATTGGGTGTTACTTGAGAGGTAGTTATGATAAATAATGAGCGCATTTTCCTTGAGTTCACCTCGTAGGTATATATCGAGCTTAAATTCGTATAGTTGATTATTTTCAAAAAGGCCATGTCTCAAAAAAAGAGCTAGCCGTGTGATTGCGGGGTCTTCAATATAGTGAACTGCTTGTTTATAGAGAATCCTTTAATTTCTCTTTCAATTTCAAAACCAGCTTTGTGTAGTACGTACACATAAAATGGTTGCAATGTTGCCACGCTAATCTTATTTTTGCCACTTTTGAGCACATGTGAGGCGTTTTTATACTATGCCAAGCTCTCTCAGCAAAGACTTCGTGCAAATAATTTTTTATTCATTGTAGGACAGTTATAGGGGTTGATAGTTATGTATTTTCATTTTTTATGAGGAAGAGCGCTAGATTTTGGCAGCTATTTTGGCTATTTATTTACCGATTTATTTTCACTGTGTTTTGGGGTTCTGCTTTTTACTGTTTGCTTGTGGGCATGCATGCCTGCCATCTACGGTTTGACATAAACAAGTATTAACATCCTTTTAAATATGGCTTATAAAAGTTACTGGCAGATTTGTATTTTATAGCGTTTGGGCCGGGGGCGGAAAACTTAGCTCTTTGGAAAACGTGTGGCTTGAAATTCGTGCATAACTATCTCTGACTGACACATCTGGTGCAAGCAATAAGATTAGGATGTCACAAAGCGCATGCATTTTCTGTTACTGATCAAACTGCATGCAATAAACTCCTTTGTGAACTCGTTCTTGTCATTACCAGGAATCTGGGACATCGCCGAACAGCGCCTCTAGCGGCCGCCTCTGAAAACATGCGCGTTTTCTATGGGAGAGCGTCGTTTTTCCCACATAACTAATCATAGAAGCCATCTTTCAAAATATTACAATAGGCTCTATGAGCTTAGCCCGACATGTCATGCAAGCGGTACCATTACTTACGATGGAAAACCCGTTCCAAATTGCGGGCGAAGTTGGAAGCATGGGAGTCTATGGAAAAATCCAAATTTTGGAGGCTTTTTTGGCCAGTAAAAAGCAATTTGCGATGAGCCTATTGCATCGATCGACGTATTCTCGGGGATTTATCAACTTCAATGACTAAGCTTTCAGCTAGTTGCAGCAGCAGTTCTTGAAATGGCAAAGTAGTCGTTCCAAAATCGCAGTTTTCATAACAAGGTCGCAGGATTTATTGTGGTACGTATGTAAACCTAATTTTTGCCTCCAGCAGCATGTCGAAGCGATAGCCGAGCGTTCTGCGCGCCCACAGATTAGGATCATTGATATTATGATCGTGAGTTCGCAGGTTCGAAGCCTGCGGCGCCGCTTTTTTTTTTATCTGTGTCGCTGCTTAGTTTGGCGCTTTCCTGCCACATGGCATATTCCGAAATGCAGGTCATTTAGTTACGATTCTTGTTTCGTTTCTTTCTACTGTACCAACGTCTTCCTAAAAAAATAGCTGGCTGGTTTCGTGAACATGCGAACGTACTTCCAAACTTCTTTTGCACTTTAGGTGTAATGTATTTCAGACAATAAACCCAGGTTACGTGTTATGAAAGCTCATTTCTTTGTAAAGGCAAACATTTATGAAGAGATTACTAAGAAATATGTTTGCCTCTTGAGCTCTGTCATGGAAAGGCGTGTTTGTGCGACTTTTGTTCAGTTTGAAACGTACCACAAAAATAAATAGCGTCCCGTGTGTGCAATTAAAAGACACAGAAGTAGAAAACTTGGCTGCAGCCCCAGATGTAGTATTCTTACAAAGGAATAGAGAAGCTACTTGACTGAGTATATTGGCATTATATCAAAGCAAAATTTTTGCGTACCGAATCTTCGGTGCAAATGAAGGCTGTCCGAATTATTTCACAAGCTTTTTTGCTTAGTACAAACCGATACCTCGAAACATAAACATTCTATCCTCAATATGCAGTGCACGTGTCTTATCATTTGAACCATTCCCATATACCTTAACGGAATTCCATAAATACTAAAGGTCTTGACATCCTTTTACCATGACGTACGAAGAGGAGTATTGGAAATGATGCGAAACGACACCGGGACGTGTTAATGTAGTTTGTCGTGTAAAAATAGACAACGATTCCAATCACAGACCACACCCTTTTTGAGTTATGCCCACAAAGTGTTGCAAGAAGACATTGTTTTCGGCTACAATGACCAAAGTTTCTATGGCATTCTGCTGTTCTGTTCTTAACTAACTCTATTGCTGAATCAGATCGCAGCACCATCATATAATGACTGGTACAATTCTTCAGTAATTCTGTGAGAATATTCTTCTACCCTAAATTTAACGTGTTTGAACAATTGAAGAAACATGAGAAAGGACCGTGAGGGCTTGCAGAAATGTTCCCTTATTAGAATCGTTTATGACCCATATCGGTACGGTAGTATTGTCATGATCACGCCAGCGTCCACTGACACCATTAATCACTTTACTGCCTGTAAATAAAATACAAAAATGGCGTGCCTTGTGCGTGAGTAGCACAATCGCAGCTGATCCTTTCATATGGGCCCACTAAGCCACACCTTCCCTTTTCTGCCATGGCGCCACAAGAGATGTCAATTTCACCCTTGAATTTCTCCCTTTCAGTTTCCTAGAAAGCATATAGGGACATACACAAGACGAACAGGCGAAGTTTTGAAGTAGTCCTGAGATTTGAGTAAAATTTCATAGGCAATGTTATTATCCTTTATTTGTTTACATTTTTATTACACCTTATTGGTGATAATAATGACATACTACATAATAGTTCAGTTCTTCTACTTAATAAGTCATGTCTGAGATGGCTGTCCTGAAAATTAACCAGGTGTAAGCACTGCATGACGTTGGCTTGAAGGCCTATTCATTTAAAAAAAATGTGTGCAGAATAAAGAAAATGCAGGTGTTCAATCACACAGTCGCCGCCAAAAGTTAACGCGGCCGAGGTTCTGCGAATAAGTTTATTTTCAACGCAGCTACGCCCGCAGCCAGTAAAACTATGCAAAACTTTTGTTTTATTTACTCTAGACCAGTATACGCTGTAAATCCGAATACCACGATGCGTGCCTAAGGCGTAGAAATATAAATATTTTTTTCACCTTGCGGGGTACGAAAGCTTTCGACGCTGACTATGCGTTCTGAAGGCGAGGTTACTTTTTAGCTTATTCGTGATGACAAGCGCCGAGCTCTTGATGATGGAATATTGGAGCGTAGAATTGTAGAACTTGTGCAAGCTCAGGCGACTTCACGAGGCAAACCTAGCGATAGAAGCTCAGGAGGAGGAATAAACATTTATTGTCTAACCAGCACTTTATGATGGCTGGGCCTAGGCCTCCCATGAGGGGACGTCGAGGGCTAGCCTCGCCGCTTCCTCACGGGCGTGCTGGGTCGCCCAGGTTTGGTCGTCGAGGGTGGAGCTCCGCAGAGCCTCACGCAACCTCGACGAGGGAGTCGTAGTGTTAATGTGTGTGTACTGTGCTGGGCACTCCCGCAGCATATGCGGGAGCGTAGCCGGGTAAGTGCCACAGTACCGGCAGTTGGTGGTACTGTAAACTACAGGGAATATAAGGTGGAGGCGGGCGGGTGAAGGGTACGTATTTGTTTGTGGCAGACGCAGGGTGGTAGCCTGCGCCCAGCTGAATTTGGGGTGAGTTGGGGGGGGACAGATCGGCACAGCATGCGTTTTGTTTATTAACACTGATGATAAATGAATAGTCAGACTAAATGAATGTTACAGTCCGATTCTGGACAGACTCGAGTGTAATGCATACGTTCTGTATCACTGTAGGTTCCATACTAATTCCATACTATGCATTCCTATTCGAATTTTGGCCTGTCTTCAGCCTACCGAGTCTTAAGTAATCAAAAAAGGTAGGCAATTGCTTCTTGGGATGTAGCCGAGGCCATGGTAGATGTGATTAGTAATGCGTATATGTGACTAGGCTGTATGGGATTATTACATGACGTGCGCCAACGTACCTACGTAAAGCCACGGTGGAAGTTACAGAGCCCTTTATTGTATATATATTGAAGTCATGTGAGAGCGTCTCTGCTAAAAACTTATGTTTAATAATATGGGGACTGATTAGCCTTCTGTTAAGCTGTTAGGAAAAATACCATGTACGAAGTTCTATTATGGTTTAAATTGCAACGTTATCAGCGCTTCCAAAAGAAAGTGACTGTACATGTCTATCTTTCTCGGGCATTCATGTCACCTAGGTACCACCGCCTGACACATTACCTTTATGTTTTAAAATCTGCCCCGATGGCGTAAGTTACGCTGCGGAAAAAAATAAATACCCTTTCCAAAGAATGAACCATAACAGCTTCCCAACAAAGCGCAGTTCGTTGGAGCAAGTCGTCATTTGCGATAATGATAACAGCGACCACCCGTCGTTAAAAATGACTTGTCACTCCCCGGTTTTCCTGTTTTGCCCACGGACGCCACTAACCCGTAGAAGGGTAATCGCTCCCTTCGCATGATGCATGCGACCTTTCTGGTTCCGGATGAGCGCGTTGTTTGTGCATATTTCAGGCACTTGACATCGAAAGGCTGTCACAGTCACTTCGGTAGCTGCACGGAAAGCGCGGACAATCAGTCCACTTTCAGCAAACGCGCTCTCAACCAAGACATAATTGTGAGAAAGGGGCTCCTATATTACCCATAGCGAGAAATGTATCCACAAATTACACCTCATTATCCCGATGTGTTTATGAGCTGCCTGTATTCCGTATTATGACAAAAAATATAGCTTGTGCAGTGTCAGTGTAGCCTAAACATAAAACAGTAAATTGAAGTCATCACATCAACTATCATATATCATAAATTGAAAAAAATTAAACTGACACTGCACTTCATAATACTCGCACTGCAAACTTTGATGCATCTGATTCATTTCAATTTCCTATCTGTTCCAGGGTAGAAATATGCTGTTCAGTTGGTAAACACAGATTATTTTGCAAAATTTGATAAGACGTTTTGCCTCCAACATAAGTTCCTATTGGTCCTGCACATTTCTCTCTATCAAATATATGGTCGAAACATCCCAAAGTCAAATTGTGAATAATTTAAAAGTTAAACTGGCTTCTCCACATAGGGGAAATGCCGTAGGAATTTGAGAATGCAATAATACACAATCATTTGGTTGCATAAACTTCCTGGCTATAGGCATGTAATGAAAAGCTCAAATGTGTCACACGGCTTTGTCTTTTCGCAGCAATTTCATCCACTGCATTTATAAAGCAATGTACGTTTTTTTTTATTTTAGCGCGCGAATCCATAAACACATAACAACTTATTTGCCAAAGCGATATAAGTTTCAAGAGCTCGTTAATTAGGTTGTCATTTGAGCAAATAAGACGAGAGATTTTCATGCACAGACAAAATAAGCGGTTAAGAGGAACAACTGACTAGTTATTTCAGAAGAATAACTGAGTATAGCTATGTAGTGTTAAACTATGTAGCTTTAAATAATGCACATATTTTATACATCGCCGGACAGGGGTCATTGGAGATCACTGGGCGAGGCCTTCGTCCGCCCATGGACATAAATATAGTCTGATGAAGATGATGAAACATTGCCGGAGGTGACCACCCCTCATCCAAAAAATATTTTTTAGAGATTAATAATTTATTTATTTGCGCCGTCAGCACTCGAAGGCATTACGGAAGGAAGTGGTTTGAGCAGGCTAAACAAATAATGCAATTATTAAAAAGTAACTTTCTAATCATACAATTTTAGCTGGTGGTACGTGGAAAAAACATCAGTGCGCACGACGAAGGCAGCTTTATAAATATACCATATTACCTGACCTTACAAAGAATTTAAAAGTAACATAGTAAGTAATTAACAAATTCAGATTACACAACGTACGCTAGTTGATGTTGCATGAAAAATGCGTTCATTAGTACTCATTAAGATTTCTTTGGGGAGGCGATACCATTCAAGGGCTGTGCGAGACCAGAAAGAGCTTAAGTAAGTTAATGGGACTAAATCTGATACGTATTTTGTACAGCTGATCAATACGATGCCATATATGTGGTGACGGAGATACAGTCGTACGCGGATATATCAAGCCAACTTATAACGAATTAATCTGTATATCGAACAGCTGTAAAATCCCCTTGAAAATTACATGCAAATGTATCGGGCTGGTGCACGCGTATAAAGAACGCTCGTTCACCAGCACATTCGATATATCGAACGCAGCGCCACGCAGAAGACCTCCTAGTGCACTTCTTTGTACACTTTGAGGTATTCTGGCACCTGGAGGTGGAGAAGAGATAGTGCAGTCAGTTGAGCCCCGTCAGGCTGTTCGGCTAGCCCTCATGCTACCTCGGACGTCCACATTCCTTCTATCCGATTTTCGAGGCGTCGTCGTGTGGGTTGAGTGCCTATTCACGAGTTTATTTTCGGCAAGCGATGGCCGCTAAAAGTGTAAAGAAAAGAATCAGCTTGGACTTTTTAATGAAGGTTGAAAGTGAACCAGCAATTTTTTTTGCGGGTAAATAAAGTGTGCTTGTTTTTTTTTTCCGAGTTGCGTGCAGTAAGTTAGCGGCTCTGGGATGCACTAATCGGTAAGCCACCGTCTACCTGAGGGCCTAATAATTTATATATCGAATTATCTATATAACCAACTTTTTGCGATCCCCTTCAGATTCGATATATCTGGGTTCGACTGTATCAGTTTACGGGTTACAAATTCAAGTTTAGTTTTATTTGGGGATAGAGTAGCTATTCGATCATAAGTTGAACATATAAAACGAGTGGAGTAACTTTGAGTTCTAACGAGGTAATAAATGCAATGTAATTTCACACATTGGATGTATACTCAAATTTTGTTCCTATTAGTGTTTTCTATAGTAGCAGCATGAGAGAGGATGCTGGCATTATAAGTGTACAGGAGCCAATAAGCCAACGTTTGATCTGCAGTGTTACTAATGTCGATATGCCAGGTAAGATTAGCGGTAATAGGTTGAGCAGGTAAGATTAGCGGCACTATGAACACGTGAATACTTTTATGAATATACAGGCTATAACTCCGTGTTGTTAAGTAAGTAAGTCGAAGAGCTGTTTTGAATGGGAGTTGCTCAGATGATGTTGCTGCTACGTCGGGTGTGCCGCAAGGCTCCGTGTTGTGGCCGATTCCTTTCCATTTTTTAAATGCGAAAGCATTATATGCCCTATTACGCGAAAAGCTGTAGTTGTAGTTCGGCGGCGTGACTGAATGACGCTACCGAAAATGGCCGACGGCAAAGAGTAAAAACGCGTAAAAAATGCTCGAATTGATGACACATTCAGCAGGCAGGTTCATGTAAACAAAGTTATCCCTTTGAAAAGAAAATAGGTAAATATTGATCTGGACGGGAATCGAAACCGGGCCTCCGGGGCGCGGAGGAGACCCGACTTTGTCCCCTAGGACCGGATAAACTCATCGTAGCCAACTCATCCTAGCTCGACTCGAAACTCCCACCCCATCACTACTCCGAATTCCGCCGCTGCCGAGAAATGTATGCAGCCATCTACGCCTCAAGCTCTGGCAAAGCATCGGCCCCGGCCGCCCCAACTCTCTGCCCTACGCCACCCCATGCTACCCATCGACGATCATAAAATCATCCTCCATCCCCGTGGCGGCCTCAACCTTCGGACCGTGAACGGCGTTGCGCATCGCGATGTCATTCTGCAAGCAGCCCGCCTCGGACACCAAGAGGCCAAGCCAGACACCGTAATCATCAACACCCTCCAACACGTCGTCCTCATCAACACTCCCGACCCGCAACACCGACACCACTACCTCGCCATCAAGTCCGTACTCATCAAAGACACTGCCTACGACTACTCCTACCAAGCGGCCCCGGAAGACTGCGCCCGCGGTGTGGTCCACGGGGTCCCTCTCGCCCAGTTTTACGAAGACATTCAGGATCGTCTCAATCGCTAGCAGAACCCTCCCATCCTCGACTTTAGACGCATGGGCTTAACGGAGTCTATCAGCATTCTTTTCGAACAAGACTGGGTGCCCAAGCACATCTACTACTCCTCCGTACTATATAGGTGCTATATCTTCAAAAAGAATATCGAGCACTGCCTTAACTGCGGCGCACTCGGCCACCACGCGGATGTGTGCCCGGCTCCCAAGCAACGCCGCTGTCCCGGCTGTGACCAAGTAGACCCCACCGAGGGCCACGCCTGCACGCCGCTTTGCAAGATCTGCAGCAAAGTACACCTGATGGCGGACAGAACCTGCAAGGCCCGCTACCGCACCCCACACCTCGTCAAGAAGCGGTACTGGGATGCCAGGCGGCACGCCGAGGCAACCGCCAACCAGGCTCTCAAGCTCCACCCCAACATCGCAGCCGCTCCATGACCCGCAAGCCTCAGGCCCTGCAGCTCACCCTGGAGTCCCTCCCGGTGCTGCAGTCTGCCGCACTGAAACAGCCCTCCAACCGTATCAAGCCCATGGCCTGATCCCACTCCTGGACCGGACTCACACAACCCCCACTTCCGGTCCCCCCAAAACCACCTGCACAGGAACCCGGCCGCCACACCAGTGAGGTGAGCTGGGCAGACAGTCTCCCAGGACTCCGCCAACCCCCTCTATAAGGAAATGTTGCAGACCCCGGTGACAATGATCTCGGCCGCTCATAAACTCCCACCCCTACCACCTTCTCGTCCTACTCGTGAACCGCCGGCCAAGAAGAGGGCCGCAACTCCCAACACCTCCTCGGCCACACCAACATCGGCCGCGGCAACCCCGGCGCTCCCCCCCCCCCCCCCCAATTCGAACAACTCGTGGGGGCCAAAATTCAGGCCGCGGTGCGGACGGCCATCCAAGCCTTCACCCAACAATTCCCCAACCTCACTAGCCATCTAGACGAATTTGCTCGCCAAATTGACGAGCGATTTAAGGAGCAAGAGGCCCTCCACGTGACATCCTGTGCTGCCGGGTGGCCTAAAAAGAAGGCCAAGCTCCACACCCTCTCCACCCTTCCGCTGCTAACTACACCCTCAGTAATGGCTAGACCTCGCACTAGCCTCACCATTTGGCACTGGAACTGTCGATGCTTTGGCTCCAAGCGGGGGCTGGTTCAGCAGTTCCTAGCTCGGGTAGACGGCCCCCACGTGCTCGCGCTGCAAGAGCCCTCCAATCCTCTCACCCTACCAAGCTACGTGCCCATCATCCCCATTTCTCCTACGTCCCCTCGGGTCGCATTCCTCGTACGCCGTGTGCTCACTACCATCTCCCACCCGCTAGACGTCCCCGAAATAGATCATCGCTTCATTGAACTCGTGCCGTAGTGCACTCGCGATACCCTCTTCATCCTTAACATATTGACCCTTTCCGCAGAGTAGTTTGTTTTAGAGAAACGAGATGGCTCTCATGGCGGCGTGCCATACGTCTCCTCAGTGACCGCGCACGAATGCGAAACCATTACCGCTTCTACCTTGCTTCTGCGCGATCAGCTGTCGGAAATGCAACTGAGTTTTCGCTAACACACTGTGCTCCAATCATGCTAGATTGAAGCATGTGGATTGAAGACGTGTGCAGTAGCTGGCTGCAAAAATAGTGACTGGCATGTTAAGGAATGAAATGAATCTGTGTGGTCGAGTTCGCGAACCGCTGCTGCAACTGTCTGAACGTGTTACCGGCACTTCGAGATGTAAGGCTTTCCTCGAGGATGCAGAAATTTGCTCATCCGTCAGCCTTGTATCGCTGTCTTCAAAGAAAGGGCTTCATCCCCAGAACGTCGGCGAGAGTGAGTACCACTCGTTAAACAATGACAACGGGAGTAGCGCCGCTTCCTGTCATAGTAAGTTTCGCGCACGTTATCTATAAACCTCTGACCCAAATGGCAGGAAAACTTACGCCCACTCTATCGCCGACGTATCAGGAATAAGTGCATGGGCGCACACTTGAATATATGCGCACTGTATACGCACAATAAATGACGGACTACACCGATGGCGCACGAATGTTCGAAGCTGAATCTTTCGTGACGGTTCATAAGAGTAAGCAAGTTACTAGCTGTATTATATATTTGCTACAAGGTATTACAATATTCTAGTTGACATTAAGCGGAAGAAATGGAGCTGGGCAGGCCAGGTAATGCGTAGGATGGATAACCGGTGGACCATTAGGGTTACAGAATGGATACCAAGAGAAGGGAAGCGCAGTCAAGGACGGCAGAAAACCAGGTGGGATGATGAAGTTAGGAAATTCGCAGGCGCAAGTTGGAATACGCTAGCGCAAGACAGGGGTAATTGGAGATCGCAGGGAGAGGCCTTCGTCCTGCAGTGGACATAAATATAGGCTGATGATGATGATGATGATGATGAATATGATTACAATGTACAAAACAGCTACATTTCAAGCCTTCTGCGCAGCAGGAACAAATCTATCGGAACTGAGCACATCCGCGAGCGATTAGACAGAAAATAATCAGATAGTGGACGCAATAAGGAACTTCACTCGAGTCAGAAACTGACAAGCCACTGCTTCAATATATTTGCCGAATAAAGAACAAAGAGCAAAACACACTAATCCTGACTGAATTCATGAGCGGAATGTTTGGATAGCTTGGAATACATATTTAGCCCCGGTTTTAGAGCAGGCACCATATACGCTGCTTGCGCCGTTTGGACATAGCTTAATGAGTTCCGAAAGCGCTTTTGCACGTTCCCTGAATCTGTGATCAAAGCTTCGTGTCGTCCACCTGGTCACTGTCTACGATATCTCCGAAAACAGAGGTTTTCTAAGTGGCGCCGGCGTCACACACTTCCATTGCAAACAAGGAGGCAACGGAGGCAGTTGAGGCAAGCAATGGACGCGTCACCACGTGATCAAACATGGCAGCGCAAACAGGATTGCCGCGAAAAGGGTCAATACAGCCACCCGAAGTGCCTGCGGCAACTACTTCGACTGTCTCTTCACGCTCGCCAAGCGCGTCGCACACAAGAGCCCCCTCCTTATTCTAGGCGATTTCAACGCCCCGCACGCGGCCTGGGGCTACCCTACGGACACCCCCAACGGGCGCAGGGTATGGCCCGCAGCTCAGCAGGCCGACTTCTCCCTTCTCACAAATCCCACCACCCCTACTCGCACCGCAAACAGTGTCTGCGCACACGCTACTCCGACCTCACATTTACCCACCACCTACCTCACGCTGGTGGTGTAACACCCGGGAGAATCTGGGTAGTGATCACTACGTTATTGAGATTTTCTTACAAGCAGGCCCAGCACGCAGACCCGCTCGGGTGCTGCCATCACGAAGTGGGACTCGTTCCGCACTTTCCGAGCAGCCCGCATTCTACACACCATATCAGACATAGCTACTTGGTCCGACCAGCTCTAGTGCGACGTTCGCGCCGTGACTCGCCCCCTCCCAGAGGACTGCCCTGTGGACGCGATGCATTCCCATCTCCTGCACCTCTGGAAAGTCATGGCGGGACTCGAGCGGAAGTGGCAGCGCCAGCGCTGGAATACAACACTCAGACACCGAATGACCCAGCTCAACAAGGAGATTGAGACGCATGCTGCGACTCTCTCTCACCAAAATTGGGAATCCCTCTGTAATAGGCTGGAGCACAGCATGAGCCTGCCCCCGACATGGAACCTATTCCGCCATCTCATTGATTCGACTCAGTCCAAGACACACCAGAAACAGATCATGAAGAACCTCATACACACATCCGAAGCCTCCCCCAAGGAACTCCTCCAGACGCTTCGTGGTCTACACTTCCCCGCATATTTCCCCGGAGACCACCCCGACTATACAGGCTCCCTGAACGACCTCCTCGACAAACCCATCACAGAGGCAAAAGTGAGGGCAGAACTTCAGCGCCTAAATACGTCCTCAGCTCCCGGTCCCGACGGAGTGCACAACAAGGCACCACGCAACCTCGATTCCCCCTCCATCACAGCCATAACCGACTACTTCAATGAATGATGGCTCCGCGGCGCCCTCCCAACCCCAAGTAAAAGACGCTAAGCTAGTTTTCATTCCCAAATCAGGCAAACCACTTCTACCCGCTAACCTCCGTCCCATATCCCTTACGTCCTGTGTGGGCAAGCTTATGGAGCACGTTCTCCAGAACCGGATGAGCCGGTATCTGGAGAACACTAACCTCTTTCATTCGTGCATGTTTGGTTTCCGCCCAGGCTTGTCTACCCAGGACGTCTTTCTACAACTCAAACACCACATCCTCGACTCCCCCACATGTGACACCAAGCCTATCCACGCTGTCAACCTAACAAAAGCTTTCGACAATGTTACCCAGGAAGCCGTCCTAGAAGGCCTCCACGCCCTAGGCGTAGGCCAGCGGATGTACAGTTACATTCGCGACTTCCTTTCCCAATGCACAGCCACACTCACCCTGGGGGACCACCGGCTTTCCCGTGTCTCACTAGGAGCACGGGGGACACCTCAAGCTTCTGTGCCGATGACATCACTGTCTCGGCCAACCGAGGCAGTGATGCCGACATGGAGCACAACCTGCAGTCGGCCCTCAAAATCATCGACTCGTACGTTCACGCGCGCGGCCTAGCCTGCTCCCCTTCCAAATCAGAACTTTTCCTCTACCACCCCAGGCCGCACGACCCCGTCAGCCGTCCCATCTCACTCATGCTATGGAACCATCCCATAACCCTAGTCTCTAAGATTCGCATCTTGGGCCTCGTCCTTCACTCCCACGGCGCGCACGGCGTAACCACCCAAGCTCTCCGGACACAAACCCAACAAGCCGCCCGTCTCATTCGGCGCGTGGCACATCTACTCGAGGGTTTACGGGACGGAACACTCTCCGCCTGACCCAAGCCTACATGACGAGCCGCACAGCGTACGCATTTCCATACCTTCCCCTAAAGCAGAAGGAGCGGGACCACATCAACGCGCTCCTCAGGAGCTCCTCAGGATCGCCCTCTGCCTATCCCCCAGCACCTCCACTGCTCGGCTCCTGAACCTCGGTACCCACAATACGTTTGAGGAGCTGGCAGAAGCAACCCTAACACCACAGCTTACCCGCTTGTCGGGTACAGCGACAGGCCGCACTCGACTCTGTCAGCGAGGCATTGCTGCGATCACCCATTCTACTGAGGCGCCCCTGCCTCGAGACCTATAATCCCATGTTGTCATTCCTCCCATCCCGAAGAATATGCACCCCGAGCACGACGACAAACGCAGAGCAGCCCGCGCGAAAGCCCTATGCACGCAGTACGGCGACAGTTCTGAGGTAGCCTACGTGGATGTGGCAACGTATTCGTCGGGCTCCTGCATGGTGCTCGCCATCGCTAACAATCAGGCCCGATGACTCGCATCAGGCTCCTCATCACAGACTCATCCGAAACGGCAGAGGAGGCAGCCACCTCTTCAACTAAAATTTTTTCCGACTCAAAATTCGCCCTATCAAATTTCGGAAAAGGCCTGTTATCCGGTACCAAGGCCCGGCTTCTACGCTTCTGGCACCCCACCTGTCCCGTAACCCTTATCTGGACCCCCGCACACGCAGGCTTCATTGGTAACGAGGAGGTCCCCTCCCTCGCCCGAGGTCTTACTTTCCGGGCCGGAGTCGGACCCCCTCCGCCCGCTCTGGAGCGTCTGCTTACCTTCAGAGACATCCTTACCCATTACCGAGATACCCGGCGTGTTTACACACAGCCGGCTCCCTTCCTAGCCATAACCTAAGCCTCCCACTGGCGCCGACTCCAGACCCGTACTGCTCCCTACCCCATTTTCCTTCATGCCCGATACCCCGATCCATTCTTGTCCTCCTGTAAGCTCTGCGGGAAACAAGGAGAATTCCTTCATGTCCTCCTCACATGCCCTGTTTCCGCACGCACCATCTTAAACCACGGCGGAGTCATACTGGGAGACTCTCCTGGCCAGCTCCACTGCTACAGACCAGCGCCTGATTATTGCCGCAGCCATGAAGCGGATAGCCCTTCAAGGGCTCTCCTTTGCTCTATAAAGGCGGCCCCCTAAGGGCTGCCTCATGCGCTGTAAGGGTGCTTTTCCCCCCTTTCTTCAATCATTTGGCAATGAATGTTTTCGCCACCACCACCCTCCGGGGCGCGAGACGAGCGCGCTCCCCCGACGCCACAGCGGCTCCACGGTTGTGAAAGGTGCGCCTAGTGCGTGCGTCATTGCACACGTCACATCGAAGCTATCTGGCTGACTAAACGTGTGGCCTATTGCGTGCGTCGTTAGGCACATGGCCACAGCGAATGGGTAGGAGGTGGTGCCACGTCATGAGCGTATAAAATGATTAAATGAAATAAAATTTCATCATCATCGTCAGCCTATATTTATGTCCACTGCAGGACGAAGGCCTCTTCCTGCAATCTCCAATTACCCCTGTCTTGCGCTAGTTGATTCCAACTTGCGCCTGTGGATTTTCTAACTTCATCACTACACCCAGTTTTCTGCCGTCCTCGACTGCACTCCCCTGCTCTTGGTATCCATTCTGTAACCCTATTGGTCCACCCGGTTATCCACCCTGCGCCTTACATGGCCTGCCGAGCTCCACTTTTCCACTTAATGTCAACAAAAATATCGGCTATCTCCGTTTGTTCTCTGATCCACACCGCTCTCTTTCTGTCTCTTGACGTTAGGCCTAACATTTTATTGCGATAGCAATTATATGGACACTCAAAGAGGATTTCTGCCGTCGCCGTCACCGCCGCCGTGAGGTTCCGTATGACGTCAACGGCGATGAAATCGTCGCCGCGCGCCGGACGCTCTATGTGCGAGTGAAAGGGCGCGAGGGACGCGCGCTTTCACGGGGAGCGAAAGCACGGCGAAGAACAAACGCCCGTTCTGCGCCGTGCTTCCCTAAGGGCTGCAGTGCTAAGCGTCTCTTTCCTCCTTTAGAATCACCATAAATATAGAGCAAATGCGACTTCTTCCGTCGCGCGAAAGGTCGTGGGGGACGGGAGGGAGAGAGGGAGGTGGGGGGGGGGGGCGACGTTTAGCTGCGGCACCAAATGTGTATTTATATAAAAACGTTGTGAGGCGAAAAGGTGGTAAAGACTTCCGATGCTGCTCGACGAGTTTCCCGTTCTGATCTCGTCGAAAACCTCCGAGCCGCCCCCAGAGGCCCTGGCAACAGTCACCAACGCCGCTCGCGTTCGGTGCGAACGGGGGCAAAACGCCGACGCCGTCGACCACAGTTCTGTGCGTTGCTGGTGCTGCTGCATGTCCAAGTTTATACAGCTGATAAAACTACCTTGAGTCGACCCCATGACTGCTTCGCATACTACTCAGGGTTCCCCTACGGGGAGATGGTGTAATTTTTTTCGTTCCATCGCTCTTTGTACGGTCCTTAACTTGTTCTCGAGCTTCTTTGTTAAACCTCCAAGTTTCTGCCGCATATGTTAGCACCGGTAGAATGCAATGATTGCACACTTTTACAGCGTAAGCTGTTATGGGCTCATTCTAATAGCCGTTTCGGTTCGCGTTGTTGTCCGCCGCCATTGCCGCCGCGTAACCGCTATCGCCCGAAATGCGAAAAAAAGTACCCGGTCTCCGCCGGGAACGAACCCAGGCCCGCTGGGTGGGAATCGGATACTTTACCATTGAGCCACGCGAGCGCTTCTATCAGCATCAGAAAAAGGCCCGATAAAAGCGCCCAAGGCAGGCGGGCAGGCGGGCAGGCGCAGACGACCCGAGCCTCCGCGAGTATAGTGGCGCCTTCTAGTTGAGGCGCATGCAAACGCCACATGCACAGGCGCAGACGACGAGATGCGATTCAGACGAGGGGCGCAATAAAGGCGATTCTGATGTGAGATGTGCGCAACGTATTGTCGGTACCTCTTCGGTACACGTTATGGCGTCTCCTCGCAAGGTACGAACCGCTGCTGAAGAAGCGAATCGTAGAGCTAGCTACATGCGCGGCTACAACCAAGCATCATCGGGCTTCGCAGAGTGCAGAGCAGAGACGACGCCGGGCGGACAGTTGAGATCGCCCTCGTCAAAACGAGGCAACGAGGCTTTGCTGCGAAGACCCAGTTGTGCGTGGTGCCGAAATTTCTACTCTTTAGACGCTCCACCATGTTACGCTATGACTGCGCTGCGTTTGCCGCGCAGGCCTGTGACTTTTATTGCGAGAGCAATTATATGGACACTTAAACCCCATTTCTGCCGTCGCCGTCGTCGTCGCCGTCGCCGTGAGGTTCCCTATAGATAAAATCTTCGCTGCACGCCGTATGCCCGAGCGGAAGCGTGCGGGACGCGCGCTATCACGGAGAGCGAACGCACTCAATCACCCACGCGCAAGCAAGGAAGCGGGAAGCCAGCGCCGGAGGGAGGGCGGGGGTGGGGGGGGGGCGCACTTCTACTCTGCCGACAACCGCGCACGTCGCTCGCTCGCCCGCACCGTCTCTTATCTCCACACGGCTCTGACCTTTATGCGCCATGCATTCGCCGCTCAGTTTCCGTTGAAGCGATAGACCACACGTACCTTCGCCCGCGGCGGCGTATGCGCTCACCGCCAGCGTTTTTACAGTCGTTGTCTGCAGTCATTCAGTGTGATCTATTCATGTTTGTTTGTGCGCGCTCACACCACGCTTGTTCATTCAGTTAGTAATAGTCGGGCCACATTTTCCAACGCACGCTACACATGCAATGCTGCCCGGATCGCCAGTGCAGCACTACAGGTGTGTCCCTTCGGACGCGCTGCCCACGGGAAGCGCTTCTCATCAACACCACCGTTTCATACGCGCCTTCTCGTGGTCATCGAGCCTCTCTTCATGTCGGTCTACTTACTGCGCAGCACACCTGCTTACTTAATCAGCTCATGTTTACTACAATTCATATTGCTACCAAAGCCGCTCACCTTACTTCGTATGACATTGCTGTGTTGCTATCGCATTTATTGCTTCGCCCTTAGGGCGAAACTGTGACATTTTTCTTTTGAACGACAGTGGTAAGCTCCCAGTCAGGATTTGGCAATGCCTGCCGTATGCACTCCAACCCAATTTTATTCTTCTGTAAATTTCTTTCTCGTGATCAGGGCCCCTGTGAGTAATTGACCAAGATAAACATACCCCTTTACAGGCTCTAGAGGCTGACTGACGATCCTGAATTCTTGTTCCCTTGCCAGGCTATTGAACACTATCTTTGTCTTCTGCATATTTATCTTCAACCCAATTCTTCCACTTTCTCGATTAATATCCTCGATCATTTGCTGTAATTCATCTGCATTGTTGCTGAATAGCACAATGCCATCTGAAAACCAACCGAAGGTTGCTGAGATATTCGCCGTTGATCTTCACTCCTAAGCATTCCCAGTTTAAAAGCTTGAATACTTCTAAGCATGCAGTGAATAGCATTGGAGAGATTGTGTCTCCTTGCCTGACCCCTTTCATGATAGGTAACTTCCTACTTTTCATGTGGACAACCAAGGTAGCTTGGAATCCTTGTAGATGTTTGCTAAGATATTCACGTATGCCTCCTGTACTCCTTGATTACGCAAGGCCTTTATGACTGCTGGTATCTCTACTGAATCAAATGCCTTTTCATAATCTATGAAAGCCATATAGAGAGGTTGATTGTACTCCGCAGATTTCTCGATTACCTGATTGATGACATGGATATGATCCATCGTACAATATCCCTTCCTGTAGCCAGCGTGTTTTCTTGGTTGGCTGAAGTCAAGTGTTTCCATGATTCTATTATAAATTATCTTGCTGAATATTTTATGCAATACTGAAAGCAAGCTAATGGGTCTATAATTCTTTAATTCTTTAACGTCTCCCTTCTTATGGATTAGTATAATGCTGGCGTTCTTCCAGCTCTCTGGTACAATTGAAGTTGTGAGGCATTGCGTATAAAGGGTTGCAAGCTTTTCAAGAATGATATCACCCCCATCTTTGAATAAATCTACTGTTATCAGTAGTTATAGAAGGAGCCTCTGTATACGGTTCATCACTATTTCTAATGAAAGTAGCTTGGCTGTCTAGGGCACTGTACAGGTCAGTATAGAATTCTTCCGCTGCTTTTACTATGTCATCGAAATTACTGATGATATTACCATGCTTATGTTTCAGTGCATACATCTTGCCCTGTCCTATGCTAAGCTTTCTTCTTACTGATTTAATGCTGCGTCCATATTTTACGCCTTCCTCAATCTTTCCCACGTTATAATTTCGAATATCCCTTACTTTCTTCTTGTTGAAGAATTTTGACAGTTCAGCGAATTCTATCTGATGTGTTGAGTTGGACATTTTCATATTTTGTCGTTTGTTTATCAGGTCCTTTGTTTCTTGGGTGAGCTTACCTACTGGTTGCCTTGGTGCCTTACCTCCCACTTCAACTGCTGCTTCTGAGATCAACTTAGTTATGGTTTCATTCATTACCTGTATGTTGTCTTTATCTTCCTCTTCTAAAGCTGCGTATTTGTTTGCGAGCACCAGCCTGAATTGGTTTGCTTTTACCCTTACTGCCTCTAAGTTAGCCTGTTTCCTCTTGACTAATTTCACTCTGTCTCTGTTCAAATTGAGAGAAACCCTAGACCTCACTCACTGCACTTTACCTTACCTAACACTTCTACATCCTGCACTATGCTTGGATCGGCAGAGGGTATGAAATCTATTTCATTCCTTGTTTCTCCATTACGGCTTTTCCAGATCCACTTCCTGTTGCTGCGCTTCCTGAAGAAGCTTGGTATTCATTATTCGGAGCCTATTCCTTTCCGCGAATTCTACTAACATCTCTCCTCTTGCATTCCTAGAATCGATGCCGTAGTTGCCAATTGCTTGCTCACCAACCTGCTTTTTCCCCACTTTTGCACTGAAGTCGCCCATGACTACAGTATACTGAGTGTGCACCTTTCTCATTGCTAATTCAACATCTTCATAAATTTGTTATATTTCTTCATCATCGTGACTAGAGATTGGGGCGTAGGCTTGTACTACCTTCATTTTGTACCTCCTATTCAGCTTTATTACGACGACTGCTACTCTCTCATTAATGCTGTAGAATTCATCAATGTTGCCCGCTATGTTGTTATGGACTAGAAATCCTACTCCGAATTCTCTCTTATCTAGAAGACCTCTGTAGCAGAGAACGTGACCGTTAGTCAGTACTGTGTAATCCACACGAGTTCTAACCTCACTAAGGCCAATAATATCCTAGGCAATGCCTGATAATTCTTCAAATCCTTCAAGCCTGCTAAGCTAGCCTCACTTGAGAGGGTGCGCGTATGGAACGTTGCCAGGTTCAGTTTACATTGTCGGCTTGTCCGGACCCAGAGATTCTTAGCACCCTCTGCCGCGTAGCAGGTCTGACTGCCGCCTTGGTCAGGTGCTCCGCAGCCACTGGGGACTGAGGGCCATGGGCTAATTTTCGAAGTTATGTGGGAGGTAGTGGCCGAATTCTGCACCAGGGAGGCCAATTCCTTTTCTTGTGAGGGAGTGACTTTGATGAAGCTTAGTGGGCCTTTCTAGTTTGGTTGCACCTGAACTAGTATAGCGGCACTAGCTCTCGGTAATATTTTTTCTCTTGCCAGTGTCAGGCACCACTCCATGCCTGAAAATGTAGTGGACTGGAGTAAGATTCGAACTTTTGACCATCAGATTTCAGGCCGGGTATTCTACCTTTGCTCCACGCCACCACCGTATGCTGTATGTGTGTGTAAAAGCATGCGAGGGTGAGCCGGCGATCGCGGTTCAATCTCGCCCACACGAGAGGGAATCGCGGAGGAAGCGCGCCGTCTCCCGTAGCGCGCAAGGCTACTGGGGTGGGCAGGGAGAATGGGGAGGGCGCGTTTTACTGTGGGCAGCCCATGCAGCCGCGCGCGCCCGCCCGGACTGCTGCATCTTGAAAGCCATCTGCGACGGGGACAGAGTCAACCCTGCGCTGTGTTTTCGCCGCTTAGTTCGCATTGATGGGAGCGGCAGCACGAAAGTAAATTCGCTCACTGCTGCGGCCGCACTGCCTCACCCCAACGTTTTGACAGCGAGTTTCCGCGGTCTTCGAGTGAGATGTGTTCATGTTGGCTTGTGCGCAAGTGACACTATGCGTGTTAATTTAGTTAGTATGCCTTCGTTTACAAGTTTATACGGCCGATAAAACTACTATCATTATACTTCGTATGGCTGACCACCAATGTGCTATCGGAATCGATGCTTCGCCTTTCAGCCAAAACTGTGACTTGTTTTGTTTAGTTCTGTCACTCATTAAGCGGTCTTTAGTATTTTGTCAACCTTATTTGCTAATCTCCAGGTTTCTGCCGGTAAAATTGTGGTGCCGTTTAATGCAACGAGTGTGCCCTTTGATTCTCAAGGAAAGCGTTCAGCGTTCAGCTGCCAGTTGTGACTTGTTAATGCCTGCCTTATATGCGCCCCAATCAATTTTTACTCTTATGTAGTTTCCTGCTGATGGAGCAGGTCGCCTGTAACTGCTTGGCCTAGATAAACAGAGGGGTTATGGCAATGTAAGCGTGCGTCGCCCGTTTTAGCCCGGCCTTTGCAACACATGGTGCCACTCCACGCTCCTTCTCTTCGATGTAATCTGTGGCGCGTGAATGACTAGGTGAACCGAGAGGCTTCAGGCTTCGTGCACACTGTGTTCTCGGGCGCGTTGTGTTTGAGGTCACGTAAAAACTTTTGGAGACGGGTTGAAGTGAAAGGCAGCACGAAGCATTCGCTCGCTGCTGCTGCGGGCCTTCATGACACCAGTGTTCTGACAGCTAGTATCCGCGGTGAAAGAGTAAGATCTGTTCATGTTTGCCTATGCGCACGTGACATGGTTCTTGTTAAGTTAATTGGTGAGTGAGTGTTTACTGGAATTCATACACACAATAAAACTACGGCCTTTCGTGTAGTTTTCTGAGACTTTGCTATCGCTATCAGTGCGACGCCTTTTGGGCCAAACTGCGACTTTCTTGCATTTCTTCGCTGTGTCTGTGAAGAAATAGCGACGCTGTAGAATTTTTGCAGATATTCACGTGTTCTCATTGTATTCTTTGGCGCACGCATGGGCGGACGGTTTTAATCTGTCCGGCGGGGGGGGGGGGGGGGGGGCTGTTGCCTGACCAGGTGTCCGAACCCCACACATTTTACCTCAGGGTAGGAGACAATTCAGTTTTTACAGCCTGACTCCCCTCGCAACGCCAAGAGACTGGCGTCTCTTGATTGAGCCATGCCACAAGCGGATTCAGTTAAACACGTTAGGGTCTTGTGCGTATTACGTCGCACAACTACACATCTATGAAAAAAGCCTTGCAAAAGCTTTAATACAAACAATACAATCGGGAAATCTTTTCCTGAGGAAAGGTCTGTTATTGAGAAGATAAGACATAACATATATAAACATTAAATGATATATAACAATTTCTGAACACAACTTATGATTAGAATTATTTGCAGAAGTATAATGGGATTCCATAACGCAACAGTTTCATTACTTGTCAAAGCATGCCTTATGCCACTGGTTTCATTTATTTTCTGAGCACGAGATCGCGGGATTGAATCCCGGTCGCGGCGGCCGCATTTCGATGGAGGCGAAATGGAAAAACGCCCGTGTGCTTGCGTTGTAGTCCACGTTAAAGAACCCCAGGTGGTCGGAATTCATCCGGAGCCCTCCACTACGGCGTGCCTCATAATCAGAAGTGGTTTTGGCACGTAAAACCCCAGAAAGAAGAAGGTTTCGTTTATTTTCCGGAGGCAGAATAAAGGAATATAGAGTACAAATTATCAGGTGCCCTAATAAATAAACATAATACCAAATAAGTAAATACGACAGCGATATCTCAAAAGCGCGAAAGGACTCGATAGCACATATAGGAGCAGCATAGATTGTGTTATTGAGCGACAAATGCAGCTTGTGACGAATAAAAATTAATAAGGAAAATGCACAACATAGACTAGGGAGTTTGACAAAGAGCGCAACCAAGCGTCTTTTGTTACCCAAATGGCCTCACTCTGCTTGCGCTGTTATGTACCCCATTTTTTTTTCTTTTGTATAACTTTTGTAGGTGTTTTCTAAGCCAGGTGGTTTGCTTTGACTTGTAAGTTGGTGCCTTTCTCTCTCCTATTAAAGACATCAGTTCGTTGTCTGATGCGATGATCATTGAAAAAGTGTTCGTTCGGGCACTTCATCTGGAAGTGAAGTCGTCAGCAATATTATTCAAACTGATTTTATGGGAGAGTTCTTTGTGGGCGTGCAAAATTGCCAGATGGTTCATACGGGCTTGTCTAGTCGTCGACCGCAAGTACATTTTCAGTCGCCGAAGGTAAGAAAAGGACCTGTCGAATGTGGTTGACGGGACCGGTATGGCCCACGCAATGTTTTTTAGCTTGGCCATTTCCGGCAAAAGGTTTCGCAGGTGTTCGCCCTTGCCCCCCGTAGACAAGTGCACGACGTCCTCGAATGTGTGCAATGATTTCGGCCTTTGCTGGCTTAAAATGTCAATCAGCATATCTCCGTGCAAAATCGGGCGTCCTGGTTCAAGGTCGTCACCTTAGAACTATGTTATATATGCTTCGTCTTCCTTCCCTATGGCAAGCTGTTCAATGTGGGACTTATGCTGCCACATATCAGGTGGATACCTGTTGTTTAACGAAGATAGCACTGTGTCAAGTACTTCATAGAACCTCTGACGGTACATGTCACTCACTGATGGAAACACATGAGCTGAGGAACCTTCTTGATAGCGGCGTGGAGTCTTCTTTTGCCTAGCAGCTAGAACACACGGGTCCTGAAATCCTACTTTTCCCTGAGTCTGCCATACATACGCGGGTCACGCGCTTCACTTTGGAGTTAATCTGCGCCGAGTTCAAGCTTGGGTCATCCGAGATGGTTGGTCCCTTCGCGTGCGCTGTGCGCCTAGTAATATGCTTCCGCTGGTGCTTATACGCTGGAAAATACGCTTCTTTTTCAGCGTCAGACGGGTGCCCACTGTTGGTATTTTCGTTGGTTCTCATGCTGTGTTTGTAACCGGTGCACATAGCAACGTCCAAAGCCGCGGTAGAAGCGAGCTCGACGGATATGTTTTCTATTTCTCCTTTTATTGCGACAGCAACGGTATCACCATTCCAGGCAAATTTTCGCTGTCGTCATCGCCATGTTATTCCGTATAAAGTCCAAAAATCGTACGAGTGAGCGACCCATGCACTGTGGGTGCAAGAAAAAGCCCGTAACACTGAGCCGAAAAGGATGGCGGCTTGGTGGACATCATCTTCCCACACGCTCAATATTTGGGTTGGTTGGAGGTCACGTGATCAAATGCGTGCATGGGGAGGCGAGCACGCGTTTTAGCTATCCTGCAGCAGCTGCGAATGATTGTGTGCGGTTGACGCTTACGCTGCCCGCATGCCATATCCAGTTGTTGGTACTCATTGGGGGGTGCAATGATCAAGGACGAGCAGGGATGGCTGCTAACTTCATGCGCGCTGTCTTCCTTCTTAGGCTGTTTTTCCGCACCCCAAGTGTTGCAGATCTCATTGCCTAAGTTAAGAGACAGGCGTGATTGGAGATCGCTGATAAAGGCCGTCCTGTAATGGACATAAAAATATGCAGATGATGATGATTAATCTAATTTTCGTTGTCGCTCTGAATCGAATGGCTGTACGAACCGTTCGTCCTCGCTGCCGGCGTTCTTCATAATGCCAGCGTTGTCATAGCGACTGCTCGTGGTCCTCCAGTGAGATATTTACAGGTTTACATGGTCCGTGCATTGCACGATGTTTGTTCTTTTAATTAGTAAGTACATGTTGCTACAATTAATATAGGCGATATAACCAACGTACACACTCGTGTGAGGGCCGTACTTTTTTGCCGCAATTTTGACGAGCCTTACATGGGACCGGGTCATTTTATCTCATTTTTCCAACTACGAGTATGAAATCCGCCGTAAACCTCCGGGATCACCTCCTCTCGTCGTCTATAGTCGTGTACAACTTTAGAAGGCAGCGACATTTGCCCCTCAAAGGCGGAGGTGCACGAGCATCCACCAATGGGCGCGCACTCCATACTGACGTCATGAGCCGGACGGCCGGTGACCCCGCCGACGGAGGACATGGCAGCCCGCGCTTCGACCTGGGTCAAGTCGCCTCATCGGGACTATTTCTTTAGTCGCGGTGGCAATCGGCTGCTGCGCTTCAGTGATCAGGATGGGGCGCCTCTCCTGTCTTTTAAGTTGTAACTGACTTTTTTTATAGTTGCGACGCGCGAAAGTACGCTGCGCGGGAACATTTCGCAGTGGAGCGCGATCAGAATCAGCGCTGAACGCGATTGCTTTTCGGTTGGATTTTGAAAAAAAAAATATTTGCTTTCAAGTTAGGGGTGCGGCTCTTACACTGATTTATGCGGGAAGAATCTTCGTGTAATTGTTTTATACTTCGCAGTCACTAATACTGCTTCGCCTTTCCGGCGAAACTGCAGCCTCTTTTTTATTATGTTTCTGAGTCCTAGGAAAAGCTCTGCTACGCATGACTGCTATTGATTCTGATTTCGAGTAAATCCGGCTTGGCCTCACTTCGGGTACTAAGTTAATTATCGATATTTATGACCTCTGCATGCACGTTGCGATGTTTCCATCCCCAATAAATGTAAATGATTGTAAAATTATTGTAAATGTAAAAGACTCTACTAAAGGTGTATCTGAAGTTGCAGGTCGCAACTATAAAAAAAGTCACTTACAACTTAAAAGACAGGAGAGGCGCCCCATCCTGATCACTGAAGCGCAGCAGCCGATTGCCACCGCAACAAAAGAAATGGTCCCGATGACGCGACTTGACCCAGGTCGAAGCGCAGGCTGCCATGTCCTCCGTCGGCGGGGTCACCGGCCGTCCGGCTCATGACGTCAGTCTAGAGTTTTTTTTTCTAGAGTTGCTAGCATTACCTACTTGGAAGAGAAGCAATGCTTAGACGCATATCATTCACCTGTATTTCACACACCGTTGATAAAAGACTCTGCTAAAGGGGTATCTGAAGTCTGCAGGTCTTTTTCAGTGTCAAAAAAGCGCGCAAAGCAATTTGTAGCAAGTTGAACATACAGCAACATATTCATTCTCTAGACATAGGCTACGCATATCATTAGAAATAATAGTTAGCTGGCTACCTATTTTTCTTTAAAAATATAATAAACTTTGTCCTGTGTACACCTTGAAATATAATGTGCCAGTGCATGGTGTTCACATTGGAAATTAAAATGACGTGTTGAAGTGAAAATATACGGATGAGGTAGCCGCCGTTGGTGCTTCTAATGCGCGTGTTTTCCTATTGTCAGAATTTTCAGAAATAACGCGAGAGGGTGAATAAAGGCCGTGCACGTCCGCGTCAACAATGATGCAGCGAGATTTTAGTCACAATGACATCTGAAGGGGAAAGGTAGAGACAACTCATAAGAAACCCTAAACAATTTGGGTAACAGGACTCTGGTAATGAGATTATAGGAGTGAGGGGAGGGGTGTTCTTTGGCAACGCCGGGGGGGGGGGAGCAGAGCCCCCCCCCTCCTGAAAACTCCGGAGGGGGCTCGAGCCCCGGACCCCCCCCCCCCGTAGTCGGCGCCTATGATCGCACGCAATGCTGTCATGACTTTCGGTGCCTGTACTGTATCACAGACACCATTTCGTAATTTCTTAACGCTATATAGAGAGCTTGACTATACTTAACAGATTTCCTACTTAGCGGATTGATGACATCGATGTGACGTGCTGAATATTCCTTCCAAAATGAGACTGTTCCCTGCGTCGATCAAAGTCAAGCATTGATCTTTCTTGGAAATATCCTTGGTGAATATTTTACACAATGCCTAAATTCAGACTATAGGCACATATTTATTCAATTCTCGAGAGTATACATTATTCTTAAATTAATATGATGTCACAATTCTTCCAAATCTTAGGTACACTTGAACTGATGCGGGAGTCTCAATACGCGCCAGAAAATGTTCGAATACAATACCTCCTCCATCTCTTATCAAGTCAACTGGTTTCCCACCTTCTCCTGTTACTGCTCGCCTGGACATATTTTACAAATCTCTTCTGAACGGATCGCAAGTCAAACATGGAGCCTCTTTATCCTGTTGGTGGCTACGTCTAATCAGAGCAAAGTGTATAAAGTAACAGCGCAAAAGGAACAAGGACGACAAAGGAACGAAGACCACAGGGTCAGAGTTACATAGCTGTCATGGGTGTTATTCAATTTAGTACAGAAAAGCATCTGCCGTTATTGCTATATTGTCGAAATTGCTGACAACGCTGCCCTGCTTATAATTGACTACATACGAGGGCGAGTCAGAAAGTAGTGCCTCCAAGCCCACTACTTTGCCCATATTACTCAAAAATTTTGAAATTTTTATCATTATTGCACTGATGTTTAAGCCATATAGAATGCCACTGCTTCACCTTCCTATCTCCTCTCGTTCCAGATTAAGTGAGCAATCAATGGCATCCAGTGGTGAGAGAGAGAGAGAGAATAAACTTTATGCAAAAGAGCACACGAGCGTAGGCAGCTCCTCCGCTCTGCAGTAGATAGTCCCCTCAGTCCTGGAGTCCAGTGGCCTTAGCTGCCCTTCTCGCTCGGTTGACCAGGTTGAGCTGGTCCGTCGAGTCAGAGCTGGACAGTGCTGCCTCCCTTTGCCGTGTGCTGGGGTCTATTACGGGTGTGAGCTGTGGTGTGCTTGCGCAAGCACATACCATGTGGTAAAGCGTTGCGCATTGATCGCAGTGTGGGTATTTATAGGAATACAGAGCAGGGTGTATGGCGTGGTAAAGACTCAAATGTGGATATGTGTTTGTTTGGAGTTTTCGCCATATTACGGCTTCCTATCACGTCAGAGCATTATGAGGCGGCAGTAGTGTTCTTCGTGAAAGACGATTGTGCTGTAGGATGTGCGTGTAGGTTAATGTTATGGGCTTGGCATGGAATTGCTCGGTGAGGCCCTCTCGCGGCTCCCGGTGTGCGTGCGCTCGGGCGTAGGTGTGTGCCTGCTGATTGCCGCGTAAGGACTCATGCCCCGGAGTCCACACGATTTGTATGTATGGTGGGAGCTGGTGCGCTCCACTCAGAATGCTATGTGCGGCCCTAGAAATTTTATCCCTGGAAAAATTTCTGCATGCTGTCTGAGAGTCCGTCAGAACTGTGACGCACCCCCAGTGTGGTCTCGTCGTGATGGCTAACGCTATCGCTCGTTCTTCTGCCTCCGTAGCGCTCGCTCTGGAAACCGACGACGCATTTATTTCAGCCCCGTGATTGTCGACTACGTTGGTGACGGGTGCTGGCCGCATCTACTTACAAGACATTGGGTGGGGCGAGCTCCTGCGCACGCGCTTGTCGCCGTCCAATGTGGCAGTTTGGGTGCATGTTTCTGGGAATCGGTGAGACGTGCATAGTTTCTTGTATTCGTGTTGGGATTTTCGCCAGTGCGCTGGTCTTCCGTACGGAATATCTAAGACATTCCCAGATGCAGCGTCGCGCTATTGTGCGTAATAGTTTTGCCTTCTGGCTTACCAGGTGGGCCTCGATGATTTCCCGTGCGTTGTTGTACACCCCTGACTCCTCGAGGCGAAAAGTAGCCGTTCCTGGTGGGAGTCCGAGCGCTTGCTTATACGCCTTGCGTATCAGCCGGTCGAGTACCTCCACTTCCGTGTTACTGAAATTTAAATATGGTACCGAGTACGCAATGCGGCTCACAATCAGAGCCTGCACTAGTCGGATGAGGTCCTGTTCCTTGAGTCCCCTCTTCCTGCTGGTAATTCGTTGAATCATGCGCAAGATCTGCATGGTCGCGTGTTGTAGCTTTTGTATGGCGTATCCTCTGTCCCTGTCCTTTTGTAAGTGTAAGCCGAGGATACGAAGTCTGTCTACCTTGGGAATTTCTCTAGGACCTATTCGCAGGTGCATGGTTGGTGCCGGATCTGTTGATCGTCCTCGTGAGCGCTTCTCGATTATCAGGAGCTCCGACTTCTCCGGCGCGCATTGCAGTCTGCATGTCCCAGCGTGGCTTCCTACGACGTCTACTGCCTCCTGTAATGCCTCTTGTTGTTCTCCTACGGACCCTCCGACCGTCCATATCGTGATGTCGTCTGCGTACAAGGCATGTCTGATCCCCGGTGTTTTCTCGAGTTGGGCTGGGAGTTTCATCATGGCCACGTTGAATAGTGTCGGCGACAGTACTGTTCCTTGTGGCGTTCCTGTGTTAGGTGTGTCTACTCGCTGTGAGCTCAAATTTCCCAGCCCTATTGTGGCTGTACGATCTGTGAAAAAAGCCCTCATGTAGTTGTAAGTTCGTCGGCCGCAATTCGTGTCACTGAGATTGGCTAGTATGGCTTCATTCCCCACGTTGTCAAAGGCCCCCTTCAGGTCTAGTGCGAGAATTTTTTTTGGGCTGCACAGCGTTACTGCATTCAGTACTTCTTCTTTGAGCTACAGAAGCACGTCTTGCGTTCAGAAGTTGGGCCAAAAGCCAAACATCGTGTTCGGAATCAGTTGACGTTCTTCGAGAAGCGTCTGTAGCCTGTCTAACATCACGCTTTCTATGTTTACTGAGACAAGACGTGAGCGAAATGGGTCTTAGGTTCTCCAGACAGGGCGCTTTTCCCGGCTTTGGTATCAGCGTAATCTCTGCATGCTTGAATTCCGGGGGTATGGTCCCTCTGCTCCAGTGTACATTGAAGAGGTCCAGTATTGCCTGCACGGTTGCATTGAATTTCTTACTACGGAAGGTTATGTCTTGTGTGGAGATTTGATGCGGCTGGATTTTGGTCTTTCACACTCCTTGCCCACCTCCGCACAGTGCTGACTTCAACACAGGCATCCCCATCTCCATAAGTTGCAGTCTGACGGCAATGAATATTGATGGGCGCACAACCTTCCGCAGTCAGAAATTCAATTACATCCCGCTGTTTCAGCCAGACGTCACCACTGGATGCCACAGATTGCTGGATTACTCTAGAACGAGAGGAGATATGAAGGAAAGGCAAGTGACTTTCGACAGCTTAAGCATCACTGCAATAATGGTAAAGAGTTCAAAATGTTTGCAGTACTATTGGCAAAGTAGTGGGCTTGGAGGTATTACTTTCTGAATCGCCCCCGTACATTTCGTTCTGTCTAACGCCGAATGTCATTCTGATTGATTTTACGCTGACCATATATTTAATGCTTCCTCAATTCTTCCGACATTAAATTTTAAATGTCAGTAATTGTCTTGTTTATAACTCGGAAATACGGACGCAAGCAATTCAACTGTAATTGTCCATAAAACACAAAAACAGCAAGTTATTGTACAAATAGCTAAATAATGAAAGGATAATTGAAAAGTCTAGTATGTGTATTAGCCAAGAACGTTCTTGGCCGTAGATGTGTAGAGGGACTTCTGTAAGACCTGCTAACATTATGCTAAACGATAACTAACGGACATATTAACGAGAATTCAAAACTTTTGCTAGATATTTTCACAACTATTTCAGTAGATTTTACAGTGAAACGAGGAATGTACACAACGTTAGAATTATGAATGGACGATGCGCGTACATCTGACAAAACGTTTTTACTTGTCGGATGCAGTGATGCTATATCAGTTTCCAGAGATGTGAGCCATCCTTTTCTTTAATTTGTAGCATAGTACGATGTTTAGCATGCCAGTTCTATACTAATCTGCTTCTTGTAATGAAACAAGGATGTTACTTCTGCATGACCAGTGTTGTTGACTAAATATTGCTCTGCTGGGTTTCGTGAGAACTGAAATGCGAGGGGGGTTCAGCAGGAAAATAATTTCGCAGTGGTTGAGGCAGAAATGACATCCTGGTTTTAGTCGCAGGTGGCAGGTTAACGTGACACCAGCAAACAAAACCAAGTGCTGTGCTGCAATAAATTCTTTTAAAAGGTTGTCTCACATAATCAAAAAATAGTGTGTCCATCACTCAACCCGTTCATATTTTTTTCGCATGTCCCTGCTTTTTTTTAAATGTATCTAATTTAATTTGTTGGCGCCACTCATAAGATATCGCCCTATGCTGGCATGTCATCATGCGAAATAATTGCATGTTTTTCGGCACACCGATCATTAGTGAATTCTATAGCATATGCCATGAACGGAAATGTAAATTAGAATTTACTGTTGTAATTTTTTTGACATTAACTGCACAAGTGAGCTCTTCATACAGTTATTGATAAATTGATTGATTGACTGACTCACTGACTGTCCGACTCACTGACTGACAGATTGATTGATTGGTTATTAGTTTTTAGCGATGCAATGTGCTGGCAGGTGGCAGGAAATGCAATTCAAGGATGGCTTGAGGGAGTCCTTTGCCCTCAAGTACGGGGCCTAAAGCACGCATGAAGCCTAAAATGCAACAAACCATGTACTTCACACCATGTGAGATGTACAAGCTTTAGATTTAACATATAATTTACAAATAGGACAAATATCAGGACATGCACATGCATCGTGAACATGATGAGTGCCGGAGCCGTAGTAGGTCAGGCTTCCAAAGAAGATTTTCCTTCGTAGGAGAGCCCCGGCTGCAAAGCAGAAAGGCTCTTGTATAGCAATGGTTGTAGAGGTTTGAGAGACATTTATTGTGTTTGATAGAGAAAGTTAAGTTCCACCAGCTGTTGCAAATTAAGCTAATTTTGTATTTAGGTCCTCAAATTACTCAAACATGCCAAAAATCAGTAAGTTTCACAAAAATATCAGCCCGATATTTCGAAATTAGTACCCCTGCAATAAAAGCGGAAATTGTTTCTGTAAACTGCAGCTGCTAGACCATTTAAAGTGTACAAAGCTGGCATATGAACTTACATCTTACGTTAAATTGGTGCAATGTCGGTGAGGGTATTGCAAAAGCCCTAATCACAAATTAGTAGTATACTTCAGAGTGCATGGTATATAATGCATCAATTTTACCACTTTAGATTTATTATTTCGTGCAGTTTACAGAATTAGAATATTATTTTTATTACTGATTTACGGAGTTCATACTTGATACGAGATTTCTCAAAATTTGGAAACGTTGAAGAATTGTTCTGAAAAAAACGTTTGATAACTTCTCTAACGCCTTCGGGAGAGCATTTGAAATAAATAAGTGCATAAATTGACAATCCGCTATGTTCAGTTACTAGGCTTAAAATATTCCTTTTAGCTGTGGTAATCATAAAGAAAATAAATGCAGCGGTTGCCGCGAAAAACGATTTCTCTGTTCGTATGTATTTAGATAGGAGCGCAGCTAAATCAATGTCTTAAGTTCCTAACATGAGTGAGGTGTCCCGCTCTATATGTCGTACGAGCGTGAATGTGTGAATGTGTCTCGTGAGTGTCGTGTCTTGATCACACGTGTACCAATCGCAGGTCCTTTTCCAGTGAGTGCACAGGCTGTACAACACACAAAACGTCTTCGCGAAGAAGCTCTGAACATACGCGGCCAGGTATTGCCAGGGGAAGAAACCCCACCGAACGCACGGCCGGTCTTGCCACCTTGCATTGCGCCACTACATTAGCGCCCCAACATAATTCATCAGGCAAGCGCCTCACGTCGCGCAAAGTAGGGAGCCCTATTGACTCGTCTCAATTTCCAGAAGAGGCTTCTTGAAGTTGTATTTTGCCTACCTTCCAGACTGATTGGCCGACACGTCTGCGTCCATTTATTGCGATGGCAATTATATGAACGCTACAGGCAATTTCCGCCGTCTGCGTCAGCATCGCCGTGATGTTCGGTACAAAGTCTAAGTGCGGTAAGATCGCTGCTGCGTACCGTGTGCTGTAGGTGCGAGGAAGAGCCAAGGAGGGCGACTTGGTGCGGCGGCGTTTTGCGCGGGCATGGAGGTACGGATGCAAGCCGTCTCCTCGTCTGCTCATAGGGGACGAAGTGAGCGCACGCTAGAAGGGGGCAACGAGGAGGATCGAGGCAGGCTGGCGCACGTTATCTCTATAGCACTGGGGCTGAGCACGCCCGCGCGCGGCCCATCCTGCATGTAATCTCCTGTATGTACTGATATGCTATGTTCGCCGAGAGCTGACTTCGCGTTGAAGCGAGAGGCAGCTCGACGTTCGCCGCTGCGGCCGCTCTTCATCGTGCCAGTGTGGTCATAGCGAGTGTTTGCGGTCATCAAGTGAGATCTGCTCACGTTTGCCCGTGCCCCCATCCTTGGCAGTGTAATTGTGCGAATGTTCACTGCATTTATATGGCCAATGATAGTTTTCCGTCGTGCTATCATTGGCCATTTATATGGCCAATGACAGTTTTCCTTCGTGCTGCTGTCTAATAATTTTCTATCGCAATCGATGCTTCGCTTTTTTGGCTTAAACTGCGACTATTTTCCTATTTTGACATCTTCTTACACTCGCCTATCTTGAATAAAACAGGAATATTTGTTTTGCACTACTTCGTGCGCGGCTGCGGCTGACGCGATTGTGAAGCGACAATAACACAGTGCCTCAGGCAGTGCACAGAATGGATTCTGTTCCGGCAAATTGGTACGAATGAAATTATCCGATGGGCATGGGAGGCAATCAGACCGTATCGTAGAGGCCGATGGCTGCAGCGCCCACTGTCGCTATCGAAAGATTCTGTTAGCAGCAAGCACTGTGTAGTCAAAGTGCCACGCTGAACTTGCGCAGGGTGTCCTCCGCACGGTGCTCATGGTCCTTCACGGGGCGGATTTCAAGTGGACACGAGACTATGACGGCTCGCGCCTTTCGGCTCTCGGTGACCTTGTGGTCGTGGTGCCATGCTACCGCCTGCACTTGCTTGGATTTCTCAGCAACGGCACGGACGCTGCGCCGGGAAACCTGGCGCTTCACGATCAAATACAGGCATGTACCACTTTGGTGAAGCGGTACGGGCCGTTTCACTGTACGCATAGGAAGAGATACGTTTTGTTTTAAATTGTGGCACCAAAATTATACCAAATAATGGTCAGTTAATACGCTCCACTACTCCGAAATATCGGCAATGTAGCATTTCACGCATGTCAAAGCTGCAGGCGCCACTCGCGTTTAAACAGAGTACTCGGCTCTCCTGCTTACTATGGCAAATTTCCGCGACGATTACCTCTAATTTTTCTTTTATACATAAAACGGGTGCATAATGTCAGTATAATCGAAGCTCAGAAGGTACAGAACGCCGTGGAGCCTAAAACTAAAATGGAAGTTTCGCCCCAACGTGAAGCATTTAAAGTGACATTAAGGCTTAGCGTCTCGCGTGGGCTTCTGGAACCGTGTTCTAACAATCGACGGAAGCAACACGTTAACGCTACGCAGCGCGAGAGACCAGCAATACTGTGCAGAAGTAAACGCCTCTTGACAACTATTCTCGCGAGGCAGACGGGATGAGGAGTTTGCAAGCGTCGCACCTCAAGGGTGCGTGCACAAGATGAGACCGAAGGAAAACCGTGGGCGTTTGTAGCTTGAAGTTCCGCAAGACAACTGGATGCACGACGATGTCGTATGGACAGGTTCTCAAAATGAACGCTAGTGTTTTATACGCGTTTCGGCCGCTCTGGAACGCAGCGCAGAACGTTCAGGCAAAACGTTTCCCTGGCCACGGCCGCTGGATAAAAAAAAAACTTTTATTGCGATAGCAATTATATGGACACTCAAAAGCAGATTTCTGCCGTCGGCGTCGCCGTCGCCGTCGGCGTCGCCGTCGCCGTCGCCGTCGCCGTGAGGTTCCGTATGACGTCATTTGGAGATGAAATCGTCGCCGCGCGCCGAACGCTGTATGTGCGAGTGAAAGGGCGCGAGGGGCGCGTCTTTCACGGGGAGTGAACGCACGGCGGAGAACAAACGCGCGTTCTGCGCCGTGCTCGCTTAAGGGCTGCAGAAGTAGGCGTCTCTTTTCTCCTTTACAATCACCATATATGTAGAGCAAACGCGCCTTCTTCGGACGCGCGAGAGGCCGTGGGGGAGGGGGAGGGAAGGGAGGCGACGTTTAGCTGCGGCACCAAGTGCCTATTTATATCAGAGGCTCCAGCAACAGTCACCAACGCCGCACGCATTTTGAGCTAACGCGGGCAAAACGCCGATGGCGTCGACAACAGTTCTGCGTGTTGTTGCTACCAAAGCCGCTCACCTTACTTCGTATGACATTGCTGTGTTGCTATCGCATTCATTGCTTCGCCCTTAGGGCGAAACTGTGACATTTTTATTGCGATAGCAATTATATGGACACTCAAAAGCAGATTTCTGCCGTCGGCGTCGCCGTCGCCGTCGGCGTCGCCGTCGCCGTCGCCGTGAGGTTCCGTATGACGTCATTTGGAGAAGAAATCGTCGCCGCACGCCGAACGCTGTATGTGCGAGTGAAAGGGCGCGAGGGGCGCGTCTTTCACGGGGAGTGAACGCACGGCGGAGAACAAACGCGCGTTCTGCGCCGTGCTCGCTTAAGGGCTGCAAAAGTAGGCGTCTCTGTTCTCCTTCACAATCACCATGTATGTAGAGCAAACGCGCCTTCTTTCGACGAGCGAGAGGCCGTGGGGGAGGGGGAGGGAAGGGAGGCGACGTTTAGCTGCGGCACGCAGTGCCTATTTATATCAGAGGCTCCGGCAACAGTCACCAACGCCGCACGCATTTTGAGCGAACGCGGGCAAAACGCCGATGGCGTCTTCAACAGTTTTGCGTGTTGCCGATGTTGCTGCATGTCCAAGTTTATACAGCTGATAAAGCTAATATCATTACTCCGTATAGCTCTCTACAAGTTTGCTATCGCAATTGATGCTTCGCCTTTCAGGTGAAACTGCGACAACTTTTTTTTTTTATCCAGCGGCCGTGCCCTCGCTCCGCCGCAGAGCCGATTGCGTGGAGCGTGGTAGTTCGTCCAGTTGGCTTCCTCGTTTTAATGCGAAATGAAAAAATTACAGAAATTTAGATAATTTCCTCCTAATGCGTAGCATTCTTAGCCTCGGCTCGTACTTCTCTTTCCCTATGTTCAGCCTAGTTTGTGCTTTTCTTTCCCTGTTGGCCAACCCCATATTTAAAGTTGGCCCACCTCCAAATTTAGGTTGGCCCACCCCCATATTACCTCCAAATTTAGGTTGACCTTGTTACGTTTCAGGACGACAGGAGCCTTTGTTTATTTCCTGCCGGACGCCGATGGGGGCCGACGAGCTCGCCAAAGAGGCGGGGACAACCGTGAAGGCTCTGCTTATCAAGCCCTACAGGTTGACTTCGAGAATGATCCTTGCGTCATGATTGTCTTGCAATGTATACGAGGAAAAGGTGCAACACTATCGGCGGATTCTAGCAAGATAATGTGACCCAGTGGGCGGAGCACAACAAACCCTCCGACACCTCTGAGTGGCCAGAATCATGTTCTCGAACTCCCTTGAGTAAGATACTGGGGAAAGGAGAATTCTAGAAGAATTAATTGTTGGGCTAGTTCGTTTTCCATAACTGAGCAAGTAACTTAGCCCAATAAAAACACAGACACAAGAAACAGAGACAAAGACAAGCGCTTTCTTGTGTTCCTTTCTTGCGTGTGTTTTTTATTGCGCTAAGTTACTTGCTCAGCTGAGGAAAATGTACGGCTTAAAAATTCAGAGCCCTTGCACTATGTGAAGATGGAAGATTTGTTAAATTATATTTAAAAATTTTAATTTGTGGTTATGTTAAATGGTTGAAAAGACACAACACATAACTTCGTTGCGTCGCCGCGCGCCGTATGCTTTATGTGAGAGTGAAAGCGAGTTTAGGCCACTAAGATTCACGCCACCTTGCAGCATCGGCCGCAGCACGTTGGGCCGCTGCGCGTTCGGTTTCTCGTCGCTTTCGCATCCATTCGCGCTGTTGAGCACACCGGCGCTGCTTGAAGGCGTGCTCTTCCTTTTCGTAGCGAGCGACACGGGTCTTCTCCATACCGAGTCCAAGGGGCAACTGATGACATTGCTAGGGAAATTTCTAGGTCAAGACAGACTGAAACACAGCTACTGGTTGGTAGACTATTACGTTTTATCACTGACGTTTCGACACGCATCATCATTGGATTGCAACAGGGTCTACTCGTATGCTATGGTGACTCTCCTCCCGCTTAGGAAACAGGACCCGTCACTACACATACTAAACATCTACAGTTTACCCAAATTGCCTAATGTTACTTAAGCCGACATTTTCAGCAAATGACTCAGGGTTGTAGGCAAGGTCCAGACGCCTTGGTCCTCCACCTTGGTCCTTACTCTTCATACGGATCCTGCGCACCCTACTCTAATTGCTAACTCTGTGACTCGGGACACATGCCCCGATCTCACACTTGCCCAAAAAATGGTTCTGGCTTAACTCAGTTATGCCTGAGTGTGTGTAGCGAGAGGTACGGTGAATCTTATTGTTTAGCTGGGTTCTCTCTACGGTTATATCTTTGGCGTTAGCTTCGTACGTCTGAGTGTTTAGGTTTGGTTGTTACCTCTCGTTAAGTTATGGTTACATTAAACACTAGACATTTTTAAAGTGTACCGCATTTATTTAGAAAGTCTTCATCTTGTTTCTCAATTGCCACAAAGACGGCCCGATGGTCGGTGAGGCGGGAGGATAAGGGGTTGACAACGTTCAGTGACTTGAACACGTTTCGGGTGCTATCCTCATCTGAATCCACTCGCCTGGCCACTTCGTGCTTACGACACTTCTCGAGGCGTGCGGCTCGTTCTTCCTCCGTTTCCTCGGCTCGCTGCCTCCTCTTGGTTTCGTTCTGACGACGAAGTCTGGCTTCTTTCAGTCTCCCTGGCTCACTTTCCGTATCTGCCGACGAATCCCACCAAGCCGCCCCTTCTATATATATATATATATATATATATTGTAAAGGCGTTTATTAGACACCAGCCGTCTGGGCTGTCCGTTGTTTGAAGGTCCGAGCTCTAAGCACGAGCGGC